>NC_056729.1:1545388360-1545695860 GCF_019279795.1 Protopterus annectens | reverse complement strand
GTGTGTGTGTGTGTGTGTATACATATATATATATATATATATATATATATATATATATACATATATATATATATATATATATATATATATATATATATATATATATTTTATATGTGCGTGTGTGTGTATATATATATATATATATATATATATATACATATGTGTGTGTGTGTATATGTATCATTGGAATGTTTACTGCTTCCACATTGTACATTGCCTATGATAGACAGACTGTTCTGCATGATATCTTATTGATATCATCCTGACATCGTACAACTGAGATGGATTATTGTTAACTTCTTGTGGCTATGTTGTGTATTGTCCTGGGTATGAGACTTGCAAGATTTGGTATTGTGTTGCAAGGCAGATCTGTTCAGCTGTGGAGAAGGGGATGATCTCAATAATTGCAAGAGGTACTTAATTTGGGCTCCCATACCCCCATTAATGGTACCTTTGGTCATATATGTATTTGTTGTGTTCTTTTATATATCTATATATAAATATATCTATATATATATATATATATATATATATATATATATATATGTATATATATATATATATATATATAGAGAGAGAGAGAGAGAGATGGGTCTATATCAGATAAACGAAAAATCTGTTCATCGACTACGTGAAGATCGAAGCTTCATGGAAATCGAAAACAGTATTGTGGGGTCTCAGTACAGTGAGGATTAGGGTATTTGCCCTTTCCTCACTGTAGTGCAATCTTGGACTTAGAATATATATTTAGCGGGGGATTATACCAATTTTGATTTCTGTGACGTTTCGATCATTACTTATTCGATGAATGGATTTTTCGTTCAACTGATATAGACCATATATATATATATATATATATATATATATATATATATATATATATATATATATATATATATATATATATCTATATATATATATATATATATATATATATATACATATATCTATATATATATATATATATATATATATATATATATATATATATATATATATATATATATAGATATATACATCTATATATAGAAATACATTTCCCCTACTGTTGAATGACTGTGCTGGATGATATGTTTGAGAAAACATCCAATTTATTTATATCTGAAATGGCTTAGTGGGATATCACTTTGGCTATAGTGTGCAGGGTCCTGGGTTTGAGACTTACAAGGGCAGATTATTTTGTTGCTGAGCAGAACAGTGGCTGTTGGAGACAGAGGGATTAAGGCACTTTAAAGCAGTTGTAGGTGGGTTTGCACGGGTTTGCGTGGAGCTAAGCGACTCTTACATGAACTTATTACATACATATTACATAGCTTACGCCCGCTTACGGCCGCTTAAACCCATGCTATTTGAAATAAAGAAATGAAAAAAAAGGAAATAGGAAAGTGGTGAAATTGGGGCAAGCAGGGGGACAAACAAGAGAAAAAACAAGTAGGGCTGTGCAGGATGGGTGTAAGAAAGGACCATAGCTTTGCATTTCTTTGGCAACAACAGTTTCTTTCAATGTGGGCAATTTAGAATTTGGAGCCTCACATCCTACAGGGAGGTGTGTAGGCATCATACAATACAGATGACTGGTACGGTTAGATTGCTGGGTAGATGTCTCTGGGTGAAATGCAGAGCTATGTATGGGACGTGTTTTTTTTTGCAGGACAGATGCCCTTTTTTTTAACATGAGAGTGGGCTGTTAAGGAAGAATTATTGGTAAGTGTGGTGAGGGAGGTTTGGTAGGAGAGGTTCCATTTGCAGACAGACAAGACAGACAAGACAGCAGACAGGGGTAGTGTATGACACATGGGGGTAGACACCTTGATGAGGAGGGTGGTTGGGAATCTGAGGCTTATGATCCCCCAAGATGGTAGTAGTGTCACTGACGTCCCCACCTGATGGCAGTCACCACTACTCCTTCACAGCCCAAAGGTGGCTGTGCTGGGGTCTGAGCTGGAGTGGCTGCCTGCCCCTGTAGCTGTCACAGCCTGCCCTCCACCTAGCACAGGCGGTCATCCAGTTCCATCTGGTGGACACTGCGCATCATGCCACAGACCTCATCATGGGTGACAACCTCCTCACCGCGCCCACTTGGGGGGGGCTAGCCCCATCCCCTGCAGCAGTTCCATCCGAGGGTGGTGCAGGACCAGCAGATCAGGGAGTTCTGGGTTGGGTCCCAGATGTGCTGGGACCTGGTGCCTCAGCCAGCTGGTGTGGGAGAGGCAGATCCACTGGGATCTGCCTTCTCTTATGTGCTATGGTGTGAAAATTAACACTGAATATTGGTTAGTCATGCACAACACATTACATCATTAGTCAAAAATAGCATCCATTTATATTCCCATTAACTTAAAACAGTGCAATTATAACAGTGCCATAGCAAACAGAACCCATGCATATATGGAATGGCATTCAGGGTTGCAACAGCATGCCAGTTAGTGGTACGTCAGGCAGGCAATAAGATGATTATTCAACAGGAGATATTAGTATGCACATGGTTTAAACAATGATAAACCAAATGGAACAATGGTCCCAACAGTAGAGAATTGTTTAGGAACATACCCATGTTGGTTTCAGTGTGATGGTTGGATCAGTTGATTGGTGGGGGAAGTGAACAGATTCAATTGACAACTGCTATCAAGTATATTTGTCACTGCACTACTATTCACTACTCTACATTCTGACAACACTTACACTCTACCGGGGCCATGGGGCTGCTACAGCACACCAACAGCTGTAGATATCAACAGAGCAAAAGTACCCTTATTTTAGTTATACACATCAAACTTGTTTCTATGCCAATTCCTTTACCTGTGGGCCTGTCCAGATGAACTGTGTGCACATTACATTGCTGTTTCTGCACATATTTCAGATTCACATATTAGTTGCAGGCCCTGGAGTGTGTGTTGTGTCTTTCATATATATCTACTGGGACATTCTCTGTGTGCAGGTTTCTTGTCAACTGGGGACACTATCCATGACAGCATGACACTTGAGGGTCTTGTCTGGACCACACTGCAGAGTGTGGATCTCTAGCCTGCCTCTATTTGTAGGACTGGGGCTGGCCAACACAGCAATTGTACACCTTTTATAGTTATGCACATTATACTAGTATTTATATTCAGAGTGCTTTACCTGTGTGCCCTGTTAGCAAAATGCATGTGTTGCAGTACATTATTTTTTTTATTCAGATTACAGTTTAAAACTTAGAACCAGGCTGAGATGTTAGTGGCAGTCCCTGGATTCAAACTGTGCTGTGTGTGCAGAATTGAACTACAGGCCTAGTCCTTATCAGACTGAGCTACTGGGGAAGCGTTGTGCTTTGCTTGTGATATTTCTATCTAGTACATATTTTTGTGCACAGTACTTTTATTATCACATGTTGCATTATTTGTTTCCCATTTTCAGTACATTTTATGCATACACAACAGATATTGGTGTCACTGTTTGTGAAATGTGCACATTAGCTGGATTGCACATTTGACTGTTTTACAACTACATACTGCAATTTAGATTCCTGAGTACACAGTCTAGGTTTTAGGTCTGCACTTGTTAGCCTTATACATTTCTCAGTACATTTACAGCTACATATGGCTGAAATGGAAAGGTTAACACAGGACAATGCTGGCAGACAAATAAGTAAAACACATTCTAATGGGAATATGTACTGTTGCTTTTTTCCAGTTATTTGACATGCCCATTCTAAAGTATGCAGACAAGCAGTACTAAATCAGTTCACCTCAGTTAATGCATTCTGCAGGACATACACATTTCTATTTATCAGGTACAAGTGAGATGACACACACCAGTGTTTGGGATCATCTTTATTAGTTTTGACATACATATCTGTGTACGACTCAGAACTCCACAATTTCTATTCCTGCATGATCTGCACAGGGGAATGCTTTTCATTTCTGTGACAGTAGCCCTGACATGGCAATTTCTTGGCAGATTCACTCAGACACACTTATACATATTCTAATATTCCTCTCCTGCATATTGTACCTTGTTTACAACTGATATCTGTCTCGCACAGCAGCTGGAAATACTCCATTGTAACACTGGCAGCCTGACACATGCATTTATTCATGACTTTTACAGCACAATTATATATACAAGCAGTACTACCATTACTATAATTTTGATTTCTTACTGCTAATAGTAGGGGGTATTCTGTACTCACCATACTGCCGATGCAGCAGGGCCAGTCGCTGTGCATGAGCCTGCACATTCTGGGACCTCTCCACAGCAGCTGTATGGGGAGACATCACACATTAATCACACCTACACAGTCACAAGTTGAACTTTCTCCATACTTAGAGATACATAAGACTGAATACTTACAGGTAGGTGGGACATCCTGCTCTCAGGCTTCTTGGATCCACTGGTCCAAGAGTGCACCCTTCCTCCACTTCAGGTCATTATGGTGTTGACGTACTTGCTCACCAGTCCGGGGTATGCCAGTTGCACTGGTGAGATCACGTGCAAGCTGGTCCCAGGTCTTTGCTTTGTACTGCGAGCCCTGGTACTGGCCCTGCAGCAGCCTGCCATCATGGTTTTAACTAGGAGCCCAACCATGGCCCTGGACTCCTGGATGCCCCAACATTGCGCTCGGAAGTGCACACCTTCTTCGACACATTTCGGTGTGCAATCCCAAATGGTTATGGTTATAGTCCCACCTGTGTGGTTTAAATAAGTCTGTTTTCCTGCACCTTTTTGTAATTGGCTGGTTTTAATATGCTGCACTATTCTTAGCTCTGCTAAAATCCACGTTTCAATGCTTACACCAGCTAATCAGAGCTGAATGCAGGTAAGCAATGCTTACACTAGCAAATAATTGCTTAAATCTATTTTTTTTCATTAAAGTTATAAATTGTTTTTTACATTTATATTTTACATATTCCCACCCCTACTGTGCTATACATGAAACATATGCTTCACATATATCATTCAAATTCCTTAAAAGTTTATTAAATAATTTGGCAGAGGGGGATTTGAATTGAGCATGTTCTACATGCTATACCATGGCAGTACCACTATGCTACAGCAGCTTGATGATGTTTTCTATCACAGTAGCACTTGTCTATCATTTTCAGAATTTCAGCCAGGCTAAGCATAGCGGCGCACTGTGCAAACAAGCTGCGCAGTGCTTAAACTTTGAATTTACTTCATGAAAAAGATATTATTCCATTTTTTTTTATTTTTTACTCCTTTCCTCTTATCCTACTGCTTCCATGCATGTAGGACAAGAATGCATACATTTGGGGGTGTGCACTTGAATGCTGCTGCCTTCTAAAGGTGTTTGTGTTTTTTTTTTTTTCAGTGTCTGCGGACACTGAAATGTTAGCTATTTCCATTTCAGTGTCTGCGGACACTTGTTTACCATATAATATTATAGCCAAGTTCTAATATTATATAGTTTGATACTCATCCTTGTCTTAAAGTGCCGTACGGCCCATTCAGAGTGAAGGGGGTGTGTTTCAGGTGCTGAGAATGCTGACACACGCCCCCTGCACTCATTCCTGGTTCGTGTCCATTTAGTTTAGATAGCAGCACCAGCTTCATGCATATGCAAGGTGCGCTGTTATCCTAAATGGACATGAACCACTTTGCGCAAGAATAGCCTTATTCTTGCATGGAGCTTCATGAATCCAGGGGTGTGTTTTGTGCTCCAAATTTTACATAGGTAAAACTTATCAGAAACTGAAAAGAGAGTGCGGGATCACTTGTATTGTACAAGAAGAGGGAATGACTGTAGTGCTTTAGCAAAACACACACTAACAAATCACAACACATACATTTGTATTCCATGTTTTGCAAGTTGTGCTTGAGAGTGTATGTGTGTGGGGGGGACTTAGTAAACATGACAGAAAATGCAGAATTACAGTAGATTTTAAGGTTAGGAGTGCATAGGGGAATGGGTCTGAATGACCATGTACCCCTAAAACCAGTATTAAAGGCAAAGAAAAATAGATAAATGTATTATTCCACATTTTTGTGTTTGTAAATGCCTTGTGGATCAATTAGGATTCTTCATCGTCATGTTTATTCATACTAAAATTTAGTATAAAAGAAGTTAATGTGCTTTACTTTTTTGTCTGATGAAGCAGTGGTGAACACATTGTGAAAGTGGTAACTTAATAAAACCTGTGGATTTTACAACTGCTGAGCCTTGCCTTTTTTGCCTGTTACTAGCTGTGGTTTTGCTTGGAATTTTGTTTGGGTCTGCTGCTAGAATACACTCATTGCCTTTGGGTTTTCTTGCTGATGTACACACACACACACACACACACACACACACACACACACACACACACACATATATATATATATATATATATATATATATATATATATATATATATATATATATATATATATATATAGATGTGTTTGTGTTTGTGTTTATAACACACACATACACACACACACACACATACACACACACACACACACACACACACACACACACACACACACACACACGCGCACACACACACACACACACACACACACACACACACACACACACACACACACACACACACACACACAAATGTCATTCAGTTGTTCAAATCACGCGATCACTGCATTGAAAAAAGCTAGCACTGTTTATCAAAAATCAACTGATCAAACATGCTGGCTTTTTTTTGTGCATAATCATGAACAGTGAAGATCGAGGAATTTGCCATTTCCCCACTACTGAGAGATATCAGAGTTAGTATATGATGATTATTTTTTTTGATCCACTGAAGATCTAGGTGTTTTTCTCAATCATTTCAGTTTCTTATATTTCAGTATACAACCAAGTCTCAAATACTCTTTATGTATCTATCTATCTATAAATATATATGTATGTATAATTTGTTATATATATAATGAAAACCACTACGATGTCTATAGGTTCATAGGTGTTCACCAGGCTAATGACCACAAGGGCCTTTTTAAGCCTAGCCATGTATCCCAAATGACTGACTAGCTATGGTACCCTTGTTAAGTGTAAGCATGGGCATGAGAGATGAAACATTTACAAGCAGGGGCCTAGGAGATGAACCATTTGTAGGCTGCTTGTGTCCATTGGTGACAAAGATCCCAAACCAGGGATGAATTTCCTGTTCCCCATCCAGTTGTCCAAGTTGCACTTGAATTAGGTTGGGGAGGAACTCTGTTTTACATGGATGGGGAGCCTGTTCCAGAGACGAAGAAGTCTCTGGTATACATACATGTCTCTCCAGCAGGTGCTATTTATATCAAAGGCAGGCAAGTCTTTAGAAGGGGTAATTCTGGTTCTGTTTGTTTTGTGGATATGCAGGAGCTCCATTAGCGGGGACTGAAAATGCATTGTATGCCAGGCATTAGATTTCTCCTCAACAGCCTATAGGAGACAGAATACAGGAATAGGGCCTCGAGATGGTCTGCACAGAACATGTTAATTAGACCCTTATTCCTTTACTGAAAGACCTCTGTGGATGTTCTGATTATTGTTGGATATGCCTGGTTAGGTACACACCAAAGGAGGCATTGTTCTCAATGATATGTCTGATGAATGCTGAATACAGTGAAACAATGACTTCCTTGGACCTAGATGCCATAGCTTTTTTTATAAGTTGCACAACATAGAATGACATCATCACTGCTGTAGACATGTGAAGGTCAAAGGCTAGATTACTATATAGATATATATATATATATATATATATATATATATATATATATGTGTGTGTGTGTGTGTGTGTGTGTCCAAGTGACTACTGGGTAAACTCTTAGGGTTGTGTTGTCAATGTGAAAGTTACCAAGGGTGGATGACTTCTCAAAGAATACTATTATTCATTTCTTGGCATTTAGTTTTAGTCCATGGCTCTGACACCAGTTGTTTATCTGTGTCAGCCCTTATTGGAGAATGTTTGTGTCAGTGGGTGATTGAATTATAGTTCCTAGTTTGCAATCATCTGCAAATTTAGTCAGCCAGAGGCCACTGACATTGGGTTTAACTTCAGAGAAGTACATGCCCAAAAGGAGCAGTCTCAGGAGCAATCTCCAAAGGATTCTGCTTGTGACTGGCCTCTTTGTAGAGGTGGACTCATCAATTCTAAATTTCTGGGTCCTGTCTGTGAGATGGCTGGCTATCCACTTTGTGTCATAAGGGTTTGTACCTAATCTCTTAAGTTTGTCAACAATACCTGAGTAGCAGATTCTTTCACATTCCTTGGTCAAGTCAAGGTAGGCAGTGTGAACCATTTTGTCCTCATCCACTGCTTTGCTGATCATCTCAAAGATGTTCACCAGGTTTTGTAGGCATGACCTGCACCAGATGAAACTAAATTGGATTGGATCCAGTGTCTGGAGGTTTCCTATGTCATTACTGATAATTTCTATGATAATTCTTTCCAAATGAGACTAGTGAGACCTATGGTCTATAGTTTACAGAGTCTGTAGATGGCCCACCTTTGTGGAGAGGGATGGATTTTGCTGTTCTCCATTCATGAAGCACAAAACCTGTTTGGAGGCTACAGTTAAATAGCAATTGCAGAGCACCTGATAGATCATGTTTCACACTATTTGTGGAGAGTGATGAATTTTGCTGTTCTCCATTCATGAGGCACAAAACCTGTTTGGAGGCTACAGTTTAATAGCAATTGCAAAGGGCCTAATAGATCATGTTTCATACTATTTGGAAGGCATCCTGGGATATTGTCTGGGCTCTGTGGTGCAGTGTTCCTGGCCTTAGTCAGAAAATTAAGCATCTGTTCTCTAGTGATAGCAGTGGGAGTTATATTTGATGGCATTTCCAGTGGGAAGGTTGAGTGAGAGAGAGAATTAAAGTTGGAGTTGAATTTGTCTGCCGGTAGGTTTACTATATCTTTTGGCTCAGTATAGGTGGCTCTATTTATAATGAGCTCTGCACACAATTGTGCGTTCCCTTGGAGGTTGCAGACATAGCTAAAATGCATTGTGGTTGTCCTTGGATTGAGAGGCCAAATTTACCTCAGATTAGGCTTTGGTGGACATTTTGTCCTCTGAGTTGTTTGCTTATTTTGAGAGCGCTTTTATCCTGTTGGATGCTGCACCTCCTAATTTTTGCCATGATGTTCTTACTTCTGTTACAACAGCCTGTTGTTGTTGTGATTCTACTAGGGTGGCTTGTTTTTTGAGCTAGTTCTGAACTTCTTCCTGGTGGGCACAGCTGCCTCTATTCAGCTATTAACATGCTTATATAAGGTTTCTGTGAATAGTTATTTGTAGCCAGCAATGTTCTTGGGTTTTGTTGGGGCTTGATATTTTGCCAGGTTTTCATTTAATAGTAGGAAGTTAGCCTTAGACTAGTTCCTGAATATTTCTTGGTCACTAAAAAGCAGGCATGGGTTTACCCAGTATTTTCAGATGCAGCTTTCTACATCAGGCACAATTTCCTCCAGAAGCACACTGGAAACACACTCCAGCTCTGGGACTGGACTCTCTATCTCTCCAGACCCCAAACAAGACTCTCTTTGGAGCACTGTGTCCCAGTTCCAAGTTGCTGACACACCCACACTTGGGTATTTGATTTTCACATACACACACTCCTGGGAAAGGATGGTACAGATTTACTAGTTGTACTCCATCTGGACAGAAGATAAGGTAACCATGCCACCACCAGTCAACCACTCTCAGGCTCTTACATAGGTATTTAATTATACAGAGTAAAATCAATACTAATATAAATGGTAGAGTGTAACCAAAGCAACAAGGCTTTTTGGAGTGGCCACTGTGTCACTAAAATAAGCACAAGTACTCTCAAGATGTTAAGGGTATTCTCTAAAAGACCAGCCACAGTGAAAGCTATAAAATATTTAATAATAATAAAACAGAAAAACATGAGAATACTAAATATCTAAGTACAATAAACACCAGAGTTTCAATCACAGGAAAAAAAATTACACAGTTGGACAGATTCAAACAGATGCAGAAAACCACTGTTTTAACTAATTTCAATGTATTTCCTGACTGTCTAAAGAATATCTTTTCCCTAGCTAACCTAACTGATATAGCAAGACAAGATTAGATGCCGAGATGCTTACTTCCATAAGGTAAGGTAATGAGCTTTTAACTAACCGAAATGAACTCAACTGTCAAAGATCTGTCATAGATCTTTATATCAGGTTCCAAAGAAAACAAAACAAAACAAGATGCTGTGAGAGTTCCATCCTCTCAGTGCTGGTTATAGAATGACATCATATTTGATCACTTGACTCTAGTACAATAGACACCCAGAGCTCCGCCAAGACCACCGCAGCACCCAAAAACCGCAGAACAACCTCAAAAACTTCTACTCCTCCCTTCCAGAATTCTTTGTTTACCTTGTGTTTTACTTGTATTCTGCTTTTAACTGCATATTAAAACTTGAAGAGACCACAGCTCTGTCTCTTGTGAGTCAGGCAGAAATAATTTTGCCCAACCTCCCACACAGTTGCTGTTGTGTTCTTAAACACCACTGTCTTTCTAGTTGCCTACCCCTTATGTTAATTTCACCATATATCTCATTTCCTCTCTGCTTTTACTGGCTTGTGTGAGCAAGCACAGAATTATCATTTTATGAAATCACTCCCTTCAACTATTTAAATTTATTGACCATCCTACTGTATTCCATAGTACCAGAATACAAAAGTGACCAGCCCTTTCAATCTGTCCTGCTGTTTTAAAAATAGTGACTCTCCACTAAAACTTAACTTTTTAGACAGGTAAAACTTAAGATACCTACTTTCACATCTAATTCTTCTAAGTGCACACTGCAGTGTTTAGGATAAACCATTTTTTCATCTTACCTTTAAGCATCTATTGCAAGACCACCAGTTACTGGAGAGCCCACATTCTGCCTCTCAGTAGCCATCTTGGGATTAGTGCTTTGGTTTTCTTCTGGTGAGAGAAGGAGTGCAGTTACATTATTTCCTGGAGACTGCTGATCACCAGAAAGCTTAATAACTGCTTTATAGGTGACACCTTGGAATCTGTGCTTATATTCTGATCCTGGTGAGAGTAGGAGCTGAGTGCATTGATTCCTGACTCTTTCTGGTTGGAGTCCCTGTGACTAGCACTTGCTCTAAAACCTGATGGAAAGCACTAGGAAGCCATAAACTGATACAAGCTCTCAACTCTCCTTGCTAATAAGGAGAAATTAATCATAGGCACTAAACAGCCTATAATTGCAAAGTACCTAGCCAAGGTAAGGGAAAGAAAAGCACCTAACCAGGCATGTCCAAGAGTCAACTTCTGGTGATTTCTCCTGTCCATTTGGTGAATCTGGGCATATGGGGCAATACAGCAATTGCTTCATGTACACAGACAACCCTCTCCTCCTACCACCCAACACTGTAACCTGTGAGAGATGCACTTACATAGACAAACTAGAAGCAAAGCTCTCTCCAGACAAGATAGTGATAGACAATCAAGAGGAGAAGGTTAACACCTGCACACACCCAAGCAACACACAGCCCTTCAAAACCCTCACCACCAACACCCACACATAGCAACACTTAACCCACATATGCAGAGGCCCTTAACATTAACCTGCCCAAGCAACAACGGCATCTGAAGCTGAAACGCAAACAGCAATCACAACCACAGTATCACATAGCTCCCAACACCAGTGTGCCACCCAACAACAGCATCTAAGGCAAGACAACGTACCCAAAACTTTAGTCATAGGTGACTCTGTAGTCAAGCACACTAATGTCCCACTCACCATGCTGAACAAAGAGAAAATTACAGTTAGCTGCCTGTCGGGTGTCAGGATCAGCCACATAATGCATGCACTCAAGTCACTCCACAACAAGTACAAATACGACTCTGTCATTGTCCATATTGGTGTGAATGACTTGAGACGTATCTCCCTGAACTACATGAAAAGAGACATGGAAGAACTCTCAGATCATGTGACCCAGGCAGGTATGACCCTAGCCCTGAGTAGCAAACTGCCTTCGCACAGAATGATACCACAGTATAAGGACAAAATGATTGACTTCAACAGTTGGCTAAGCTTCTGGTGTCATTCAAAGGGGATCCAGTATCTGTCTGCCTGGGACGACATGATTGACAAACCATGATGCTTTGCCAGAGATGGTCTGCACCTGTTGCCCCTGGGATTCAGGTTACAGGCTAAGGCTCTTGCCACCCCTATAGTGCCTTTTTTTAGGCAAGGCTGAAAGGACAAAACCACCGCCATAACAGGTACAAGTATGCAAAATCTGAAGGTAATGCTAGAAGTTTAAACCTCAAAATGCACTCTCTCTCAAGGCACACCTAAAAATGGAGAACATCGATATCTGTGCAGTAACTGAGACCTGGTTCAAAGCTCCAGAGAGCAACCCTGCAATACCAGGCTACAACTCTTACCACACTTTTCAGCCACCAAACCAAGACTGAAACACTAACGGTGGAGGAGTGTCCATATTCTCCAAGGATATTCACACCTCCAGGCTAGTTCTCCAACACAATGCATCCAAAATTCTCCAAGTACAACTAACACTAGGTAAGACTGCAATCCAAATTGTAGCTTGCTACAGATCCCCCACCATGCTCCAGTAATTTCACTACACCTTTTTAAACATACTGGAAAATGTTAAGATACAACCAAACACCCTAATACTGGGTGATTTCAACGACCCTGCCATTAACTGGGAAAACTACTCCTCTACCAACACCTTTACCCAATGGTTCTTGGAATTCATAAATTCCAATGCCCTGGAGCAACTAATCCATAGTCCCATCAGGGGCTCCAATGTCCTGGACGTGGTCATTACCAACATGGGAAATCAATGCTCCACATCAGTGATCACCCCCTCATTGGTTAGGTCTGACAATAACTTAATCACCTTTGACATCCACATCCCACCCCCACCCCCCAGTAAGGAAACATCCATAAAAAACTTCTCTAAGGCCAACTTCATGCTACTCAAGTCAGAAGACATCCATGCAGACAGGAACTGAAAGTTCGACTGCCGAAACCTATACTAAAGCACTGTATGAACACATCCTCTAGTGCATGAATTGTGTCATCCCAAATAGAACCCAGACGCTCTCCTCCAAAAAAGGAAGACAATCTGGTGGTCTCCTGTCATAAACAAACTATACAACAGAAGGGAGAAACTGTTGCAGAAAAGAGGAAAATCCCAGGATGAAAAATTCCCTTACCAGCCTCAGTAAGAAGCTGAGATCCCTCATAAAATCCTCCAAAGCTAGTTATGAAAATAAAATTGCCAAAGATTCCAAAGAGAACCACAAGGCATTCTATAGCTATGTCAAAAATCTAAATGGCAATGCTCAGATCTGCTTTGAGCTACAACAGAATGGCATTAAATATAGTAATCCCAAGGACATTGCCAATATCCTGGCAGAGCGATTCAGTGCCAACTTCACCCCCCTCTCATCCCCTAAAGGGCCCATCTCAATACCAAAAGATTGCCAAATTCCAGTAATCACGGCCACACAGGTAAAAAACGCACTCTCCAAAGGTAAGAATACAGCATCTATGCAACCAGATGACATCCCGGGCTGTGTACTACATGAACTACAAAATGAGCACCTCACCTAAGTGTCATGTTTAATCATAGCCTCACCTCAGGCTTCGTGCCCACTGAGTGGCACACAGCTACAGTTATCCCACTCCACAAGGGGGAGCCACCTTGGATCCTGGGAACTACAATCCCATCAGTCTGATGAGCCTGATCTGCAAGGCCATGGAACATATTATCATGTAACTTATAAACAAAGACATTGGCAACCTTCAAACACTGGACCCCACCCAGTTTGGGTTTGTGAAGGGCTGATCATATCTCCTGAACCTGATTGACTTCTTTGAATCAGCCTCCAGAGCCACGGATGAGGGTAAGGCGGTCCACACAGCCTATATGGACCTTGCTAAGGCCTTCGACACCATCTCCCACTCTGGAATCATAGATAATCATAGATAAACCTACTAAGCTGGGCATAAATCCCTACTTCACTCAATGTGTTACCAGCTGGCTTACTGACAGAACCAACACTGTAAAAGTAGCCGACTCCAACCAGCTCCAGACAAGTGACAGGTGGAGTACATCAGGGTTCAGTCCTGGGACCAATCTTGTTTGGCATCTACTTCTCTGAAGTACAGGCCAACACTAAGGGACTCTGGCTAACAAAGTTCCATGGGCTCAAGCTCAATGCCAAGAAATATATAGTTATCCCCTTTGGGAAAAAAACATGTACCCGTGAATTACCACATAGGTGGCAGTATACTAAACATCGAAAGTGTGATAAGAGACTTTGGGACACAGATGGACAGTGGTCTCACCTTCAATAACCACATCACTACAATAGTCAGGAAATCCTTCTATGTGGCACACCTCATCACTAGGGGCTTTTCATCCAGAAAAAAGGAGGCCATTGTCCCACTGTACTCATCCCTCATTAGACCCATAATAGAGTGCAACGCTCCATTTGGTATGTACCTCACAAGTCATCTGTAACAACTGGAAAGGCCACAGAAACACCTCACTAAAAGAATCACAGGCCTAAAGTATATGCCCTATGCTGACTGACTAAAAAAACTCCAGCTATACTCTTTTACATATCGTCTACTCAGAGGCGATCTCTGCTTAATATATAAGGCCATGTCAAACCCAGAGCTGCTGGACATGCTACACTTAAAGAAATCCCAATTCATCAGAGCCACACACTCCAGGGAAAAAACATGCTGGAGGTATAGGTTCCTGACCCAGAGACTCCCCATACTCTGGAATAGACTGCCCATACATGTCAAGCAGAGTGCCTCCTTGGCCCTCTTCAAAAGGAACATTGACGACTGGATGGGAGATAGGAAATTTACCCCGGGGATCATGTCAGTCACCCTGCTAGACAGGGGTCCAGGGAAGTAAATATTGTGGGAAGAAATAGCCAGGAAATTGTTATGGCTAGGCTTGTACAGGCCCTAGGGCCAATCGCCTAGTGCCAACCTATGAACCTATGAACATATATATTTAATCAGTTATACTAATACTGTTAATACATTTTTAACACAAGCATCTGTCAGTGTGATAGCAAAATGACACAAAATCACCCAAAAAACTCCAGCCAACCATGCCAGCATATGCCACACATGCACTGCCCTATTCTCCCTGGCATATATGGCAATATCTCACATCATCACACAGCCTATTGATGTTGTGAATCCACCAGGGTGGCTTGTTTTTTGAGTTAGTTCTGTACTTCTTCCTGGTGGGCACAGCTGCCTCTATCTAGCGATTGACATGCTTGTATAAGGTTTCTGTGAACAGTTCTTTGTAGGCCGCAGTGATCTCAGGGATTATGGTGACTTGAAATTTTGCTAGATTATCATTTAATAGTAGGAAAGTAGGAAGTTAGCCTTAGAGTAGTTCCTCAATATTCCAGGATTAGCTGGGGTTCCAAGATTTATTTTTACTTCAAAGGAGACCATTTTTGGTCTGACCTTACCAACGACGAGATTACATTTAGAGGGTGTGCAGCAGTCTTCCATATTAGTGAGGACATGGCTGCATGCCTTGCTGGTCTATTGATAGTCTGATCCAGGGAGTTTGTGGTTACAAAATACAGGAATCTCTGTGCCTGTACATTTGTTGTTGTTGTTGTATCTCCATCCATCCATAACCCCTTTTTTCATTTTTGCACATGGGATCAGGGTATCACTTCAACAGTGACAATCATCTAGAGCCAAGGTTAACGTGGGTCTATATCATATCATCGAAACCTCCATCCATCTAAAACCTCTTCATTGACCTTTTTTTATTGAAGCTAAATTTCTTGAATGATCAGTCCATCAAATTTTTCCAAAGATAAGCAACCAGTGGGCCATCCTAATGACTGCATCAAAAACAGAAACATTTAAAACTCGCCCTGGTAGAGGGCTGCACCCCCCATACTCCCCAATGTGAGGGGCTGCACCCCCCACACTCCCCTGACTAAATATACCAACTCTGAGATCCAACTGCAGTGGGGAAAAGGGCAAATTCCCAAAGATGGCCCACTGGCTGCTTACCATGTGAAAAACTTCAATGGAATGATCATTCAACAAGTTTAGCTTTTGAAAAATATGGGTCGATGAAGAGGTGTTCGATGGATGGAGGTATCAGTAACATGATATAGATCCGGCTTAGACTGCAGGGTGGCTACCCTAGCAGTAGTGATTCGACATCACACACTCCCACTCACACCAATAGCGGGTAATTAAAGGCGCCCATGAATATGGTATTGGGTTGGATTATGAGTGTTTCCAATAAGTTTAAATACATGTAATGTTTTTCTTGGGTCATAAAGGGGACCTATAGCTTGCAAGGAAGTGGCATTGTATTCTGATTATGGTGATTTCAGCATGGAGAAGCTTGAGTGCATTGTCCTGCTTACCAGCCTTGAGGTATTTTTATTTTTGATGTAAATCGGGACAACTCCATCTTTAGTCCATCTCTGTGCACTAGCTGGTCTAAATGTGTGGGAGGCATTTACAAGCACACACATGCACACACACACACACACACACACACACACACACACACACACACACACACACACACACACACGCACACACACACACACACACACACACACACGCACACGCATTTATTTATAGAAAGCCCTCTGCTTAGGCACTATTAGAATCGTGGAAGTGAAAGGATAATATTGCTCTCATTTGGGTCTCGAACAAAAGACCTCCAATAAGTCTAGTCACCTTTAGTAACTGTTAAAAAATAATGTTCATTGAAACATAGCTGTAAATATGCAGATATGAATTAAATGTGGAACTACAGAAAAACTGAATCGAACAACAAAGACATCTAACAAATATATAGACAACATAACAATCATTTAGTAGTACACAACAAAAACATCTGGTTTGGATTTAAGACCATAAACTGTTTAGTAAAATCTGAAAAAGAATAGTATCTAGAGTCTGAAATGGCTGGAGAAACTTGACAGCGCAGTGAATATCTATTTACACAAGTAGGAAGAAAACATTCTGAAGATGTGAAACCACAGATGCAGCAATAATGAGTAATAATGAACGCTGAGTCAGACAAAAATGAAAGTACAACCACAAGTGACTTTGCTTGACAGATGAATCAAAGGAAATGGGTTTTGAGGACCTGAAAGACCAACATACTATGAGAATTTGAGCAGTGATTCATACAGGCAGAAAAACAGAGAATTTACTTTGCAGAAATTACTGTTTGGCCCACCCAGTCGGCTGGATTGTTCTTGGTCTAAACTGTCTGCAAACCTTACAGAAGTTCAGAGTTCATTCTTTTTGCCTTCTAATCTTCCTAAATCATGCTAAAGATAATGCACAATACCTTTACTTTCACCCCTGCTAGATGATTCCGACAATTAATTATTTGACATATATGTCTGCCAATTACTCATCTTCTTTATGTGGTCATTGTAATTTTGTCTTGGAAAGCCTGCCTTCTGTGCATGGAGTTTGTACAGTAAAGTACTTGCTGCCTTCTTATCTTGCTCTTCTACATATTATATAGATATATATATATATATATATATATATATAGATATATATATATATATATATGAAAATAGATGTAGATTTCTATCTGTATCTATCTCCCTGTAGAAGACAATGGCTCATGTGTGTTGCTCTTGCTCTTAGATTGACCCACCCATGTATCCGCATGCTTGTGTACAACTCCTTATCCTAGGAGCAGCATGTTGTCACAGTGACATGATAGCAGTTCCTAATGTTCCCCACCAGTTCTGTAGATACTATCAGTAAATCATGTCAAACAACCTAATGCCGCTAGGGTAGGCAAGATGATATTGGCTATTCAGTGTCTCCTTCCCTGCCTAACCCCTCAGTGCCCCAGCTAATAACTGACCTTTGGTTATCTGGATGGGTTCATAGCCAAGGCTTTAGCCCTGCAAACCATGTCTGGGGACAGACACATGATGAGCAGAAGTACACTAGGTAAGGGTAGTAAAATGAAGAGGAAATAGGTAGGGAAGTATAATCTCTCTAAGGGTAAAACAGCTATAGCCTCAAGTCCAGTCAGTGACCTTGCAGAACTGCAATCCGCTGCATTATATGTAGCTCTGGACATTTTGAAATCATACTGCAATAAGCATGAGGATTTCAATTTGCTGCATATGGGTATCTATTGTTTATGCAGCATAAGACAAACACTTTTTACAGGAGTAAACAAGGGAGGACAGAAGGCCAGCACATTTTATGTGAGTCTGATGATACTAGCAGACTTTAGTAGAAGTGAAGGGAATCTTTTTACCACCATATCGAGTAGGGAAAGTAATGTGAGAAATGAGTGAAATCTGAGAATCTTTCTGCTCTTTGATACTGCTGACATCAAGGAATACCAGCTCCATGCACAGTCATTCATACAGAGAACTGGGTGAAATCTGATGGTTAGGTTATACAAATTCTAAACTCTTACTATTTGATCCTCATTGTAAAAAAATGAAATGACAGGTTCTTCTGGCACAAAATTTGCAGTGGTATCAATGTGAGGGGGATATCACCACCTTCCCTGTATACTCTGTTTTACCCCTCCACTCTTGCTCTCTGTTCTACTGGAACTTGCTTCTGCTGTTTTGGTATCTATCAGAGTATATGCATTTGTCACATAGCATCCTGTCCCAGGAATGGAGCTAGCTTCTACTATTCAGTCTTTCTCTTTCTCATCTGTCTTTGAACCCTATAGTCTAGATGAAACCAGGTCATGAAAAATGCTTTTGCATACTCTGCGTTCATGTTACTGGCTTTATGAAATGATACCTAACCAACAAGATCATTTTGAATTTTTTGCATTGAAATTTATTGGGTTTCCCAACAGATATGAGAAAAAGAGACAATTATGTTTCTGAACAAGAAAATGAGTTCAAATTTGTTAGTATCCTTTAGACATAATCTGCCAGATGGCATGTATTTGGCACATCACTTGACTGTTCTACTGGCATTGTGTGTTTAATAAACGCCACCACTGGTTGTCTTTATGGAGGGGTATAAAGTGAGCAAATACCTTATTTCATATTCCAGGGGACAGACACATAGATTTACACTTTAGAGCTAACCAGATGTAACACAGAAATAAGACACTGTTTGTCAGCAGTAGCAACAGTAGTAGTAGTAGTACTTATGGTAGTAGTAGTAGTAATAGTAGTAGCTGTAGCAGTAGAAGTAGAGTAGTAGTAGTAGCAGTAGTAGTACTTGTAGCAACAGTAGTAGGAGTAGCAATATTCGTAGTAGCAGTTCTTCTAGTAGCAATAGTAGTAGCACGAGTATTGGCAGTAATAGTAGCAGCAGTAGTAGTATTTGCAGTAGCAGTAATGGTAGGAGTATCAGTAGTACTTGTAACAGCAGAAGTAGTACTAAGTGTAGCAGACATAGAAGTAGCAGTAGTAATAGGAGAAGGAGTAGTAGTAGTACTTGTAGCAACAGAAGTAGTAGTAGCAGTAGTATTAGTAGTAATAATATCAGTAGTACTTGTGGTAGCAGTAATAGTAGGAGTAGTAGTTTTACTTTTAGCAGTAGTAGTACTAGTAGTAGTAGTAGTTGTTGTTGTTGTAGCTTAGGCATCAGCTGCCTGGATTGCATGAATATAGAAAAATGAGCATTCATATGCCTGGCAGTGGTATATGTAGTCAACTAATATTTTCTGTTAGTAATTGCAAGTATCTTCCAGTGTCTGATTGTCATTAATGACCCTCCACATAAAAAGGAATCAGTCTGAACAGAATGTGGCATGTAGTTAATGGAGATTGTACAAAGGTAGTGGGAAGAATAGAAATCTAGTTGTGTCTAAAGCAAATCCCCAATATTCAAAAGGAGCTTGATAAAACAGGAAGAGGTCATCAGAATATCCTCCCTACTAATAACTGACAGGAACATTGTAACAAATGATACCCTACATTGTTTAACATTTAAACAAAAGTCATGGTTTTCAAAATGGTTTAGTCAACAAAAATGGGAATGTCAGCCACTGAGTCCTTAACAAATTCAAGCAATGACACAATATCTGTGCGACAAAACAAACAATAACCCTATGACTAAGACAAACAATGAAGAGCAGTGGAAGTAGATGAACCATTACAAGGTTAAAGGATTATCAAAATGTGGACAAAAAAAAATCCCATAACATTTAGGAAGTAACCGTTTTCTAGTTAATTTTATAGGCTCCCTATTGAAATGTCCATATTTGAAGTGCAGAGTTCCAAAAAAAGACAAAAAACACAGAGAAAAGGGAATCTTGAAAATTGCTTTTCTCCGTAAAATTTCTTTTTGCAGGAGGTGGTGCATTCCCTATATGGGGGGGAGACCAAACCCACACATCCCCGTTTTATATACATATATATATATATATATATATATATATATATATATATATATATATATATATATATATATCAAATTTGAGTTAGCCATATTTCAGAGAAAAGGGAATATTCTGAAAAATGGCATCTTGGACTTGGTATATACAAGTCTGATCTCATGACCATTCAGTCTTCATGTTTCTGAACTCGCTCTAGCAGGTCCCAACATTTCAAATGGTTACCTATTTTATATCCTAGTGTTTGTTAGTATTGGTTTAGAAGCCCTATTTTGTTCTGTGGTAGTTTTACATCTGCAACTGATTTAGCTCGTTCTCCCTGATAAAAGAAGGAGACCCTGCTGTTGTTTCTGGCCTGAATTGCTATAGGCTACCTAGCAATGCTAAATTTGATTGGTCTGTTTGCTCCCATGGTCTAGTTTATATTTACTTTGTTTGCAAATACTGCTCTGTTTTCCTTGGTTGTGACACAACAAGCCTACCTTGACCTCTCCTACCAAATTTGACTTGATAAATGGTCCCAAACCTTCTGGGGAGTGCTGCACTTACTGCAGTGGGTTAGTTGAATATTCAACACTGTACCAGATGTATGTAACAATAGTAAGTACTGTCGGTAACTGCCCTATTCTTCACAAGCTATTCATCCTAGTAATAGCCTGCTCCTGGCTGTGCCTGGTTGCGTGTGGCAGCAGATTGTGGCAGCTTCTGCTTCTATTGATGTTGGCTTTGGCATTGCTAGTATTTTTTCCCAACTGTGCATTTCTCAGTTGTAGCTGATTGATTATTTTGCTGTTAATACTGTATACTGTGCTATAGATGATTGTTTGCTACCCTGCTATATTGCAGTCTCACATCATACTGCATTACTATTGTACACTCCAGTTTTTCCTGTAGGATCTGAGCCTTTTAAAACCATCTCAGCTACTGTGTTGTGACACCTGTGCCTACATGAGTCTAAAGTCTCTTGAAACATTTTGTCTGCATTATTCACCTTGTAGAATCTTGCAAAAATTTGCCTACTGTATTAACAACCCCATAAAGTTTTGGAGATAGTTTTATCTATGGAGTCTGGATTATTATACTGAGCGTCTGTGTCTGTTACTCAGCCATGCACTAATAATTTGGTACTACATTGAATACCACATTGTAATGTTCATGCCGACTGTTCTCATGCTATTTTGCAAATACATCATGCATTGAGTAGTGTTGGTTTGCTACTGTGCTGTAGCATCCATGCCTGCTGCTCAGTTGATCCTTATATTACTGCATTGCATTGCATTGTGCTGTACTGTATTGTGGTATATTGAATAGTATCTTATTGTATGATATCATGTTGTACTGTATTGTAAAGAGCTACACTCTTTTGTACTGTCCTGTAACTTTAATTGCACATTATGTATCATGTAGCTACTGTACTGTGATACATTATACTGCTTTACACATTTTTTTCCATTATTTGCACTGGTTTACTATTGTTTTATATACCATAAAGTTTCCCCTCTTTTCTGAATAGACCAAGGGTTATCATACTGCATGTCATTACATAATGTATGCCACCTGGCATTTCTATAATAATCATGTGTCCATAAATCTATCTCTGCTACATCTATCTAGCACTACATATGCTGAGGCAGTGTATAAATTGACACAGGAAGTGAACTCTGAGACATGCACTAGTACAGATGTGTTGACAAGATGGAAGTTCCTTGGGCTATACCTGAAACAATATAAATTCACATTCATTGTGGGGCAAAACTGGTTATTAGGGTATGCAGCTAAAGAGTGCTCACTACCTAAGGTTTTCAACTTTCAGCCCTACGCTCAGTGGTAGGAATGGCTGGCAAGCTGAAAGGGAAAGGTGCATGAGGAGTTGCTAGGTCAACCATGAAATTTGCTCTTTTGCAGATACCCTTAACCTCCCTCACAAAATTAATGCAGAAAATCCAAACTGATATGAAACAAATTTAGTCCAAACAAAGCAGAAGGTATCATCTATGCAACATCAGAAACTTGTGGACCATCAGGAGCTGTTAAATGTGTATCAACAGCAGATGGAGGATTTGGGAGAGAGGCAAGTGGATGATATGGAGAATAGGCCCCCATAAAAATAACCTCAGGGTGTTCTGTTTGGCAGAGGATGTGGAAAGAGAGGATCCAGTGGCATTCACCTGCAGCAAATTGATAAAACTCATCAAGGTACAACAACCCCCGGAGACTGAGAGGTTGCACCAGATTAATACGAGGACCTACTCTAATTTGTCAAAACTATTTATCTTGAAGTCTTTTAATTATGTTGACACAGTGATTATATTAAGGGTTGTGAGAGTCAGTGGTCCTAAGTAAATTTTTGGAGGGTCCAGTATTTGTTTTTACCCTGACTACAGCTAAGCAGTCTTCTGTAACTGGAAAGCCCTTGTCCCTGTATTAAGGCAATTCAAAGACTGTGGCTACCACTTTCCAATGCACTTTCCTGCCTTGTTGATGGTCCACAAGAGTAAACTGAAGTTGTCTTTTGTGTTCCCCTCTGAGGCAGAAGCTTCCCTCTCAACCTCATCACACTCTGAAGAAGAATAAATCAAGAGTGGAAGTGAAAAGAAAACTCCAGCAGTCTCTGAATATTAGCACTACTTCTATAGGTAAGAAAATGTCTAATGGATCTGCTATAATGTCATGTTGTGAAGTGGCATGGCATGTGGGGCTATTTCTAAGTCTGTTCAGCATTAGTGAGATTGAATTTGTGGGTCCCAACCCACTTCCAGCAGATCTGAAAAGTCTTGAAAAGGAATAGAATTGAGCCAATCTGGTACAGACTGTGGTGGCAGCTTTGGCCTGCCCCCCTCACGTTCATTGTGATAGTTTTATCCCCTCTTCTTGGTACAGTATTATGGCAATACAGGTGCCAGCTGTATACTGGGCTTTAACCTATGCCTTCAGCTATTCAAGCCTGCAGAGTGAGACATTCTTGATTTCAAGATTTGGTGTTGCTGAACTTTGTTTTATGTTCTGAGCACTTATCCTTGTTGCTTTAGAGTCACCTATGCTGTCTATAATTTTTTTATAACCGAGTCTAACACTTATTGACCAACTATTATTTACTTTCTAACCACGTCATTTGGTATTACAGTGTTGATTGTCACCCAAAGGGCACATAGTATATATTGCACTACTTGAGTCTGGGGGAGCATTTTACTAGCCCTTAACTTTCAGTGGAAATGGCTATAATCACTGGTTCTGGTAACAACTGACCCAGTTATTAGAACTGTGTGGTAAATGGAACACTGATCTGGCGGGCTAGACCCATCACCCTGCTGACATTTGGATTTCTTACACCAAAGAATTAGGCCTGAGGATGATCCTAATCACTGCAACATTGTGTGCATCTGCCTCACAGAATTCCATCTATAAGTGGACTTTTTTAATTCAACAATTACTGTGGAGTGATAGCTGAACTATTTGTTGTTATTGTTTTTGATCGGCTCTGTTAATTTGTTTTTTGTGACCTTTATTAATTAATCAATTAATTAACTAATTAATTAATTAATTAATTAATTAATTAATTATTTTTTTTTTTTTGCTTAAATGAGAAAGATACAGCACTGGCAGGCATTGACATGTAATGTACGGGGGTTAAATTCATGTGTAGAAATGCACTATATACCAAAAGTTAGGGGGACTAATAATGTAGCTTTTCTCCCTGGGCCTCCACTGAAATGGACTTTTGCCCAGTTGGACTTTCCCAGTAAACAAATGTGAAATAATGACATTTACTTTCATTCAATTTAAGTCTCTTTTTAAACTTTCACAACTACTGAAGAGATGAACGGTATTATATGCTGTTTTCTGTAGCAAAGAATCCTCAAAAGGGGTTCTAATCCTAACGAGTTCTGTCTTAAACTGGGCAAAACTTGTGTGTAAAGAATGGTGCAGAAGGGAAACAAGTGGTGATTAAGGTTTGTAGTTTGCAGGGCTGCATGTTGTTTACAAACCTCTATGAAGAGTAAGCCTTTTACCTTCTCTCTTAAAGTAGTCATGAATTTGGGGGGGTACTATTTAAAGTAGTCATGAATTTAGGGGGGGATACTGTTTTCCTTTAATTACTAGAGGAGATTTTAATCTGGCAATGGATTCTTTAATGGACAGAAATCCAACAGACAGGGCCAGGCTTGGTAAGAACAGAACCCAATGGAAGATGGGATGGGGGAGTTCTACTCAGTTGATATTTGGAGGGCACTGAATCAAAGAAAGAAAAATCATATACTTAACCCCCCCCCCCCCCAAACTGGGGTGGCAAGTTTTCCTCATTAGCCAGCTGTGGGTTGATAGGATAAAGAAGATTAACATTCAGCCAGATACCTAACTGGATCATTTATTTTATTCACCCATAATTATTAGTCAACCAGGTCTGTCATGGAGAGATCAGACACTGGATTATACAATTTTGGGACAACTTATTATTAGTAGCAGAAAAACCTGGATACTCTGGGCTATATTTATGTTTACCATGGTGACCTTTATGAAGTATCTGAAACATAAGGATCTGGGATATGGAACAGATTAGCTGAAACTAAACTACCTGCCCTGCAGAACAAATATATAGGATCGGGCTGCCAGTGGGGAGATATTCTGAGAGAAACTGATGCCTTAAAATAGGAAATAAAAGCAAGAAGCTATGCTAACCAAAAAAAAAAAAAAAATAGCATGGGATAAAGTTATTGCACAGGGTAAAGTTAATGCAGTCACTAAAGCTTCTTGATTCTCAGTTTAAAGACGGTTTGATGGAGCACTCAATATCATTATTACAACAGGCCTCAGGAGTAATTATGTACTCTGCAAAAGGCTTGAATGCATATGAGAGGGATGCTTAAAGATCATTATGTCAGTATCTTCTGTCTACCCAGAAGTATCAGTGAGAGCACTTCGGAAGTTATGTAGTTTGGCCTCAGTCAAGTGAGGAAGCAACTACACATCTGGACACCTCTATTTTACTAGCAGAGGTTTTCATGACAATCATAGGTTCATAGGTTCATAGGTTCGTACTAGGCTATCTGCCCTAGGGCATTTATAAGCCTAGCCAGAGTGTATGTGGCTTACACCACCCCTTAGGATGAGAATACTACGCCCTTTTAGGGATTAGTTTACTATGCCTCTGTCTAGTAGTGACACAGAGATGACCCCCGGGGTAAACCTACGATCTCCCATCCACTCATCGAGATTTCTCTTGAATAGAGTCAGTGAGGGGCTCTGCCTAACATGGACTGTGATTCTGTTCCAGAGTGTAGGGAGCCTCTGGGTTATGAATCTGTCCCTCCAGCACGTTATATTTATTTCTGTGTTGAGGTTTAAGTCACTTGTTCTCGTGGCTCTGAAGGATTTGGATTTTCTGAGGTGGAGCATGTCCATTAATTCAGGATTGGACATGGCCTTGTACGTCAGGCACAGATCACCTCTGAGTAGGCGGTATGCGACTGAATAGAGCTGGAGTTTTTTCAGTCGGGCAGCATATGACATATGTTTAAGACCCTTTATCCTCTTGGTGAGGAACTTTTGGGGTCTTTCCAACTGCTGCAGGTGTCGGGTGAGATACATCCCAAACGGGGCATTGTACTCAATCATTGGCCTGATAAGAGAAGAGTACAGGGCACAATGACCTCTCTTGATCTAGATGTGAAACCCTTCATGATAAGGTGGGCAATATAGAAGGTCTTCCTAACCACTTTGGCAATGTGAGTGTCAAATGAGAGGTTACTGTCATCCTGGGTCCCTAGGTCCCTGATTACCTCTTCCGTACTTAATGGATTACCGCCTATATGGTAATTTGTCGGTACCTTGTTTTTCCCAAAGGGTATGACTATACATTTTTTGGCGTTCAGCTTAAGGCCATGGCTCTGGCACCAATTATCCATTTCTATGAGGCCTCTCTGAAGGATGTTTGTGTCCGCTGGAGTATAAATTATGGCGCCCAGTTTGCAGTCATCTGCGAACTTTCTCAGCCACAATCCTCCTATGTTTGCCTGTACCTCGGAAAAATAAATGCCGAACAAGAGGGGTCCCAGGACTGAGCCCTGTGGGACACCGCTTGTGACTGGCTTAGAGTCTGACATAGCTCCAGCAACTCTGACCCTGTGGGTTCTGTCCTTGAGCCAGTTTGCAACCCATCTTGTGACATATGGGTTTACATTTAAGCTGGTGAGTTTGTCTATGGTGCCTGAGTGGGGTATTGTGTCAAAGGCTTTTGCAAGGTCAAGGTAGGCTGTGTGAACTGCCTTACCCTCATCAATGGCCTTAGTGACTGTTTCAAAAAAGTCGACCAAGTTCAAAAGGCAGAATCTGCCCTTGACAAAGCCAAATTGGGTAGGATCCAATGTCTGTAGGTCTCCAATGTCTTTGTTTATGAGTTCCATAATGATCCTCTCCATAGCTTTGCAGACCAGGCTCGTCAAGCTTATGGGGCGGTAATTTCCAGGGTCCGTAGAAGCACCGCCTTTGTGAAGTGGGACCACTGTTGCCGTACGCCACTCTTTGGGTATGTATCCTGTAGTAAGGCTAAGATTAAACAGCAGCCTTATGTGTGGGTTTAGTTCCTCTTGGAGTTCATGTAGCACACAGCCCGGGACACCATCCGTCCCATTGATGCTGTGTTTTTAGCTTTAGAGAGGGCGGCTCTCACCTGGGCATCTGAGATGTTAGGGAGGCTACACTCTGCTGGGATAGTTATTTCTCCTTTTGGGGGGGGAGGAGAAATTTGCACTGAACCTGTCTGCCAGAATGTTGGCAATGTCAGTGGGTTCAGTGTATTTTGTGTCATTTTGGACTAACTCTGAGCATATCTGGGAGTTTCCACCCAGGTTTCTAACATAGCTAAAGAAGGCCTTGTGATTGTCTTTTGTGTCTTTTGTGATTTTTCTCTCAAAGTTGGCCTTGGATGATTTTATGAGTGATCGTAGTTTTTTGCTAGTACTGATCAGAGATGCCTTCCCTTTTAGGGATTTTGCTCTGTCATGTAGTAGCTTCCGCCTCCTGTTGTAAAGTTTGTTTATGGCTGGGGTCCACCAGACCAGGTGCCTGCCTTTGGGGGAATGGGTCTTGGTTTTATTTGGGATTGCATGATCCATGCATTTTTGAAGGTGCCCATAGAAAGCATTTGCAAAGGATTCAGCAGTGTGGGTTGTGGTTTCCACTGGCCCAGGGGCCTTGAAAGATACCACTTCAGTCTTAAGAAGTGTGAAGTTTGCTTTTGAGAAATTCTTCACTGTGGTCTTTTGTGCAGGGGGTGGGGGCGGGATGTGGATTTCCAGTGAGATTAATTTATGGTCTGATCTTACCAAGGAGGGATGTACTTCCGGTGTGGAGCATTTTGTCCCCATGTTTGTGATGATCAGGTCTAGTATATTGTCTCCTCTTGTGGGAATGGTGACTAGTTGTTCCATTGCATTTGAGTTTATGAATTCTAGGAACCTTTGGGCTAGGGTGTTGGGGTTTGAGTAATGTTCCCAGTCTATGTTTGGGTAGTTGAAGTCTCCCAAAATGATGGTATTTGGAGAGACATTCATACTCTCCAGTGTCTTCAGGAAGGCTGTGTGGGGTTCCTGAGTTTGAGAGGGTGGTCTGTAGCATGCTACAAACTGTAAGGCAGTTTTGCCTATGGTTAGTTGCACCTGGATAGTCTCCGATGCTTCGTGCGTTGCCACTAACCTGGAGGTGTGGGTATCTTTGATGAAAATGGATACTCCCTCCTTTTGTGGTTCGTCCAAGTTTTGGGGCGGAAAGCAGGATATGAGGTAAAACCTGATAGTGCTGGGGTGCTCTCAGGAGCCTTGAACCAGGTTTCAGTCACTGCACAGACATCGATGTTCTCCATACTGAGGAGGGCTTCGAGGCGTGCATCTTGAGGTTTAGACTTCTGGCATTGAGCAGCATTACCCTTAGTTTTTTCCACTTGTGTTTTCTAGGGAGGTAGGTTTGTCATTTGAGCCTTGCCTAAAAAGGCACTATGGGGCGTGCAAGAGCCTTGGTGAATATTCGGAAGCCGTGGGGTGACAGGTGCAAGCCATCCCTTGCGAAGCAGCGTGGCTTGTCAAGCATGTCATCCCAAGCAGACAGACATTGGATCCCCTTAGAATGACACCAGTAATTAAGCCAATTGTTAAAACTGATCATTTTGTCTTTGTACTGTGGCATCATTCTTGGTGAGGGTAAGATGCTGCTCAGGGTCAGGGTCATACTGGCCTGGGCTACATAATCAGAGAGCTCCTCTATGTCTCTTTTCATGTAGTCCAGGGAGGTACGTCTCAGGTCGTTCACACCAGCATGTACAATGACTGAGTCATATTTGTACTTGCTGTGGAGTGACCTGAGTGCTTGTGTTATGTGGCGGATTCTAGCTCCCGACAGGCAGCTTACTGTGACCCTCTCCTTGTTCAGTCTGGTGAGTGGGACGTCAGTGTGCCTGACTATGGAGTCACCTATTACAAGTATGTCTGGCATGTTGTTTGGCCTTAAGGGCTGTGACTGTTTAGCACACTGACTTTGTGAACTATGTGTTGCATGTGCTATGTCTTGAGGTGGTGGTTGCTTGGGTGTCTGCTTTGGAGGCCTCTGTTGTTTTGGTAGATTATTAATCAGCGCCTCCAAGTATGTTTTTGTGTGTTTATGTGTTTGGTTTGCAGTTGTGATAGTTCTATGTGAGACTGGGTTTGTGGTGTGCGTGGTTACCTTCTCCTCCTGACTGGTCTTGCCAGTACTGAATTGAGAGAGCTCAGCCTCCAGTTTGGCTATATAATTGCATCTCTCGCATATATTTGTATTTGTTGGGAGGAGGAGAGGGTTGTCTGTGTACATGAGGCAATTGTAACATTGCCTCAAGATTCCCAGATTCACCAGCTGAACAGGAGAGGACGCCAGCAACTGACCCTTCGACATGCTAGAAATAGTGAAAAAGATTGCTGTGTAACTGAGTCAGAAAGGACCTATAGGGAAATGGGTACTCAACAAGATTTAGGTGAATGAAGTACTTTCGTTTGTTTAAGAGTGCTTTACCTGTATTAAAAATGCTTAAGGAACAAGTGCTGAGCTTTTCAGATAGAGTATAGGCTGTTTAGATTGCAAGTAGAGCAGTGCTAAGGGAAAAATTGAAGAGCAGACTTGGTGGAGCCAGAAAAAGTTTAACCTTGTTTAACCAAGTTTAACCTTGTTTAACCGGCGCTATGCGCACGACCGCGCAAAGCCGTGCAAACGTGGATTTTAAGCAGTGAACTACAAAAGAGCTAGGAATGGTCCCAAACAACCAATTACTAACAGCTTCTTGTGCTGAGGTCACTTCCCCCAAGGATAGGTAGGCTGGTCAAGGCTCCCCACTCCCACTGGTGAGCAAAGAAACTTCCTTCGATCCAAGTAAGGTAATGGACAACACAGGAACTACACCACAGCCCAGAATACAGCAATGCCTGTGTACTGGTCTAAACTAGTCGAGAAAGGCGGGAAAACAAGGATTATTTTTTTGTTTTTTTGTTTTTTTTTGTAGAAATACACAGAAAATGCAGAGACAGTGATAAATTAGTTACACAGGCTAGCACACTTTAGTGGGCAGCCTCCACAGTTCACTTAAACAAACAAACAAGCAAACGTTCAACTAAATTCGACTTAATGTAACTTTAAGTGCAGATTTTAAAATAAATGTAGTAATCAGTAAAAAACAGTTCAGGCTAGTTCAAAGTAAGCAGCAGAAGCTATTTTCAGTGAAAAAAAAGCAAAGATACTTAAATCCAGAAGGTAGTCGCTTTTTCGAGTTCCTTGCTGCTAGGACCACTCTGTAAACCCACGTGGAGCTTGTCTGAGCAGTATAGCCAGAAAAAATGCCCAGAGGCGGATTTTAAGCAGTGAACTACAAAAGAGCTAGGAATGGTCCCAAACAACCAATTACTAACAGCTTCTTGTGCTGAGGTCACTTCCCCCAAGGATAGGTAGGCTGCTCAAGGCTCCCCACTCCCACTGGTGAGCAAAGAAACTTCCTTCTATCCAAGTAAGGTAATGGACAACACAGGAACTACACCACAGCCCAGAATACAGCAATGCCTGTATACTGGTCTAAACTAGTCGAGAAAGGCGGGAAAACAAGGATTATTTTTTTGTTTTTTTGGTTTTTTTTGTAGAAATACACAGAAAATGCAGAGACAGTGATAAATTAGTTACACAGGCTAGCACACTTTAGTGGGCAGCCTCCATAGTTCATTTAAACAAACAAGCAAACTTTCGACTAAATTCGACTAAATGTAACTTTAAGTGCAGATTTTAAAATAAATGCAGTAATCAGTAAAAAAACAGTTCAGGCTAGTTCAAAGTAAGCAGCAATAGCTATTTTCAGTGAAAAACAAGCAAAGATACTTAAATCCAGAAGGTAGTCGCTTTTTCGAGTTCCTTGCTGCTAGGACCACTCTGTAAACCCACATGGAGCTTGTCTGAGCAATATAGCCAGAAAAAAATGCCCAGAGGCGGATTTTAAACAATGAACTACAAAAGAGCTAGGAATGGTCCCAAACAACCAATTACTAACAGCTTCTTGTGCTGAGGTCACTTCCCCCAAGGATAGGTAGGCTGCTCAAGGCTCCCCACTCCCACTGGTGAGCAAAGAAACTTCCTTCTATCCAAGTAAGGTAATGGACAACACAGGAACTACACCACAGCCCAGAATACAGCAATGCCTTTATACTGGTCTAAACTAGCCGAGAAAGGCGGGAAAACAAGGATTATTTTTTTGTTTTTTGTTTTTTTTGTAGAAATACACAGAAAATGCAGAGACAGTGATAAATTAGTTACACAGGCTAGCACACTTTAGTGGGCAGCCTCCACAGTCCAATTAAACAAACAAACAAGCAAACTTTCGACTAAATTCGACTAAATGTAACTTTAAGTGCAGATTTGAAAATAAATGCAGTAATCAGTAAAAAAACAGTTCAGGCTAGTTCAAAGTAAGCAGCAGAAGCTATTTTCAGTGAAAAAAAAGCAAAGATACTTAAATCCAGAAGGTAGTCGCTTTTTCGAGTTCCTTGCTGCTAGGACCACTCTGTAAACCCACGTGGAGCTTGTCTGAGCAGTATAGCCAGAAAAAAACGCCCAGAGGTGGATTTTAAGCAGTGAACTACAAAAGAGCTAGGAATGGTCCCAAACAACCAATTACTAACAGCTTATTGTGCTGAGGTCACTTCCCCCAAGGATAGGTAGGCTGCTCAAGGCTTCCCACTCCCACTGGTGAGCAAAGAAACTTCCTTCTATCCAAGTAAGGTAATGGACAACACAGGAACTACACCACAGCCCAGAATACAGCAATGCCTGTATACTGGTCTAAACTAGTCGAGAAAGGCAGGAAAACAAGGATTATTTTTTTGTTTTTTTTTTGTAGAAATACACAGAAAATGCAGATACAGTGATAAATTAGTTACACAGGCTAGCACACTTTAGTGGGCAGCCTCCACAGTTCAATTAAACAAACAAACAAGCAAACTTTCAACTAAATTCAACTAAATATAACTTTAAGTGCAGATTTTAAAATAAATGCAGTAATCAGTAAAAAAACAGTTCAGGCTAGTTCAAAGTAAGCAGCAGAAGCTATTTTCAGTGAAAAAAAAGCAAAGATACTTAAATCCAGAAGGTAGTCGCTTTTTCGAGTTCCTTGCTGCTAGGACCACTCTGTAAACCCACGTGGAGCTTGTCTGAGCAGTATAGCCTTAAGGCTGGGAAAGCCCCTGGACCAGATGGCAATGCAAACAAGCTTTACAAGGTATCAAAAGACTCACTTGCCCCAAGATTATTAAAGCTTTTTAGGACAGCCAGCTTGTAGGGGAATTACCATCCTTAGCCAACGAGGCTAATATCCTTACATTCATCAAGGAACAAGGGATAAATATAATCCAATGAGCTATCATGCTATTTGTTTAATGTCAGTAGAGACTATGATACTAGCTAAGAATTTGGCAAATCATTTAGGTAACTACAGCCAGGATATGGTGAGTGCTTTGCAGTAAGGCGTCTTTTTCAACAGACTTTTTATTCCAGGTCTCATTATGTTATTCTGTAATATTTAAGGGATATCTCAGAGGAGCAGGAACTAAGTAACTCTGTTTATTAATTTTAAGTACATGTTTGACTAAGTACTGGAATTACTTATGGGGAGTCCTTTAAACATTTAGGTTAGCCTTGGTTTAGCAGGTGGTATCAGTTGCTATATAAATCCTTCGAAGCCATGGCAATCACTAAGCATTTCATTTCTAAGCTCATTGAGCTATGTAGAGACAAGAGAGTGGGATGCCCACTCTTGCCCGTACTGTTCACCTTGGCTGTATAAGCGTTAAGTCTTTATATAAAGAAGAATTATTCCCATTGTGGTATTTCGTCCGCAGCTGGCAGTATATCAGTGGATTCCTGGTATACAGATGATTGCTGCCTATGGATACAATATCTGCAAAAACAATGAAGTATTGCATCACTTTCAATAGTTTGGGGAGGAGTCAGGTCTCACAGTAAACTGGGGGAAGACAGCAGTGTTCCCACTGAATTGTACACGTCAAAGCATAGAAGTCCTTCTTACTGGTTTGGGCATGCAGTGGCAATTGGAAGTGGTCTGGCTCAGATAAAGGCTGGTCAAAACTTTGAGGATATTACAGAAGCAAATATGAAACCCTTACACTTTTTATTTCAAGCCAAGCTCAGGTATTGGATATGTCTAAAAGTTTTACTGCTGGCAGAAATTATTGTGGTAAATATGGTTTTATTACCTAAATTCCTGTTCTTACTAGGATACATCCACTCCCTTGATGATTGCCTGATAACCAGCAACCGACAAAACTCTGTCACCACATTCATCTGGGATGGTACTCACTCCAGGATGGAAGAAAGAAACCAATGGCAGTGAAGTGTTATGGGGGTGTGGGCCTGCCAGGCATAAACCACTACAACCAAACAGCTGATCTAGTGCATTTCATCCTAGCAAGGATGCATCCAAAACTAGTTTGGCTGTAGGCGAAGTGGCCCTATCCCATTTGAAAGCATCTGAACTCTGTGAAAAAGAAATGAGGACAGTGTTTGATCCTGAGGTGTGGGAAAAGAAACCAAGGAATCTCTTAATGATAACCTGATGCCTGGTGGGTGTAATTGACACTTGAAAATGGGTTTGGACTAATGAATGCACCATGATAGACAATAAGCCTATATTCTTGGATGCATGTGTTAAGAGGTAACAAAATGCATTTGAGAGTTCTTTTCCCTGGTACCCACAGAACTATGCTGACATTCATGGAATGTAAGGAGAAATATACAACACCTAGCTTACCGCAGTGGCAATTACTCCAACTAATAATCATAGGTAGAGGGAAAGCTGGTCAGGAGGACAATTTAAGGAAACTTATTAAGTGGACTGGGGATAAAACGAAGGCTAAACCCCACCTTCTCTTCTACACACAGAGATATCTAGACAGATAGATATTGCTTGGCCAATCCGTGAAGGAGGCCCAATTGTCTCAGCTCTTACATGAATGCAGACTGCAATCAATACCAAAGAAAACTGATTTTACTCAGTTTAAAAAAAATGCATTTTGGCAAAGAGCTCCACTTCAATTGAAAGATCAGGGTAGAGAGAATGGAAAGTGTTGTTGCTATGGAGTTCTTGAGGCCACCTACTTGAATGTTTTATGGGAATGCTCTCAGAATCATGTTATATAGGAAAAGGCACACAAGGCAGCATCCAGGGCAATGAGAAATGTCTTCTTCCCATACTCTGAATAATGGTGGTACTGAAAAAAGGTGGCTGATGTTTGTACAGATGACTCTAACTTCACTCTTATAGGTTCATAGTTAAGTATTAGGCTAGCTGCACTTGGGAGTCATTTTAAGCTTAACCAATTTCCATTTTTGTGCTAAAATTAACCTATCCCATTTGGTTAGAGATTGGCCTTACCCATCCCATGGTCAATAATTATATATAACCTGCAATGAGAATAACTGGCATCATGCCATATATAATTTGAGGGGACCCATGCATGGGATAAATATTTAAGAGCTGTATCTGTCCATTAGTAGTACAGGAAGCAGTCCATGGGTACATTTTCTGTCCCCCATCCATAGATCCAAGTTGTATTTGAATCTGGACAGGGATGAACTTTTTGTTTAATATGGTAAGGAGTATCCTCTGCAAAATACACCTGTCCCTCCAAACCATTCTGTTGATATAGTATAAAAGGATTAGATCCCTAGACTGAGTATTTCTAATGCCATTTGACTTGCTGATGTGCAGTGAATCAGTCAGTACTGGGTTTGTAGATGACTTGTATGCCAGGCACACGTCACTTCTTAGCAGTCCATAGGATACTGAGAATAGTGGCAAGGCTTTTTTTGTCTTCTTTAAGCAGTAGAAGTTGATCGCTGCTCTTCAATGTTATGTAAATAGGTTATGCGAATCTATGAGGAAATCTAAAAGTTAAAAAGATAAGAATGAGTTTTGGACCATTTACTTCTTTGCCTGGGATGAGCTTACATAACACATCTATAAGGTGCATGATGTTCTCCAGGAGTATAGCAGCCTTGGTTGAATACAATTATACAGTGTTCAAGTGAATTATTAACTATCAATAGATTGTCATTTGGGGAAGTATTATAATGTTTTGGAGGCATCTTGTTTGGTCTTTAACCTTAATAAAAATGTTTTATATTTCTGTTTGTACTGCTTTGCTGCTGGTTAAATTAAGTTTGACATGGTTTAAAAAAATAAAATGACACATGTATACTGACAAACATTTGCTATTATCACAGAATGAGTCCACATACAGTATGAGAGATCCAAATACTTATTGCAGCTGATGGCAAACTTCTGACACACACACACACACACACACACACACACACACACACACACACACACACACACACACACACACAAACATGCACGCATGCACGCACGCACACACACACACACACACACACATACACACACACACATTTTGGTTATCTATATCCTCAATAACACCACATCTTCACACTAGACTCTAAAGACAAATAAAACATCTTCCTGCGCTGAGGTGCTCCAAAAGTCACTCCCCAAACCACAAAGATGTCTCTAAGCTCGGCTTTGTAGACATGTGCACCAAAGTCAAGGCTCAAAAAACAACAGATTAAAACCTACTCCCTACCACATATATCTTTTGCCACCACCCCAAAAGACACTAGTTAGGATGTTGCTAAGCCTTTCATGCTACAACAACAGTCCACTTACTATGTTAATGGACTTGTTATAGGTAACTCCCTAGTTTAGCTTACTGCTGCATCAGTCACAGCACTGACCTAAGATAGATTAACAGTCACCAGGCCCCACGTTGCTAGAATTCACCACATCACTAGGGTATGCAATCCCTTCACTTCAAATATGAATAAGACATGGTCATTGTACATAGGTTCATAGGTTCATAGGTTCATACTAGGCTATCTGCCCTAGGGCATTTATAAGCCTAGCCAGAGTGTGTTTGGCTTTCGCCACCCATTTTAAATTAATTTTGCTATGCCTTTTTTTGAGGTTAGTATACTGTGCCTCTGTCTAACAGTGACACAGAAGTGATAGCCGGGGTAAACCTAGGATCTCCCATCCACTCATCAAGATTCCTCTTGAAGAGAGTCAATGTGGGACTCTGCCTAACCTGGACTGGGATTTTATTCCAGAGTGAAGGGAGCCTCTGGGTTATGAATCTGTCCCTCCAGCATGTCCTATTTATTTCAGTGCAGAGGTTCAAGTCTCTCGAGCGTAGCTCGATGGGATTTGGATTTTCTGAGGTGCAGCATGTCCATTAATTCCGGGTTGGACATGGCTTTATACGTCAGGCACAGATCGCCTCTGAGCAGGCGGTATGCCACTGAGTAGAGCTGGAGTTTCTTTAACCGGGCAGCATATGGCATCTGTTTGAGCCCTTTGATCCTCTTGGTGAGGTACTTTTGGGGTCTTTCCAGTTGCTGCAGGTGTCTGGTAAGGTACATCCCAAAAGGGGCATTGTACTCAATTATGGGCCTGATGAGGGATGAGTAAAGAGGCACGATGACCTCCCTGATCTAGATGTGAATCCCTTCATGATTAGGTGGGCTATATAAAATGTTTTTCTAACCACTTTGGCCACGTGGTTGTCAAATGAGAGATTGCTATCAACTTGGGTCCCCAGGTCCCTAATGACTTCTTCTGTACTTAATGGATTACCACCTATGTGGTAATTTGTGGGCACTTTGTTTTTGCCAAAAGGGATGACTATACACTTTTGGCGTTTAGCTTGAGGCCATGGCTCTGGCACCAGTTGTCTGTTTCTATGAGGCCCTTTTGGAGGATGCTTGTGTCAGCTGGAGAGTTGATTATGGCGCCCAGTTTGCAGTCATCTGCGAACTTGGTCAGCCACAGTCCTTCCGTGTTGGCCTGTACCGCCGAGAAATATATACCGAACAAGAGAGGTCCCAGGACTGAGCCTTGTGGGACGCCACTTGTAACTGGTTTGGAGTCTGACATGGCTCCAGCAATTCTAACCATGTGGGTTCTGTCCTTGAGCCAGTTTGCAACCCATCTAGTGACATAGGGGTTTATATTTAAGCTGGTGAACTTATCTATAATGCCCGAGTGGGGTATTGTATCGAAGGCTTTTGCGAGGTCCAGGTAGGCTGTGTGGACCACCTTCCCCTCGTCAATGGCCTTGGTGACTGTTTCAAAGAAATCATCCAGGTTTAAGAGGCAGGATCTGCCCTTAACAAAGCCAAACTGGGTAGGATCCAGTGTCTGTAGGTCCCCAATATCTTTATTTATGAGGTCCATGATGATCCTTTCCATAGCTTTGCAGACCAAGCTAGTCAGGCTTATGGGGCGGTAGTTTCCAGGATCCGTTGAGGCACCACCTTTGTGGAGAGGGACCACTGTTGCTGTACGCCACTCTTTGGGTACATATCCTGTAGTAAGGCTAAGATTGAACAGCAGTTTTATGTATGGGTTTAGCTCTTCTTGGAGTTCATGTAGGACGCAGCCCGGGACACCATCTGGTCCCATTGATGCTGTGTTTTTTGCTTTGGAGAGGGCGGCTCTTACCTGAGCATCTGAGATGTCAGGGGGGCAGCACTCTGTTGGGATAGATATTTGCCCTTTTGGTGGGGAGAGGGGGGAGAAGTTTGCACTGAACCTGTCAGCTAGGATGTAGGCAATGTCTGTGGGCTCAGTGTATTTTTTGTCATTTTGGACTAATTCTGAGCATATCTGGGAATTCCCACCCAGGTTCCTAACATAACTAAAGAAAGCCTTGTGATTATCCTTAGTGTCCTGTGCAATTTTTCTCTCAAAGCTGGCCTTAGACGATTTTATGAGTGCCCGTAGTTTTTTGCTAATACTGATCAGAGATTCCTTCCCTTTTTGGGATTTTGCTCTATCATGTAGTAGCTTCCTCCTTCTATTGTATAGTTTGTTTATGGCTGGGGTCCACCAGACAGGACGTCTGCCTTTGGAGGATTGGGTCTTGGTTTTATTTGGGATTGCATGATCCATGCATTCCTGAAGGTGTTCATAGAATGCGTTTATAAAGGATTCTGCGGTCTGGGCCGTATTTTCCACAGGCCTGGGGGCTTTGAAGGATTTCGCCTCAGTTTTGAGGCATGTGAAATTTACTTTAGAGAAGTTTTTCACTGTTGTTTTCTGGGCAGGGGGTGGGGTTGGAATGTGAATATCCAGTGAGATTAGTTTATGGTCTGATCTTACCAGTGAGGGATACACTTCTGGTCTGGAGCATAGTGTCCCCATGTTGGTGATGATCAGGTCCAGTATGTTTTCCCCTCTTGTGGGAGTGGTAGCAATTTGTTCCATAGCATTTGAGTTTATAAATTCTAGGAACCTTTGGGCTAGGGTGTTGGAGCTAGAGTAATGCTCCCAGTCTATGTTTGGGTAGTTGAAGTCGCCCAATATAATGGTGTTTGGAGAGACCTTCATATTTTCCAGTATTCTCAGGAAGGCCAAGTGGGGTTCCTGTGTTTGGGAGGGTGGTCTGTAGCAGGCTATAAACTGGAAGACAGTTTTACCCACAGTTAGTTGCACATGGATAGTCTCTGATGCTTCGTGCTGTGCCACCAACCTGGAGGTGTGGGTATCTTTGAAATATTGATACTCCCTCCTTTTGTGGTTCGGTCCAAGTTTTGGGGCCGAAAAGCATGGTATGAGGTATATCCTGGTAGTGCTGGGGTGCTCTCAGAGCCTTGAACCAGGTTTCTGTTACTGCACAGATATTGATGTTCTCCATGCTAAGGTGAGTTTCGAAAGTGCATCTTGAGGTTTAGACTTCTGGCGTTGAGTAGCATTACTCTTAGTTTCTTATCCCTTGTGATACCTATGGAGGTGGGTTTGTCTTTTGAGCCTTGCCTAAAAAAGGCACTATGGGGGTAGCAAGAGCCTTTGCCAATAGAAAGCCCAGGGGTGACAGGTGCAAGCCGTCCCTAGCGAAGCATCGTGGCTTGTCGAGCATGTCATCCCAGGCTGACAGGCATTGGATCCCCTTTGAATGACACCAACACTTAAGCCAATTGTTGAAATTGATCATCTTGTCTTCATATTGTGGCATCATTCTTGGTGAAGGTAAGATGCTACTCAAGGTCAGGGTCATACCGGCCTGGGCTATATGCTCAGAGAGCTCCTCTATGTCTCTTTTCATGTAGTCCAGGGAGGTACATCTCAGGTGATTCACACCAGCATGGACAATGACTGAGTCATATTTGTACTTGCCTTGTAGTGACCTGAGTGCTTGTGTTATGTGGCGGATCCTAGCGCCCGACAGGCAGCTCACCATGACCTTCTCCTTGTTCAGCCTGGTGAGCGGGACGTCAGTGTGCCTGACGATAGAGTCACCTATTACAAGTGTATCAGGTGTGTTGTTTAGCCTTAAGGGCTGTGACTGTTCGGCACACTGGCTTTGTGAGCTATGTGTTGCACGTGTTTTGTTTTGGGGTAGCGGTTGCTTGGGTGTCTGCTTTGGAGGTCTCTGCTGCTTAGGCAGATTTTTATTTAGAGCCTCCGAGTATGTTTTTGTGTGTTTATGTGTTTGGTTTGTTGTCGTGGTAGGTCTATGTGAGACTGGAATTGTCGTGAGTGTGGTTTCCTTCTCCTCCTGGCTGGTTACGCCAGTACTGAGGTGAGTGAGCTTAGCCTCCAGTTTGGCTATATGGTTGCATCTCTCACATGTGTTGGAATTTGTTGGGAGGAGGACAGGGTTGTCTGTGTACATAAGGCAGTTGTAACATTGCCTCAAGATTCCCAGATTCACCAGCTGGACCGGAGAGGAGATTGACAACTGACCTTTGGACATGCTAGAATAGTATTGGGAATTCCTTTATAATTAAAAAAAGGGCCAATGGGGAAGAAGGTACTCAAGGGGAGTTTGTGAGGGTTTAGTGCTTTTAATTTTTTAGAGCTGACTTATATAATTGCTTTAGTGAGCAAGTGCCAGGTAACTTAAATGCAATGGGTTACAGGTAACTTAAATGTAAAAATGACAAACAGTAACTTTCTTTCAAGTGAAACAAGGAAATAAGTACAGTAAGCAATGCAGATATCACTAGGGATCCACAGAAGTGCTAAAAGGCCGCGTTTTAGGTGGAATTAGCGTTTCAGGGAAATAAACAAACAACAAGCATACAAATAAAGCTAGATTCAGCAGGCCTGGATCTAGTCTATGCTACAGCAAACAAGGTGTACCAATTTCAGTAAGAAACAGTTAGAATATGCAGGCACTATAAGTCTCTAACCAGAAATTCCCTGCTCAGAAGGGCAGAGTCCAGCCTCTCCTCCCACAAGAGTGCAGACCGCAATCCTTCTTAACGTAAAATAACTGGCCTGAAGCCCAAGTGCTTAAACCAGAACTAATACACTTTTAGAATAACAGACACTGAGCTCTCAATCAGCAGTTCCCAACTTAGAAGGATGTAAGCTACCTGTCCTGCCACCACAGTGCAGGCCACAAACCTTCCTAATGTAAAACAACTGGTCTGAAGCCCAAGTGCTTAATCCAAAAGACTTAGAAATGATAGCTACACTTTAATCAAGTTACTACCAGCAGTAATAAATACAACTGAATACTTTAAAGAATGCCTGGATTAGTGCTGAAGTTATACAAACAAAGCTAGATTCAGCAGGCCTGGATCTAGTCTATGCTACAGCAAACGAGGTGTACCATTTTCAGTAAGAAGCAGTTCAAATATGCAGGCACTATAAGCTTTAACCAGAAATTCCCAGCTCAGAAGGACAAAGTCCAGCCTCTCCTCCCACAAGAGTGCAGAACACGAACCCTCTTAATGTAAAATAACTAGCCTCAAGCCCAAGTGCTTAAACCAGAATTAATACACTTTTAGAATAACAGACACTGAGCCCTCAATCAGCATTTCCCAACTTAGAAGGATGTAAGCTACCTGTTCTGCCACTACAGTGCAGACCACAAACCTTCCTAATGTAAAACTGGTCTGAAGCCCAGGTGCTTAAACTAAAAGGCTTACAATGAGTTACACCAAGCAGTAATAAATACAATTGAGTACTTTTAAGATGACGCAAAAGCAAAATAAAGTAGGAAAAAACACAAATACAGTAAAAGCAGAAATTTTTTTTTTTTTTTTTTTTTTGGAAAGAGATAAAGGAAAGAGAGAAAGGAGTAGCAGAAACTAAGCTGATTGGCCTTCTCAAATGCTCTCCCTGTACTGGGTAGAATGAGGTAATGACACTTGACTGGGAGGAGGGTCCCAGATCAAATTTACACTAGGGGCGGGCAACTGCAAAGCCACCAACTATAAAAACACTATACCAACAGGGAGGGAGGGTGGGAAACAAACAGCAGAAATGTTACTCACAGCTAAAAAGCAGCAGTGAGCCTTTAAATGAAAGTTTAAAACAGCTAAAGGAACCACTAGAAAAAAAGAGTTTAACTGCAACAAGTTATCATAAACAAACAACCCAACAGATGCTTAATAAGAGTGGACAATTTCTAGTTAATACCTCACACACAGTGAAACTAGCTAGAAAAAATACACAGTACACAAAGTGCTATAAACAACAAAGAAATGAACAAAATAAACAAAAAATAGGATACTTAATGTTATATATTGTAGCTCCGAGTTTGCTGAGTGTCCTTCCTTCGATCAGCTCACTGTAAAATGGCTGAACACTCACAACTGAGCTTCTTAGGTAACAGAAAGTTGAAACCTGAGACAGCTTTTAAGAAAGAAATCTCAAAAGACCCAATGAGGTGCTTAGTCTAAGCTGTAGTCCAGGAGACCTCAGTCAGCCAATGACCTCAAACAATTCTCTCACTGAAATGCCTGATGGCTTTGGGTAAAACAAGATGTCCCTGAATTATGTGCTCAGACACACAGCCTCCACAAACACTAGGCCCAAATATAAGCCTGAATATGGAAATGCTACAAATATCCCCACTACTTAGAACAAACAGCAGAAATGTTACTCACAGCTGAAAAGCAGCAGTGAGCCTTTAAATGAAAGTTTAAAACAGCTAAAGGAACCACTAGAAAAACGAGTTTAACTGCAACAAGTTATCATAAACAAACAACCCAACAGATGCTTAATAAGAGTGGACAATTTCTAGTTAATACCTCACACACAGTGAAACTAGCTAGAAAAATACACAGTACACAAAGTGCTATAAACAACAAAGAAATAAAGAAGAAAATAAACAAAAAACAGGATACTTAATGTTATATATTGTAGCTCCGAGTTTGCTGAGTGTCCTTCCTTCGATCAGCTCACTGTAAAATGGCTGAACACTCACAACTGAGCTTCTTAGGTAACAGAAAGTTGAAACCTGAGACAGCTTTTAAGAAAGAAATCTCAAAAGACCCAATGAGGTGCTTAGTCTAAGCTGTAGTCCAGGAGACCTCAATCAGCCAATGACCTCAAACAATTCTCTCACTGAAATGCCTGATGGCTTTGGGTAAAACAAGATGTCCCTGAATTATGTGCTCAGACACACAGCCTCCACAAACACTAGGCCCAAATATAAGCCTGAATATGGAAATGCTACAAATATCCCCACTACTTAGAACAAACAGCAGAAATGTTACTCACAGCTGAAAAGCAGCAGTGAGCCTTTAAATGAAAGTTTAAAACAGCTAAAGGAACCACTAGAAAAAAAGAGTTTAACTGCAACAAGTTATCATAAACAAACAACCCAACAGATGCTTAATAAGAGTGGACAATTTCTAGTTAATACCTCACACACAGTGAAACTAGCTAGAAAAAATACACAGTACACAAAGTGCTATAAACAACAAAGAAATGAACAAAATAAACAAAAAATAGGATACTTAATGTTATATATTGTAGCTCCGAGTTTGCTGAGTGTCCTTCCTTCGATCAGCTCACTGTAAAATGGCTGAACACTCACAACTGAGCTTCTTAGGTAACAGAAAGTTGAAACCTGAGACAGCTTTTAAGAAAGAAATCTCAAAAGACCCAATGAGGTGCTTAGTCTAAGCTGTAGTCCAGGAGACCTCAGTCAGCCAATGACCTCAAACAATTCTCTCACTGAAATGCCTGATGGCTTTGGGTAAAACAAGATGTCCCTGAATTATGTGCTCAGACACACAGCCTCCACAAACACTAGGCCCAAATATAAGCCTGAATATGGAAATGCTACAAATATCCACACTACTTAGAACAAACAGCAGAAATGTTACTCACAGCTGAAAAGCAGCAGTGAGCCTTTAAATGAAAGTTTAAAACAGCTAAAGGAACCACTAGAAAAAAGAGTTTAACTGCAACAAGTTATCATAAACAAACAACCCAACAGATGCTTAATAAGAGTGGACAATTTCCAGTTAATACCTCACACACAGTGAAACTAGCTAGAAAAATACACAGTACACAAAGTGCTATAAACAACAAAGAAATAAAGAAGAAAATAAACAAAAAACAGGATACTTAATGTTATATATTGTAGCTCCGAGTTTGCTGAGTGTCCTTCCTTCGATCAGCTCACTGTAAAATGGCTGAACACTCACAACTGAGCTTCTTAGGTAACAGAAAGTTGAAACCTGAGACAGCTTTTAAGAAAGAAATCTCAAAAGACCCAATGAGGTGCTTAGTCTAAGCTGTAGTCCAGGAGACCTCAGTCAGCCAATGACCTCAAACAATTCTCTCACTGAAATGCCTGATGGCTTTGGGTAAAACAAGATGTCCCTGAATTATGTGCTCAGACACACAGCCTCCACAAACACTAGGCCCAAATATAAGCCTGAATATGGAAATGCTACAAATATCCCCACTACTTAGAACAAACAGCAGAAATGTTACTCACAGCTGAAAAGCAGCAGTGAGCCTTTAAATGAAAGTTTAAAACAGCTAAAGGAACCACTAGAAAAAAAGAGTTTAACTGCAACAAGTTATCATAAACAAACAACCCAACAGATGCTTAATAAGAGTGGACAATTTCTAGTTAATACCTCACACACAGTGAAACTAGCTAGAAAAAATACACAGTACACAAAGTGCTATAAACAACAAAGAAATGAACAAAATAAACAAAAAACAGGATACTTAATGTTATATATTGTAGCTCCGAGTTTGCTGAGTGTCCTTCCTTGATCAGCTCACTGTAAAATGGCTGAACACTCACAACTGAGCTTCTTAGGTAACAGAAAGTTGAAACCTGAGACAGCTTTTAAGAAAGAAATCTCAAAAGAACCAATGAGGTGCTTAGTCTAAGCTGTAGTCCAGGAGACCTCAGTCAGCCAATGACCTCAAACAATTCTCTCACTGAAATGCCTGATGGCTTTGGGTAAAACAAGATGTCCCTGAATTATGTGCTCAGACACACAGCCTCCACAAACACTAGGCCCAAATATAAGCCTGAATATGGAAATGCTACAAATATCCCCACTACTTAGAACAAACAGCAGAAATGTTACTCACAGCTGAAAAGCAGCAGTGAGCCTTTAAATGAAAGTTTAAAACAGCTAAAGGAACCACTAGAAAAAAAGAGTTTAACTGCAACAAGTTATCATAAACAAACAACCCAACAGATGCTTAATAAGAGTGGACAATTTCCAGTTAATACCTCACACACAGTGAAACTAGCTAGAAAAAATACACAGTACACAAAGTGCTATAAACAACAAAGAAATAAAGAAGAAAATAAACAAAAAACAGGATACTTAATGTTATATATTGTAGCTCCGAGTTTGCTGAGTGTCCTTCCTTGGATCAGCTCACTGTAAAATGGCTGAACACTCACAACTGAGCTTCTTAGGTAACAGAAAGTTGAAACCTGAGACAGCTTTTAAGAAAGAAATCTCAAAAGACCCAATGAGGTGCTTAGTCTAAGCTGTAGTCCAGGAGACCTCAGTCAGCCAATGACCTCAAACAATTCTCTCACTGAAATGCCTGATGGCTTTGGGTAAAACAAGATGTCCCTGAATTATGTGCTCAGACACACAGCCTCCACAAACACTAGGCCCATATATAAGCCTGAATATGGAAATGCTACAAATATCCCCACTACTTAGAACAAACTGCAGAAATGTTACTCACAGCTGAAAAGCAGCAGTGAGCCTTTAAATGAAAGTTTTAAACAGCTAAAGGAGCCACTAGAAAAAAAGAGTTTAACTGCAACAAGTTATCATAAAAAACCCAACAGATGCTTAATAAGAGTGGACAATTTCCAGTTAATACCTCACACACAGTGAAACTAGCTAGAAAAAATACACAGTACACAATTGCTATAAACATCAAAGAAATAAAGAAGAAAATAAACAAAAAACAGGATACTTAATGTTATATATTGTAGCTCTGAGTTTGCTGAGTGTCCTTCCTTCGATTAGCTCACTGTAAAATGGCTGAACACTCACAACTGAGCTTCTTAGGTAACAGAAAGTTGAAACCTGAGACAGCTTTTAAGAAAGAAATGAGGTGCTTAGTCTAAGCTGTAGTCCAGGAGACCTCAGTCAGCCAATGACCTCAAACAATTCTCTCACTGAAATGCCTGATGGCTTTGGGTAAAACAAGATGTCCCTGAATTATGTGCTCAGACACACAGCCTCCACAAACACTAGGCCCAAATATAAGCCTGAATATGGAAATGCTACAAATAGCCCCACTACTTAGAACAAACTGCAGAAATGTTACTCACAGCTGAAAAGCAGCAGTGAGCCTTTAAATGAAAGTTTTAAACAGCTAAAGGAGCCACTAGAAAAAAAGAGTTTAACTGCAACAAGTTATCATAAAAAAACAACCCAACAGATGCTTAATAAGAGTGGACAATTTCCAGTTAATACCTCACACACAGTGAAACTAGCTAGAAAAAATACACAGTACACAATTGCTATAAACATCAAAGAAATAAAGAACAAAATAAACAAAAAACAGGATACTTAATGTTATATATTGTAGCTCCGAGTTTGCTGAGTGTCCTTCCTTCGATCAGCTCACTGTAAAATGGCTGAACACTCACAACTGAGCTTCTTAGGTAACAGAGAGTTGAAACCTGAGACAGCTTTTAAGAAAGAAATCTCAAAAGAACCAATGAGGTGCTTAGTCTAAGCTGTAGTCCAGGAGACCTCAGTCAGCCAATGACCTCAAACAATTCTCTCTCACTGAAATGCCTGATGGCTTTGGCTAAAACAAGATGTCCCTGAATTATGTGCTCAGACACACAGCCTCCACAAACACTAGGCTCAAATATAAGCCTGAATATGGAAATGCTACAAATATCCCCACTACTTAGAACAAACTGCAGAAATGTTACTCACAGCTGAAAAGCAGCAGTGAGCCTTTAAATGAAAGTTTTAAACAGCTAAAGGAGCCACTAGAAAAAAAGAGTTTAACTGCAACAAGTTATCATAAACAAACAACCCAACAGATGCTTAATAAGATTGGACAATTTCCAGTTAATACCTCACACACAGTGAAACTAGCTAGAAAAAATACACAGTACACAAAGTGCTATAAACAACAAAGAAATAAAGAACAAAATAAACAAAAAACAGGATACTTAATGTTATATATTGTAGCTCCAAGTTTGCTGAGTGTCCTTCCTTCGATCAGCTCACTTAGATTATATGAAGTTTGGCATAGGTTCATAGGTTCATAGATTAGTACTAGGCTCACTGCGCTTGTTGGCTGCTTTAAGGCTAGCCAATTACCCAATGTGAGACTCAAACCCTGCATGATTGAGTTCTTTGAGTATGTGTCTAAGGCTGGAAGGAAACTAGTCTTGACCAGTATCCTACTTTCTCAGGGAATGATACCACAATATAAATATGTCTGACATTAATAACTGGCCTAGTTATTGGTATCTTCCTGAGGAGGCGGTCTAATGTGTTTGTTACACTGGAGGAAGTTAGAATATAGTTCAGCCTGTTTCACCAAAGGTCCCTTAAACCCTTGTCATCAGGATGTCCTTATACTAAGACTATATGTACCCCCCATAGTGTGTTTGTATTCAGCGTCAGTCTATTAGGCTGCCAACCTAGTAAATATAAATTGCTGTTTGATAGATGTCACTGTAGTGCTGCTGAATGCTAGCAGCCCAAAAATGAAAATTGTCTAGCTTAAGTTCTTCCTAATTTGGAAAAGAGGGATATTTTTGCTACCACTGATACCTGGCTGCAGAATAGTGTCAGCAATCCTTACTTAAGTTGTTTTTCTGCAGACCACTTTTTTGGGCCTGCACATGTAGATAGCAATAATTCTAGAAGTTATGTGTCGATCTTTATCCTAAAAGCCATCACTTCCAGATTAATCAATCTGGACTATGACCGCAAAACTCCTTTATAATCTAATATCAGTAAACAAGACCTAATACCACAACCTTGCCAAGTACAGAATCCAATCCATGACACCCACAAATCATGAAGCATATCTTCAAAGAGTTCCTCTCTATTAACTCAAACATCTCCTGTCTCAGAAACCCTAAGTACACCCCCATAAACTGGCGCACCTAAACTTCTGAATAAAAATTCTGTGCAATGCTTCCTTGACTTTATCATTGCAAACGTATTCAGTCTAATAGTACCCTGTACCATTAGGGGCATCACATACGCAATCTTGTCCTCACAAGCACAGCACCATCTGTTATTTGCTCATTTCCTAGCCATCACTGGCCAGCCCACATCACTGCAGGCAGTGTTTTGTTCACCTTCCAATCACATTAAAGTTCAAAAATCAACCCAACCATCTTTAGAGACTCTTAGAGAATTTTCCTCGTGCGTGATGACAACTTCCGATGGTACAATGGTCCGCCATCCTTGGATCACTCTATATTTTATACTCCCCTTTCAACTCATGCATTAATGGCTCATGGTCCATTTCCCCACAAATATAAAAGTAGGTTTAGAAGCAAAACTCTGTTGTGGAACTCATTAAACTCTAGAATGTTCAAAAGTCCTAAAGAATGGAACATAAACACTAGTGTATAAAATCAATCTCAAAATGGTTAAAGAATTCAGGAACAAGATCAAATTCTGCAAAGCTAATTATGAACTAAAATGTCAGTAAATGAAAACAACACTTCTTCAATTATGTAAAGAATCCCAGAAATAATACCAAGCATAGCACTAAGCTTATCTCTGATGTCATAACCTACAGAATCCATGAGTGTGTAGTTAAAATCTTTACATACAAATGCATTCCAACTTCTACCCTCTGACACCTTCAGACTTCCAAATTCAAAGTATTTAGCCCATAATCCTCTCAGTTATTACATTGGAACAGATAATAAAAGAGCTCTCCATGACCAAAAACATCAACACTATGTCTCTGGATAAAACAGCAGTGTGTTTCCTGGTTGGTATGAAGTGCACAGTATCCAACACCAACTTCTTTCCTAAACATTTAAACCATAGCCTCTCCACATACCAGAAGCCTGGAGAACAACTGTAGCAGAGTTCTTACACAAGGAAGACAATAGCACAATCTCTACTAACTGCAGACCCTTCATCCTCACCAGCATCATTTACAAAGGAATGGAACACAACTTACTTGACTTCTTTAAAAGATTTGCTGAAGTAATAGATGCACATAGTAGGCTATGATTTACCTAAGACACTTGACACTATCTCCCCTCCCACTTTACTAGAAAGGCTCACCCAAACTCTGCTACACTTTGCTGTGACGGAAAAGGTTAGTTTGCTTTTTATTTTATTACTTTATTGCCTTTTTCTATTTTGAATACTGTGATTTGTTTTATTTACCCTGTGTTTTACTTGTATTCTGCTTTTAACTGCGTATTAAAACTTGAAAAGAGACCACATATCTGTCTCTTGTGAGTCAGGCAAAAAAAAAAACATATTTTTTCATCTTACCTTTAAGCATCCCTGTGACTAGCACTTGCTTTAAATCCTGCTGGAAAGCACTAGGAAGTCTTAAACTGATACAAGCATGCAACTCCTTGTTAATAAGGAGAAGTTAATCGTAGGCACTAAACAGCCTATAATTGCAAAGTACCTTGCTAAGTAAGGGAAAACAGCTCTTGTACTGTGCCACTGAGCACAGAAGAAGTCATCAGGGATCTGGGGACCCAGGTTGACAGTAGCCTTTCGTTTGACACTCATGTTGCTAAAGTAGTTAGGAAAACCTTCTACATTGCCCACCTGATCATGAAGGGATTCACATCTAGATCAAGGGAGGTCATCGTCCCCCTGTACTCATCACTCATTAGACCTATGATTGAGTACAATGCCCCATTCGGAATGTATCTGACCCGACACCTGCAGCAGCTGGAAAGGCCCCAAAAGTTCCTCACCAAAAGGATAAAGGGTCTCAAAAATATGTCTTATGCTGCCCGACTGAAAGAAATCCAGCTCTATTCAGTCTCATACTGCTTGCTCAGAGGTGACCTGTGCCTGACATATAAGGCCATGTCAAACCCTGATTTGATGAATATGCTTCACCTCAAAAAATCTAGATCCCTCAGAACCACAAGGGCGGGAGACTTAAACCTTGACACGGTTATTAATAGAATGTGCTGGAGGGACAGATTCATCATCCAGAGACTCCCTATGCTGTGGAAAAAAATCCCGGTACATGTGAGGCAGAGCACCTCGCTGGCCTTGTTCAAGAGGAATCTTGACCAATGGATGGGGGATCGCAGATATACCCCAGGGATTACTTCAGTGTCACTGCTTGACAGAGGCACAGCAAAATAATAGGCATAGTTTTATTCAAACTAAAGGGGATGGCGAAAGCCAAATTACTATGTGCTAGGCTTATAAATGCCCTTGGGCAGATAGCCTAGTACGAACCTATGAACCTATGAACCTATGAACAAAAAAAAAGCACCAAACCAGGCATGTCCAAGGGTCAGCTTCCCGTGAATTCATAGTTTCATAGTTTCATAGTATAGTACTAGGCTATCTGCCCTGGGGCATTTGTAAGCCTAGCCATAGTGATGTGGCTTTTGCCACCCCATGAAATGGTACAAAAATGTACAGAATAAATCTAGAATACTGTGCCTCTGTCTAGTAGTGACACAATGAAGGTCCCCTTATATAATAGAATTAGTTTACTGTGCCCCTGTCTAGCAGTGACATAGATGTGACCCCTGGGGTAAACTTACGATCTCCCATCCACTCATCAAGATTTCTCTTGAAGAGAGTCAGTGAGGGGCTCTGCCTAATACGAACTGGGATCCTGTTCCAAAGCATGGGAAGCCTCTGGGTTATGAATCTATCCCTCCAGCATGTCCTATTCATACTTGTGCCGAGGTTTAAGTCTTTAGCTCTTGTGGTCCTGATGGATTTGGATTTTTTGAGGTGGAGCATGTCCATCAGATCTTGATTGGACATGGCCTTGTACGTCAGGCAGAGATCACCTCTGAGCAGGTGGTATGCTACTAAATAGAGCTGAAGTTTCTTTAGTCTGGCAGAATAAGACATATGTTGGAGACCCTTGATCCTTTTGGTGAGGTACTTTTGTGGTCTCTCCAGCTGTTGCAAATGCCGGGTGAGGTACATACCAAATGGGGCATTGTACTCAATCATGGGTCTGATGAGGGAGGAATATAGGGGTACAATGACATCCTTGGATTTGGATGTGAATCCCTTCATGATGAGGTGTGCAAGGTAGAATGTTTTTCTAACCACTTTGGCAACGTGGGTGTCAAATGAGAGGTCGCTGTCTACTTGGGTCCCTAGGTCTCTGATTACTTTTTCCATACTCAGTGGGTTGCTGTCTATGTGATAATTTGTGGCTACTTTGTTTTTCCAAAGGGATGACTATACATTTTTTGGCATTTAGTTTAAGGCCGTGACTACGGCACCAGTTGTCCGTTTCAGTGAGGCCTTTTTGTAGGATGTGTGTGTCTGCTGGTGTATCGACTATGGCACCTAGTTTGCAGACATCTGCGAACTTTGTCAGCCACAGCCCTCCCATGTTTGCTTTAACATCTGAGAAATAAATGCCGAACAAGAGGGGTCCCAGGACAGATCCCTGTGGGACACCACTTGTGACTGGCTTTGAGTCTGACATTGCTCCAGCGATTTTAACTTTATGGGTTCTGTCCTTTAGCCAGTTTGCAACCCATCTAGTAACATAAGGGTTTACTTTTAAGCTGTTTAGCTTATCTATGATGCCTGAGTGGGGTATTGTGTCGAAGGCCTTAGCCAAGTCCAGGTATGCTGTATGGACTGCTTTGCCCTCATCAATGGCTCTAGTGACTGTTTCGAAAAAGTCAACCAGGTTTAAAAGGCAGGATCTGCCCTTTACAAAGCCGAACTGGGTGGGGTCAAGTGTCTGTAGGTCCCCTATGTCTCTGTTTATGAGTTCCATAATGATTCTTTCCATAGCTTTGCAGACCAGACTAGTTAAGCTTATGGGGCATTAGTTTCCAGGGTCTGTAGAGGCACCCCCCTTGTGGAGTGGGACCACTGTTGCTGTACGCCAAGTGTTCAGGTACATATCCCGAAGTAAGGCTAAGGTTAAATAGCATTTTTATGTGTGGATTTAGCTCCTCTTGGAGTTCACGTAACACGCACCCCGGGATACCATCAGGTCCCATTGATGCTGTGTTTTTTGCTTTGTTTAGGGCGGTTCTCACTTGGACATCTGAGATGACAGGGAGATTACATTCAGCTGGGATAAGTATTTCTTCTTTTGAGGGTGAAGGAGAGGAGAAATTTGCACTGAACCTGTCAGCCAGAATGTTGGCAATATCTGTGGGTTCAGTGTATTTTTTGTTGTTGTGAACCAACTCTGAGCATATCTGAGGGTTTCCGCCCAGGTTTCTAACATAGCTGAAGAAGGCTTTGTGGTTATCTTTAGTGTCCTTAGCGATTTTTCTCTCAAAGTTTGCCTTGGATGTTTTTATGAGAGAACGTAGTTTTCTGCTAATGTTGATCAGAGATGTCTTCCCTTCATGGGATTTCGCTCTGACGTGCAGTAGCTTCCTTCTTTTGTTATACAATTTGTTTATGGCTGAGGTCCACCAGACAGGGCGCTTACATTTGGTGGAGATGGACTTGGATTTGTTTGGGATTGCATGATCCATACATTCTTGGAGATGTCCATAGAAAGCATTTGTGAAGGATTCGGCATTGTGGGATGTGGTATCCACTGGCACAGTGGGCTTAAAGGATACCATCTCAGTCTTAAGAAGAGTGAAGTCTGCTTTTGAGAAGTTTTTCACTGTGGTCTTTTGTGCTGGGGGTGGAGGTGGGATATGTATATCCAGGGTGATTAGTTTGTGGTCAGATCTCACTAGTGAGGGGTATACTTCGGTGTGGAGCATTTTGTCCCCATGTTTGTGATGATCAGGTCTAGTATATTATCTCCCCTAGTGGGAGAGGTGACTAGTTGTTCCAGTGCATTTGAATTTATGAATTCCAGGAACCTTTGGGCTAGGATATTAGGGCTAGAATAATGTACCCAATCTATGTTTGGGTAGTTGAAGTCTCCCAGTATGATGGTATTTTGTGATACATTCATATCCTCCAATGTCTTCAGGAAGGCTGAGTGGGGTTCTTGAGATTGGGAGGGTGGTCTGTAACATGCTACCAGTTGTATAGCAGTTTTGCCTATGGTTAGTTGCACCTGTATGGTCTCTGATGCTTCATGTGTTGCTACTAACCTGGAGGAGTGGGTGTCCTTTATGAATATGGACACTCCCCCTCCCTTTGTGGTTCGCCCGGGTTTTGGGGCGAAAAGCATGATACGAGGTATAGCCTGGTAGCGCTGGGGTGCTCTAAGGAGCCTTGAACCAGGTTTCAGTTACTGCACAGACGTCGATGTTCTCCATGCTGAGGAGTGCATCAAGTGCCTGCATCTTGAGATTTAGACTTCTGGCGTTGAGCAGCATTACCCTTAGTTTTTTCCATTTTTGTTTTCTAAGGAGGTGGGTTTGTCTTTTGAGCCTTGCCTAAAAAGGCACTATGGGGGTGGCAAGAGCCTTAGCCAATATCCAGAAGCCCAGTGGTGACAGGTGTAAGCCATCCCTTGTGAAACAGCATGGCTTGTCCAACATATCATCCCAGGCAGACAGACATTGGATCCCCTTAGAATGACACCAGTACTTGAGCCAATTGTTAAAGCTGATCATCTTGTCTTTGTATTGTGGTATCATTCTTGGTGAGGGCAAGATGCTGCTCAGGGTCAGGGTCATACCAGCCTGGGCTACATAATCAGAGAGCTCCTCTATGTCTCTTTTCATGTAGTCCAGGGAGGTACGTCTCAGGTCATTCACACCAGCATGGACAATGACGGAGTCATATTTGTACTTGCTTTGGAGTGACCTGAGTGCGTGTGTTATGTGGCGGATCCTAGCTCCTGATAGACAGCTCACAGTCACCTTCTCCTTGTTCAGCCTGGTCAGTGGGACATCAGTGTGTCTGACTATGGAGTCACCTATTACTAGTGTATCAGGCAAGGTGTTTGGCCTTAAGGGCTGCAATTGGCCGACACACTGATTTATTGAAGTATGTGTTGCATGTGTTTTCTTTTGAGGTGGTGGATTTTTGGATGTCTGCTTTGGGAGCCTCTGTTGTTTTGGTAAGTTTTTTTATTAGAGCCTCCGAGTATGTCTTTGTGTTTTTATGTGTTTGGTTTGCAGTTGTGTTAGGTCTATGTGGGACTGGGATTGTTGTGTGTGTGGTTGCCATCTCCTCCTGTCTGTTCATGCCAGCCCTGAGTTGAGAGAGTTCAGCCTCCAGTTTGGCTATATAGTTGCATCTCTCACATGTATTTGTGTTTGTTGGGAGGAGGAGAGGGTTGTCTGTGTACATGAGACAATTGTAGCATTGTCTCAAGATACCCAGATTGACCAGCTGAACTGGAGACGACGCCAGTAATCTACCACTCGACATGCTAGAACAGTATAAGGGAGTGGTATACCTTTCAGGGAAGTGGATATTCACAGGGGTGGTAAGTAGATGTAGTGCTTTACTTAGTACGAGAGTGCTTACTTAGTAGAGAAGTATTGAGAACAAGTGCTAGGCTTATACGACAGTGAGTAGTCTGGTTATACTAAGAGTAGAGCTTCCTTAAGGGAAAATTTGAAGAGCAGACTTGGCGGAGCCAGAAAAAGTTTAACCTTGTTTAACCAGCGCTGCGCTATGCGCACAACTGCACAAAGCCGTGCAAATGCGGGTTTTAAACAGTGAACTACAAAAGAGCTAGAAATGGTCCCAAACAACCAATTGCTACAGCTTCTTGTGCTGAGGTCACTTCCCCCAAGGACAGGTAGGCTGCTCAAGGCCCCCCACTCCCACTGGTGAGCAAAGAAACCTCCTTCTATCCAAGCAAGGTAATGGACAACACAGGAACTACACCACAGCCCAGAATACAGCAATGCCTGTAAACTGGTCTAAACTAGTCGAGGAAGGCGGGAAAACAAGGATTATTTTTTTGTTTTTTTGTTTTTTTGGTAGAAACACACAGAAAATGCATAAACAGTGATAAATTAGTTACACAGGCTAGCACACTTTAGTGGGCAGCCACCACAGTTAAATTAAACAAACAAACAAGCAAACGTTCGGTCAAATTCGACTAAAATGTAACTTTAAGTGTAGATTTTAAAATAATGCAGCAATCAGTTAAAAAACAGTTCAGGCTAGTTCAAGGTAAGCTACAGAAGCTATTTCAAGTGAAAAAAAAGCAAATTCTCCTGTCCACCTGGTGAATCTGGGCATACTGGGGCAATACAGAAATTGCCTCATGTACACAGACAACCCTCTTCCCCTACCACCCAACACTACTACCTGCAAGAGATGCACTTACATAGCCAAAGTGGAAGCAAAGCTCTCTCGACCCAAAATTGTGCTAGACAGTCAAGAGGAGAAGGTTAACACTTGCACTACACCTCAAGCAGCACATAGCCCTTCTAAACCCACAGCATCAACACCCATACATAGCAACACTAAACCCACATATGTGGAGGCTCCTAACAGTAACCCGCCCAAGGAACAAGGACCTCCGAAGCTGAAATGCAACTGAACACCAATCACAACCAAAGTGTCACATAGCTCACAACACCAGTGTGCCACCCAAAGACAGCCCCAAAGGCAAGACAACGTACCCAACACTTTAGTCATAGGTGACTCTATAGTCAGGCACACTGATGTCCCTCTCACCAGGCTGAACAAGGAGAAAATTACAGTCAGCTGCCTGTCGGGTGCCAGGATCCGACACATAACACATGCATTCAAGTCCCTCCACAACAAGTACAAATATGACTCTGTCATTGTCCATGTTAGAGTGAGAAGTACCTCCCTGGACTACATGAAAAGAGACATGGAAGAGCTCTTGGATCATGTGGCCCAGGCAGGTATGACCCTAGTCCTGAGTAGCATCCTGCCTTCTCCCAGAATTATAACACAGTATAAGGACAAAATTATTGACTTCAACAATTGGCTAAGCCTCTGGTGTCATTCAAAGGGGATCCAGTATCTGTCTGCCTGGGACGACATTATCGACCTGTCACCCCTGGGATTCAGGTTTCCGGATAAAGCTCTTGCCACCCCTATAGTGCCTTTTTTAGGCAAAGTTCAAAGGACAAAACTACCACCATAACAGGTACAAGCTTGCAAAATCTGAAGGTAATGCTGCTCAATGCTAGAAGTCTAAACATCAAAATGCACTCTCTCGAGGCACTTCTCAAAATGGAGAACATCGATATCTATGCAGTAACTGAGACCTGGTTCAAGGCTCCAGAGAGCACCCCTGCAATACCAGGCTACACCTCTTTCCACACCTTTCGGCCACAAAACCAGGACCAAAACACTAAAGGTGGAGGAGTGTCCATATTAACCAAGGATATTCACAACACTAGGCTAGTTTCCCAACACAATGCGTCTGAAATTCTCCAGGTGCAACTAAAACTAGGTAAGACTGCAATCCAAATTGTAGCTTGCTACAGATCCCCCACCATGCCGCAAGATTCCCACTACACCTTTCTAAACATACTGGAAAATATTAAGATACAGCCATACACTCTAATACTGGGTGATTTCAATACCCTGATGGGGTAATAATGGCCACACAGGTAAAAAAACACACTCTCCAAAGCTAAAAATACAGCATCCATGGGACCATACAACATCCCAGGCTGTGTACTACATGAACTACAAAATGAACTGGCACCTGACCTAAGTGTCATCTTTAAGCATAGCCTCACCTCAGGCTTTGTGCCCACTGAGTGGCGCACAGCTACAGTTATCCAACTCCACAAGGGGAGATCCACCTTGAATCATGGGAACTACCACCCCATCAGTCTGATGAGCCTGATCTGCAAGGCCATGGAACGTATTATCATGGAACTTAAAAACAAAGACTTTTGCAACCTTCAAACACTGGACCCCACGCAGTTTGGGTTTGTGAAGGGCTGATCTTGTCTCCTGAACCTGATTGACTTCTTCGAATCAGTCTCCAGAGCCGTGGACAAGGGTAAGGTGGTCCACACAGCCTATCTAGACCTCACTAAGGCATTTGACACCATCCCCCACTCTGGAATCATAGATAAACTTACTAAGCTGGGCATTAATCCCTACATCACTCGATGGGTTACCAATTGGCTTACTGACAGAACCCACACTGTAAAAGTAGCCAACTCCAAATCCAACTCCAGACAAGTGAAAAGTGGAGTACCTCAGGGTTCAGTCCTGGGACCGCTCTTGTTTGGCATCTACTTCTCTGAAGTACAGGCCAACACTAAGGGACTCTTGCTAACAAAGTTCGCAGATGACTGCAAACTGGGAGCCATTATTGAATCCCCATATAATGTGGATATTCTACAAAAGGGCCTTACAGAAACAGATGCTTGGTTCCAGAGCCATGGGCTCAAGCTCAATGCCAAGAAATGTATAGTTATCCCCTTTGGGAAAAACATGTACCCGTGAATTACCACATAGGTGGCAGTACACTAAACACCGAAAGTGTGATAAGAAACTTAGGGACACAGGTGGACAGTGGTCTCACCTTTGATAACCACATTGTCATAACAGTCAGGAAATCTTTCTATGTGGCACACCTCATCACTAAGGGCTTTTCATCCAGAAAAAAGGAGGTCATTGTCCCACTGTACTCATCCCTCATTAGACCCATTATGGAATACAATGCCCCGTTTGGTATGTACCTCTCAAAACATCTGCAACAACTGGAAAGGTCACAGGAATACCTCACTAAAAGAATCACAGGACTAAAGACTAAAGCAGATGCCCTATGCTGACCATCTAAAAAAACTTCATCTATACTCTGTCGCATATCATCTACTCAGTAGCTATCTCTGCTTAACATACAAGGCCATGTCAAACCCGGAGCTGTCGGACATGCTACACTTAAAGAAATGCCAATCCCTCAGAGACACATGCTCCAGGAAGCTAAACCTTGTCATCAACATGAACAAAACATGCTGAGGGATAGGTTCCTGACCCAGAGACTCCCCAAACTCTGGAATACATGTCAAGCAGAGCGCCTCCATGGCCATCTTCAAAAGGAACCTTGACAACTGGATGGGAGATAGAAAATTCACCCTGGGGATCACGTCAGTTGCCCTGATAGACAGGGGTCCAGGGAAGTAAATACTGTGGGAATAAATATCCAGGGAATTGTTATGGCTAGGCTTGTACAGGCCCTAGGGCCGATAACCAAGTACAAACCTATGAACCTATGAACCTATGAACTTCATCAACAAAATGGTCAAACTCACTATAAATCCCTATATCACCTGCTGAATTTCCAACTGCTCCTCTGAAATTAATCACTCTGTTAAAGTTAATAGCATAGTGTTCTCCAAGAGACTTAATGATAATGGTGTACCCCAGCATTCTCTTTTCTGAACCACTTGTATTTGGCAAGAACACATAGTCTATACACCTGTATCTCACAGCCACTAAGGCCTAACCATAAACCCAACATATTAGTCATAGGAGACTCCATTGTGAGACACACAGATGTGCCCCTCACCAGGCTGGATAAGAAGAAAGTTATGGTTAGTTGTTTTTCAGGTGCCAGAATCCATCATAGCACATATGCACTCAAGTGTCTCAACAACAGGTACTGTTATGACTGTCATAGTTCATGCTGGCGTGAATGACTTGAGATGTACCTCCCTATACTATATGAATAGAGACATGATTGAGCTCACTGAGTATGTTTCCCAGGCAGGTATGTCCCTAGTCTTAAGCAGCATTCTACCATTATCCAGAATGATACCTCAATACAAACAGAAGATGATTGGCTTTAAAAATTGGCTTAATTTCTGGTGTCATTCCAAGGGGATCCAGTACCTGACAGCCTAGGAAGACATGATCGACAGATACGATGCTTTCCCAGAAATGGCCTGCATCTGTCTCCCTTGGGCTTCAGGCTGCTGGCGAAGGCTCTTGCCTTTTTTAGACAATGCCATGAGGTCACAATAACCAACATGAAAAGTTCATCAAAATGCAAATTAAAGGTCATGTTGCTAAATGCTAGAAGTCTAAACATGAAACTGCATTCATTGCAAGCATTCTTAACCCTGAAAGGTGCTAGCATTTGTACAGTCACAGAAAGTGGCTCAAAACTGTGGAGAGCATCCCAACCACCAGGTTACTCATCCTATCTTACATTCAGACCCCAGACCATGGGCAGCAAACCAGAAGGAGGTGGGATTTCAATATATATTAAAGACATACACACCTCCAGGCTAGTTAAACAGTATGACACACAGGAGACACTCCAGGTGCAGTTAACCATCACTAAGACCCCTATTCAAATAATAGCTAGCTACAGGCCCCCAACTTTGACTCAAGATGCCCACTCCACCAATCTGGACCTCTTCGAATCTATCAAGATTTAACCCTTTACACTGATCCTAGGTGACTTTAACCATCCAACCATAGACTGGAAGAGCTACTCATACCAAAACACAAATGCTAGAGATTCTTTGATTTCATCAATGCAAATGCCTTGGACCATCTGGTTGACACCACCACAAGAGGTGATAATATCCTGGAATTGGTATTAACCAACATGAGTAACCACTGCAGCATCCATACAGTGTCCTCCTCCCTGGCAAGATCTGACCACAAAGAGATCACTTTCAAAGTCACCATCTCCCTGACCCCCTCCTTGCTACAGTGAAACATAAAAACTTTTCCAAAGCTGATTACAGTCTCCTGAGGGAAGGTATAAACAGCTTCACAGCCCACTGCCCCTCTGTAGGAACTGGCAGAAATGTCCAAACCTACACCAAAGTACTATACGAGCATTTATATAGCTGCATGGAATCAGGAATACCTGACAGGACAAAACCACTTACTCCTCAAGGAAGAGTAAACCTGTCTGGTGGACATTTGCAATAAATAAATTGTATAACAGAAGGAAAGAATTGCTGTCCAGGACCAAGAAGGAGCAGATGCCTAATTGGAAGCAATCTCTTTTTAGCCTGAACAAGCAAATAAGAGGACTAGTGGAATCTTCCAGAGCAAACTTCGAGTCCAAACTGGCCACATCTACTAAAGACAATCATAAGGCATTCTTCACATATGTCCACAGTCTCAAAAGAAGCACTCAGATCTGCCCAGAACTGGTGGTCAAGGACACCACATGTACAAACTCCATAGATATAGCCAAACTGCTGGCAGACAGGTTCAGAGAAAACTTCACCCCTCTGTCCCCAATCAGTAAATCAGGACATCCCCAGCACCTGCCCCCTTCCCCTTATCTCTACAGAGCAAGTCATCACTGCCCTCTAAGAGGCAAAAAATACAGCCTCCAACTGGCAGCACCATTAGGCACCCTATTCACCCAAAGCCTGAGTACCGGCTTTGTCCCGGCCGAGTGGGGGACAGCCACTTTCATCTCTTTGCACAAAGATGGTGTATCCACCAATCCAGGAAATTATAGACCCATCAGCCAAACTATCCTGATCTGCAAGACCATGGAACGGATTATCATGGACCCCACTAACAAGGACATTGGCAAGCTTCAAAGAATCAATCCCACACAGTTTGATTTCATTAAGGCGAGGTTATGCCTCTTAAATTTGGTCGACAGTCACCAAAGCCATGGACAAGGGGAAGATGGTGCACACTGCCTACCCTGACCTGGCCAAAGCCTTCGATACTATTGCCCATTTGGGTATAATAGACAAACTCACTACCAGTTTTAGATGAAGAATAGTCAAGAACTACTTTGGCAATCTCTGACCAAAAAGATGTATATATATATATATATATATATATATATTGTTTACTACTGAAAATCTATTTTTTATGGAAGACAGGAGAAATTGATGTACTTGGAGAAAAAAAAAACATAAAGACATGGGGAGAACATGCAAAACTTCACATAAACAGTGACCAAATTTCAGAACTGAGCCCAGAAGCTGTGAGGCAGAGCTCTTAGGACAAAGTCACCTGTTTAACTTGCCAACCATATTTAATTGTCTGACACAGGTGTACATGCTAGGTTCTTTATATGAGTTTTAACTGTGATATTATGTTTATGCACCACAAATCTGAAGACCTGTACTATTTTAGCCAATGTTGCTTCCTCAGAAAGGTAGTTATTGTTCTTTCTCATTATCTGCGAAACAGCAAAAAAAACATTGAAGATATACATTTCAATGTAAACCTTGTTTCCTGCATTTGCATTAATTTGTGCTTCTACAGTATTACCACTTTTCTCCCGGTGTGCACAATGAGCAAGCTTTTCATGTGTAATTGTAACACATGACTCAAAAACAGGAACTAAGAGATGATCCATGACATGTAATACCACCATCTCCATCAGCTCTACTGTTGAATGGCACAGAATTTTAAAAATACATGACCACATGTAATACATACATGATTCTCACTATGGCTAAAGATGTAATACATTTAATATTTAAAGACCTACATATGTCACATGCCCTTTTCTGCAAGAGTGGAATAATGTTGTTTGTCTGGGTCAAAACCACATTCACTCACTTTCACAGTCCTTATACAGATGGCATTACAATTGAGTGACAACACTCCTTGAAGTTACCTTTTGGCTATGTTTCACCTTCAATCAGAGAATGCATTTGAGAGATATTTGTGAACATTGACAGTCTGGGTGAAACGGCTGGACAACAGGGGGGTAATGATGAGCATACTGACTGTTAAATGCAATGATGTGGGGGGGGGGGGGCCAGATCTTCTCTCTTCTTATTAAACATTAAAGTGGCTCATGGCTTACATATCTATGGTTGAAAGATCTATTTCATCTCTTTTATAGTGTATGAGAAATACATATGTGACATCTATAAAAAATTATCAAACAGTATAAAAGTCAGGAATGCAACATTATACCCATATTAAACACCATGCTCATTTGTATGACCCAGTTATAACTGCTTGGTTTCAGATACACTACTTCTGATCTCGAGTACTACTTATTTCACCATACTGAGAGGTACTTCATTTGAAATTGTACCACTGAATTCTACAGCAGTTTGCTCACTAATGTAAAACTGTTGAGTAACTTATAAGTCTCAACTGACAGTCATTGAAAACAGGAGCAAAGGCTGTTGAAAAGTTGGCACATCCAGCTAAAAATCTGGATATCTAATTAGCATAAAAAGTGATACTAAATAGTACATAGCTCTTGTAATTCCAGTAGAAAAGTGGGATACTACACAGAAACACAAAGAGTAACAAAACAAGAGATGGGAAAATAAAAGCACACTATCAAAGATGCAGAGTGAAATCTGTAGCCTGTAATGAACTGCATTGTGAAATTCTATCACACAGTCCTTTATTTTTGGTTCAGAAAAAGAGAGATGTAGGATGTGTGTGTCATTGCCACTATTATGCTTTTTGTGAGGTTTTCTATTAACTACATAGCTTCAAAAATTATATGAAATGAGGGGGATTCAAAAAATTGTGAAAAGGGGAAAATCAAGAACGGATAGGGTTACCACCTGTTCCTGTTTATGAGGGACAGTCACTCTTTGTGGAGTTGTGTCCTGAAAAAAAAATAAAAAATGACAAATATCCTGAGATTTTAGGACAAACATATTTCTTGAGTTTTCTTTAATAGTTGGATAAAAGAATATTTTGTATCTGAAACACCTAAATGTATGAAATAGTATAAACAATTCAAATGCTAGAAGAAGAAGCTTTTATTTGGGAAAAAAACTTCAGTACTTTGCACAACAGTGTTTATGTTTTGTCCTGTAAAATCTCACATTTCTACAAAAAATGTTCCACTCTGGGTATTTGAAAAGGTAGCAACCCTAAGCATGAAAATAGGGGCATGCCTCCAAAAATATGGGCATCTAGTGCAGGGGTAATTCAGGCTTGAAAATAAGAACATTCCTCCAAAATAGGGGCAGTTAAAATGTCTAGAACAGCCATTTCACATTAAATTTATGATTTTATGGAACACTGGAGCTTCCATGCACTAACATTTATTGAGAAGTTACATGTCTTCTTTAGGATCACGATAAGTACTATAACTAACAGATAAAATACTTGTTAATATGGCTTAGTAATAAATAAGTGTGCTATGAATGCTTTAGAATTCTAAAGGATTGTGTCAGATGCTTACAACTACCTATGCGTATATACTGTATGACTTTCTAGCAACTCATATAACCAGATAAAAAAAAATAATCTAAGATCAGCCGTGAAAACAAAGTCTCAGATGTAATATGTCTCATATGGTTAGCAAAGAGTATATGCAAAAGAACAAAGGAAAAAAAAAGAAATGCACACACATCACAGATTATTTTTTGTTTCATGTTATGGATTTAAAAACTTTGTTCTTAAAGAAAGAATCTCTGTACAAGCTATATTACGCACTAGGTTTGTTTTTGAATGTACATGACTATTTAAACTGATGACAGTATTAACACATCCCATCAGTATCCAGTTCTAATATAACGTGTACTGAGTATTAGCTACTAACAATGTCACTCAATTCCATACAAACCTTGCTGGAATTTCTTAACAATTCCCTAGAGCAAATGTGTAATTAATTAGCTTGCTGTTCTCATCCCTCTATCACTCCCCCCACTGCGTTCCAATGCTGTGCCAAGGCACAGATAATCAGACCCTAGAGGCCCTCTCCATTTTTGTTTTTAACTATGCTAGTCAGACAGTGACCAGGAACTGAATAATTCATTTAGCTCTAAGCATGTCACCTTTTTCTAATGTAATTGAAAAATACACTGTCTTTGAATCACTCCTCCCTCTCTCTCTCTCTCTCTCTATTGCTATCTCCCCCTCACCACCTCACTCTCTCTCTCTCTTTTTTGTTTTTTTAACAACTAAGTTTTAAAGCAATGTATTTTATTAAAAGCTTACAAGGAGATGCAGTATCTGAAGCCTTCTTGGTTTGATCTGAATCACATGTACCAGACAGCAGTATGAAGGCTGACATGAGTTTTATAGCAAAATGGTTCACAAGCTGATAGCATGCTTAGGCTTGATAGAAAATCTGTTTTCAAATGACATTAAGAACTTAAGACAAGCTAGATTTCTTGAGTGCAGGTCACGTTTAAGATTATTAAGAACATTTCTCCCTTATGTAAGGATTTCTTTTCAATGATTTTAACTAAAAGTAAAAGAGATGAGATTGCTGCAAAAGACGCATTTTATAAATTATAGGAGATTTCAAGGACATACTACTGTACTTTTAAATGTAGATGGTCATTACTTTGAATGGCACACACTGGCCACACGCTATTTCTTCCTTGGCCTAGTATTTCTACCTTTTGACAAGATATTACTTCTCTTGTATAATTAAATGTGACTGTCTGCAGAGATACTGGAATAATGAAGATGCTTCCAGAAGGATACATACCCACTGGCAGGTTCTTTGGTGGCTGACTATGAAATTGATAACCCAGATTCCAATATTTCTTTGGGTGTCACAAGGCTGGTTGAGGAGTAGAAAGAAAGAAATGGTGGTGGCTAGTTCTCCTCTGTTCTCAGTGGGTGCCTGAGAGAGTTTTGAACTCTCTCTGCACAGTTATCTTTGTGGAGACTATAGGAAGTCCAGTGGGCTTGTACAAGATGAACTTGGAAAACAGACTTCTGTGTTAAGAACAGGTTTATGCAACTACAGAAACATGGTCAGCCACGAAGGTGCTTTAAACACTTTAGTGTGTAAGATTAAACTTATCCATGTTTACAACACAGGGACATGCAAAATAGGTGCCAGAAGAGGAAGACATGAGCCTATGAAGGTTGCTAAACTGATGCAGCTAATATAATGCACCAGCCCCACCCTCACCCTTGTTAACCCTTTTCTATATTTGCCATTGTTTTTTAAATGTTTTTGTTGTTCTACAACCCATATCCAACTCAAATAATTCACTCTTTATGTCTCTCTCTCCAACAGATCAAATGCTTTGTACATCAGCTGTGGTGCACAGTATCCTAAAAGTAGAACACATATTGCAGACTGCATGCCATGTTAGGGCTAGCCAGTCAGTGATGCAAAATGTGGCTCTAAGTGATTTGGTCATGTTGACCAATGTTGCTAAAAATGAGCATGGGTATCTACCGGTTATAAGTGGGTTGAGAAACTCGCCTACTCTAACCTATGCCAGGGGCACATTCTAAAGGTAAGAGGGATCTATCTGCCCCTACTGGACAATGTGTGCCCAACATAAAACTCAGCAGCTTTGGGTCAATAAGCTAATGGTCAGCCAGTGTCCATTTGCACAACTTGAGTTACCTGAGATAGCTCTGTTGAGATAAAGCTGGATGTAAAACAAATCAACCTGCCAAACATGAATTTAGGATTTCTACATTCAGTGTAGGTTCACTGAAGTATATAACATGATGGTAAGAAAGAGGCTGGACATCCTCAGCATCCATGAGACAAGGTGGAATGGCAGTTCAGCAAAGCTATTTGGCTTGGGATCTAGAGCCTACTCCTCTGGAAGAAAACAGACTAGAAATAGTTTGGGAATTGTGGTGATGTAGAAGTTTCAGAAGACAGTAAGGGATGTCATCAGAATTGGTAACAGACAAATAGCAATCAGACTCCAGTGTAAGGATAGGACGGTAGTCATAATTTCAGCCTATGGCCTACAGCAGGGGTTGTGATAGTGAGGAAAAGAGTGCATTCAGGCAGCAGTTGCAGAACCTAATGGATAAAGCAGGACACCATGAGTTGGTATTGATAATGGTGGACCTGACTGCACATATCAGGACAGACAGAATAGAATATGAGGATTGCTTGGATCCACATTGCTGAGGAAAAAGGAATAAAGGAGAGGCAGTTCTAGACTTCTGTTTTTCAAATAGCATGATGGTGGCCAACACATGGTTTAGCAAGATAGACACTCACAAAATCACATACAAGAGTGGCCAACATGCAACTCATCTGGAATTCCTCCTAGTAAGGACTATAGAACAGATATGCAGCTGAGTCAAGTATGAAAAAAGTACATAAGGAAAGCTGATGGTAAAATTATGAAGTCCATGATGTCATCAAAAGAAAGAAAGACTACATGAAAAAAGTGGGAAATAGGAAAGATGGACATGCCCATAATGAAATACTGATCAGCTAGCAAACAGGATAAGGGAGCAGTTGCAATAGTGAAGAACAAGGCATCGGAAGCACTCTACCAGGTTCTGGAGGGTAACTTGGTAGATGGCACAAAGAAACTCTATCAGATTGTAATGCAAAGGAAAATAGAAACATAGTCATCCGACACCCTTCATAAAGGATGTTAGCAACAACCTGCTCACCAGTCCAGATGACATCAAAGGTAGATGGAAGGAGTATGTCCAGCTACTTTGGAATGAAGAAACCCCCAAGAAGATGTATTGCCTCAGAAATAGCCTACAATTAAAGAAAAAGATGACCCCGCTCTAGATGAAGTAAAATATGATCAATATGTTGGGTGTGTTAGGAGAGGAATGGCTCCTGAAGGTACTCATAGCAGTACTGAGAAAAGGCATGTCTTAGCTGACTGGTAAATAAACAGTCTAGTGCCAGTATACAAGAACAAAGGGGACATTCACAACTTTAGGCAATACTGAGGTATTAAACTCCTGAGCAAGGCATGTAAGTTCTGGACAGGGACATTTTCAAATGAATATGTTTTGTAATAGAAAGTAAGGTGGGATCTGAGCAGTTTGGATTCAGATCAGCATTCCTAGACTTGCAGAAAGCATATGACAAGGTCAAAAGAAGTTTGATTTTGGCAGTTCTGTGATAGTTCAAAGTCCCAGAATCTTTGGTAGAATTAGTATAGGCTACATAGAAGGACCTGATAAAACAAGTATGATCAGTGTTCGGATTCACATAGGGGTTACCATTTAGAGTGGGTGTGCATCTGGGTTTAGCTCTGAGTCCAGTGCTGTTCATACTGGTGATGGACTACATTAGCAAATACGTAGGAGGGGAAAGCTCAGCAAAGTTGCTATATGCAGACAATGTAGCATTACATGCAGACTCTGAACAGAGTCTAAGGGAACGGAATGTAAAACTGAAGGCATATGTCATGAAACTGAGTACAGATAAGACAGCTGCAATGGCAGTCAATGGAGAAAAAATATTTATTTATTTACTTATTTCACATTTGTTTACTGGGATAGTCCAACTGGGTTAGATTATCCGTTTTCAGTGGAGGCCCGGGGAGAAAAGCTCCACATTTTTAAACTCAGTTACATATATTGCTACATATATTATGCACAGTTCCACAGTTGTTATCATGTGCACAGTTATATAATAGATTACAGTATAAAAGAGTACACGAGTATGTGACTTTTAGGCAGGCACTTAGGGTTACGTAGTACTAATAGTATAATATTTACAGTCTACATTTGTGCACATATTGAAATAAGCTTCCAGGGTAGATAGAGTTTGCTTAGAGTGAGGTTGAGTATCATGACACAGGTTTGAGTGGGTCAATCAGAATATTAGTCCTCTAGTGAAATGTGAAAAATGTTAGCAGACAGATTTGTGCCCTGCTTCCAAAAGATTCAAGAGATTGCATGTAGATTAGTTCAGGAGGGGGAGGTTAGTGTAGTAAGAGGAGGTGTAAGGATAGAAGGAGGAGGAGGCGAGTGGAGGGCAAGAGGAAGATTAGCCTATAGTAAGGCATGTACATAACCGAGCTTTGTTTAGATGTTCTTTTAGGGAGGTTTTAAAGAGAGGTAGGCTAGGAATTGGCCTGATGTTAGGTGGGGGGGGGGGGGGGTTCCATAGCTTGGTGACAGAGTATGAGTAAAGTGATTTTCCTTGGTTTCTGGAGGGTTTGTAGATTTTGAGAAGGTGTTTGTCTTCAGATCGGAGTGTTTTGTTTGGTTTGTAATGCTGGATTAAGTTGGCTTGGGCAGGGGAGGCACTGGGCTTGTAGAATATTTTGTGGATTGTAATTAGTTGTGTATATGTAAGTTGGTTTGCTAGTTTGAGCCAGTTTAGTTCTTTTAGATACACAGTGGTGTGTACAATAGTTGGATTTTGTTGTAAACTTTGCTATTTTGTTTTGGCATTGTTCCAGTTTGTTCTTGGTGGAGTTTTGTAGATTGGTTATTGTACAGGAGCCATAGAATAGGTAGGGCAGAAGGAAGGTTTTCTCCAGGGTGATCTTGGTGGAGATGGTAAGAAATTATCTGTTTCTGTAGAGGAGTCCTAGTTTTGTATGAGTTTATAGGTTCATAGGTAGGTACTAGGCTATCTGCCCGAAGACATTTATAAGCCTAGCCAGAATGTGTTGGCTTTCGCTGCCCCCTTAGATTAGTTCCCTGTGCCTCTGTCCAGCAGAGCCACTGAAGTGATCCCGAGGTAAACTTTCTGTTTCCCATCCACTCTTCAAGGTTCCTTTTGAAGAGTGTTAGTGAGGAGCTCTGTCTAATGTAGATTGGGATCTTGTTCCAAAGCATGGGAAGTCTCTGGGAAAGGAATCTATCCCTCCAGTACATCCTATTTATTGTTGTGGTGAGGTTTAGATTCCTAGAGTGTGTGGCTCGAGGGGATAAGGTTTTCTTTAGGTGGAACATGTCCATCAATTCTGGGTTGGACATGGCCTTGTATGTCAGGCAGAGATCACCTCTGAGTAGGTGGTATGCAACCGAGTACAGCTGTAGTTTCTTCAGTCGAGCTGCATAGGGCATCTGTTTGAGGCCAGTGATCCTCTTGGTGAGGTACTCCTGTGGTCTTTCAGCTGTTGCAGGTGTCTTGTAAGGTACATCCCAAATGGGGTGTTGTACTCTATGATGGGTCTGATGAGTGATGAGTAGAGGGGCACAATGACCTCTTTTGATCTGGATGCGAACCCTTTTGTGATTAGGTGGGCCACGTAGAAGGATTTTCTAACCACTTTGGCAAAGGTGAGATTACTATCTACTTGGGTCCCCAGATCCCTTATTATGTCTTCCATATTTAGGGGACTACCACCTATGTGGTAGTTTGTGGGTACTTTGTTTTTTCCAAAGGGGATGACTATGCACTTTTTGGCATTTAGCTTGAGGCCATGATTTTGACACCCGGTATCCGTCTCCGTGAGACCCTTTTGGAGGATGTTTGTGTCAGCCAGAGAGCCAATTATAGCCCGTAGTTTGCAGTCATCTGCGAACTTGGTCAGCCACAGTCCTCCTGTGTTTGCCTGTACCTCTGAGAAGTAGATGCCAAACAGGAGGGGTCCTAGGACTGAGCCCTGGGGAACGCCACTTGTAACCAGTTTAGAGTCGGACCTAGCTCCCGCAACTCTCATCATGTGGGTTCTGTCCATGAGACAGTTGACAACCCATCTTGTGATGTAGGGGTTTATGTTCAGGCTGGTGAGCTTGTCTATAATACCAGAATGGGGAATGGTGTTGATGGCCTTAGAGAGGTCTAGGTAGGCTGTGTGTACCACCTTTCCCTCATCTATAGCCTTGGTAACTGTCTCAAAGAAGTCCACCAGGTTTAGGAGGCATGATCTGCCATTAACAAAGCCGAACTGGGTAGGGTTCAGTGTTTGGAGGTTCCCAATGTCTCTGTTAATGAGTTCCATGATGATGCACTCCATACCCTTGTAGGCCAAGCTAGTCAGGCTTATAGGGCGATAGTCCCTGAGGTCTGTTGTGACTCCACCTTTGTGGAGCTGAATAACCATTGCTGTGCACCACTCTATGGATATGTAGCCCGTGGAGAGGCTGAGTTTGAACAGTGTTTTTAGGTGAGGGGTTAGTTCGTCTTTGAGCTCATTTAGGACACAGCTTAGGACACCGTCCGGTCCCATTGATGCTGTGTTTTTGGCTTTGCAGAGGGCTGTTTTAACCTGAGTGTCTGTGGTTTCAGGGACAGTACATTCTTCTGGTATGGTTATGGGCCCTTTTGGGGGTGAGAAGGGGGTGAAGTTTGCACTGAACCTGTCTGCCAGGATGTTGGCGATATCAGTCAGTTCAGTGTATTTTGTGCCATTCTGCACTAACTCCAAGCAGATCTGAGCATTGCCACTTAGATTCTTGACATAGCTAAAGAATGCCTTGTGGTTATCTTTGGAGTCCTTGGCAATTTTTCTTTCAAAGCTTGCCTTGGATGATTTTATGAGGGATCGTAGTTTCTTGCTGATACTGATCAGGGATGTCTTCCCTTCTTCGGATTTTACTCTTTTCTGTACTAGTTTCCTCCTTCTGTTGTATAGCTTGTTTATGGCAGGAGTCTACCAGACTGGTTTCCTTTTCTTGTTGGAATGAGTCTTGGCTTTGCTTGGGATAGCACGATCCATGCATTCTTGTAGGTGCCCGTAGAATGCATTAGTAAAGGATTTTGCAGCTTGGAGAGCATTATCCTTCAGCATGGGGTCTTTGAAACTTTCCACCTCGGTCTTAAGTAATGTGAAGTTTGCTTTTGAAAAGTTTTTCATGGTGGTTTTCTTGTCCGGGGGTGGGGGTGGAATTTGGATATCCAAAGTGATTTGTTTATGGTCGGATCTAACCAGTGAGGGGTTGACCTCCGTTGTGGAACACCGGTCACTCATGTTGGTGATGACCAGGTCCAATATGTTGTCACCTCTGGTGGGAGTGTTGACCAGTTAAACCAGGGCATTTGAGTTTATAAATTCTAGGAAATGTTGGGCAAGGGAGTTAGTACTTGAGTAGTTCTCCCAGTTAATGTTTGGGTAATTGAAATCACCTAGTATTAGGGTGTTTGGTAGGAACTTTATGTTTCCCAGTGTTTCAAGAAATGCGGAATGGGGGTCCTGGGACATGGTGGGTGATCTGTAGCAAGCTACAATTTGAATTGCAATTTTGCCCGTTGTTAGTTGCACGTGGATGATCTCTGAAGCATTGTGCTATGCCACTAACCTGGAGGTGTGGGTATCCTTGATGAATATGGATACGCCCCTGCCTTTTGTATTTTGGTTTGGGTTCTGTGGCTGAAATGTATGGTATGAGTTGTAGCCTGGTAGTGCTGGGGTGCTCTCTGTAGCCTTAGACCAGGTTTTTGTTACTGCACATGTATCGATTTTCTCCATACTGAAGAATGCCTTGAGTGCGTGCATTTTGAGGTTTAGACTTCTGGCATTGAGTAGCATTACCCTCAGTTTTTTGTTACTTGTGCTATTTATGGCAGTGGGTTTGTCTTTTGAACCTTACCTAAAAAAGGCACTATGGGGGTGGCAAGAGTCTTGGCGAGTACTCGAAAGCCTAAGGGTGACAGGTGCAAGCCATCTCTAGTGAAGCAGCGTGGCTTGTCGAGCATGTCATCCCAGGCAGACAGACACTGGATCCCCTTTGAATGACACCAGAAACTTAGCCAACTGTTGAAATCGAGAATTTTTTCTTTATACCGTGTTATCATTCTTGTTGAGGGCAGGATGCTACTCAGGGTCAGGGTCATACCGGCCTGGGCTATGTGATCAAAGAGCTTTTCCATGTCTCTTTTCATGTAGTCCAGGGAGGTACGGCTCAGGTCATTCACACCAACATGGGCAATGACAGAGTCATATTTGTACTTGTTCTGGAGTGACCTGAGTGCTTGTGTTATGTGGCAGATCCTGGCACTCGACAGGCAGCTAACAATAACCTTCTCCTTATTCAGCCTAGTGAGTGGGACGTCAGTGTGCTTGACTATAGAGTCACCTACTACTAGTATGTTGGGTATGTTATTTTGCCTTAAGAGCTGTGATTGCATGGCACACTGGTTTTGTGAAGTATGTCTTTCATGGTTTGTGTTTTCTTGATGTTTTCTTGGACCTGAAGTAAAAGTTAAGTTTGTTATCGATAATAACCCCTAGGACTTTAGTTTCTTGTATGTTGTCTGTGATGGTTTTGTCAGCTGCGAGAGTATCAAATTGGTCTGAGCCTTGGGGGGTGATTTTAAAGAAATCCCAATCCCTCATAGACACACGCTCCAGGGATCTAAACCTTGTCATCACAATGAACAAAACATGCTGGAGAGATAGTTTCCTGACCCAGAGACTCCCCAGACTCTGGAATAGACTGCCCATACATGTCAAGCAGAGTGCCTCTTTGACCCTCTTCAAAAGGAGCCTTGATGATTAGATGGGAGATAGGAAATTCATCCCGGAGATCACGTCAGTCACCCTGCTAGACAGGGGTCCAGGGAAATAAATACTGTTGGAAGAAATAAACAGGGAATCATTATGGCTAGGCTTGTATAGGCCATAGGGCTGATAGCCTAGTACCAACCTATGAATCTATGAACCTATGGAAGACTATTATCTTGTTTTTTTTTTTGGGGGGGGGGTTAGAAAGAGTTGGGAGATTGTCACCCATGATTCAGTGGCTGTGAATGATTTCTGGGTTTGGATTAGTAGTTCTGAGACAGTAGGAGCAGTGCAGATTAAGGCTGAGTCATCTGCATATTGGATTAATGTTCCAGGGGAAGAGGCAGCATATAGATTGTCGGTGAATATGTTAAACAGTGGGGGTCCCAGGATGAACCCTTGGCGAACTCCTGTAGGGTTTTGTAGGAAGGGGGAGAGTTGGTTAGGCCATTTGACTGCTTGTTTCCAGCCATGTAAGTAGCTTTGGAACCACAGGAGTGTGATAGTAGAGCATCCTAGTCTGGACGGTGTAGTTAGCAGTAAAGTATGTGAAACTGTATTGAAGGCTTTAGAGAGGTCCATGAATACAGCAGTTACTAGATATCCTTTGTCCCTGGCTTTGTTAACTGTGTTTGTGAAGGCACTAACTAATTTAAAAACAGGAACGAAGACAAACTCCAATATAACTACTGGCAACAGGATAGACACTGGACACCTCCAGAAAGTTAAAAACAATTTACTTAATACTCAAATTAAAATGATAAACACTTTTGTCTGCTTATACATATAGACTTCATCAGATAAACCAATTGAAATTAACAGGTGTTTATATAATGAATTTAAGTGTGACATCACACTGCATTGTGTAATCAGAGCAGCTCAAACTATATGCATAGAATTAAGCACATTTAAAGGTTTATGTACATATACGAAAAACATTTACACTTGCTTTTGTGTAAAACTATGACCACATAAAAATCCGCACCATGTCTTCCTAATACGAATAAAATTTACATAAATATGTTTATATATAAATAGATATCATATAACAATTATTTGCAATACACAATAATAAACAAGGTCCTAAAAATAACTTGTTAATTATTATTCCCTCCAGTAGAAAATACACACACACACACACACACACACACATATATATATATATATATATATATATAAATCCTGTTACAAAAGTATATATATATATATATATATATATATATATATATATATATATATATATATATATGTGTGTATACACACCTAAAGTTAGCCAAGTGGCACCCATCCAAATACTAACCAAGTCCAACTCTGCTTAGCTTCCAAAATCAAATAAGGTCAGGTACATTAAGACTGGAGCAACCACAATGTAAAGGCACTCAAAAAATTAAGATGAAAATTCCTTAAGCTTTAATAAACATGATGGAAAGTGTATTGTTTAAACTGGCCAAGCACAAGAATTTAATTTTAGCTGCCAAAATAACTCCTTCCTCTCCAAAATGAACATCCATGGGTCCCCTCTGGCATCTAATTCAACATTGTCAATAGCCTTAAACTTAAAAGAATGTGTTGGATACTCTGTAATATGTCGAGCCAAGGCATTATTTGGATTTGTTCTCCTAATACCATGTAAATGTTCATAGACTTTGTCCTTTAATCTACGTTCAGTCTTGCCAATATAATAGCATGGACATTCATTACACCTTAGTAAGTATACTAAAGCTTTTGATTCACAATTAAATTTTTGTTTATGAAGGATAATTATGCAGTGGATGTGCTATGGTCTGACCTGAATCCATGCTGAGTTTGACTGAATAGATTGTTCTGGAGTAGATATTTCTTTAATTGTTGGTGAATATACCTTTCCCTGAATTTGGATAATGGGGATAGTATTGATATTGGGTAGAAATTAGATATTTCTGTAGTGTCCTGCTTTATTGGCGTTATGTGTGACATTTTCCATATTGTAGGTATAGTGGCCTCCGAGAGTGATCTGTTTGTCAGTATGCTGACTGGATATGCGACTGAGTCAGCTGCAAGTTTTAGGTATTGGGTGGGAGGTTGCCAGCTGATACAGAGCAGGGTTATAGTTTGAGCAGTAGCTTTTTTATTGTAGAAGTGTTTATGGGCTAAATGGAGAAAGTAGTGTTAGGGTAGTTTGGTTGGTTATTAGTGTAGTTATGGGCTTGGTCTGTTGTAGGTGGTGTTACATTATTCTGGTTTGTTTGTAGATTTGGGTGGGGGTGACCTGAGTTAGTTTTGGGAGTGAAGAGGTCTGCTATGGACTTTATGAAATATTTGTTGAATTATTGTGCTATTTGTGCTGTGGGGGGCATTGAGTGAAGGGGAGTGATGTTTATTAGATCCTGGGTTAAAAAGGGAAGAAATAGAATGCCCAAATTTTTTTGTGTTGTTTGTGTTGTAGCTGGAGGATAGAGTAGTAGACTTCCTTACATTTATCCACAAGTTTTGCAACTTTGTTGCATAGTGTTTTAAAGGCTTCGAGAGTTTTCTGGGCTCTATTGTGTTTCCATTTATCCCATGCTTTGTCTCTTTGTTTCTGAGGTCAATGTAGTTTGTTGTTAACCATGGGGATTTTGTTTTCTTCATTCTTTTTGATCATGCAGGGGCGAGGCTATCACTTATTTTCATGAAGGTGGTATTAAAGTATTGTACAGCATCATTGAGGGGTAGGATTTTTAAAGGTGCGCAGTTAATACTTGATATTAGATTACTGAATGTTTGTTGGGAAGTCTAGTAGTATTTCTGACTGTTATTATGGAGGGTTTATTTGGTAGGTGAGTGGTCGCCCTGATGACAAAAGCTGGAAGATGGTCATGTATTAAAACTGAGAGTGCACCCGAAGAGAGGAAATTGGAGGGGTGAGATACAAGAATCCAGTCTAATATGGAGTGGCAAGTGTTGTCTTTGTTAAACCTTGTTGAGTTGGTGATTAGTTGTTTGAAACCATAAAGATTAATAATTGTGGTGGGGAGTTTGCAGTAATGTTTTGCCAATTTATATTCATGTCACCTAGGATGACTGCTTCTGTCTTGATGTTTTCAGTAGTCAAGGACAGTATATCTTCCAGGACTGGTATATTATTTCCACGACGGGTGTAGACTATGATGATACAGATATTTTTAGAGTTGTTAAAGTTTATGGTGGTTATCAGTATTTCAGCATTATGGAATTTAGATATAATGTGACTGTATAGATTTATGTTGAGTAAGAAGAGGCATAGGAGAGCTATCCCTCTATCTTTCATTTTTGGTCCGTCTAGTCTATATATGGCGAAGTTGGGGGGGGGGGGGCTAGTATTTCAGTATCTTTTGTGTTCGGATGTCACCAGGTTTCTGTTAGGGCAAGTATATATGGTTTATTGTGTTCTGTCCAAGCATGCAGAGTAGCTATTTTATTGCATGTGTTTCTTAGGTTAATGGTTAATAGGTTTAGGCTCTTGGGGTTTGCTTGTGTGCTTGGTCCAAGGTTTGGATGAATGTCACCACTTTGTAGTAATTTTAGAATCAGGAAGGAGTATAGTGGGTTTTTCTTAGTTCTGGGATTAGGATTTAAGGCAATAAAGTGGGGTTTGAGGGTTACTTTGGCTATTATTTTAGTATTAGAGTTGTAGAGGAAAGGATAATAAAATAGCTGGGGGGAGATATTGGAGTAGTGGCTTTGTTGTAGAGGTAAGATGTTGGAGGATGTTGTTGCTGAGTAGTTGGCCAAGGCTGTTTCCTTTGTAGGTGTCATGGCTAAGCTTAGCAGTAATAGTGAGGTGAACAAAATGGGGGACGAGAGCAGAATTTTATCTTCTGAAACATAGTAATATGTGAGAGATTAAATAGATTTTAGCTGGCATGATAGATTTGAATTTATCCTGTGGGAGTAGACAGGTATGAATTTATCCTGTTATTTTGGTGGGAAGTAGTCTTATTCACTGGGAGTTGATTGTGGGTAGGGTCCGTTCAGCTATAAGTTTGATGATATGTGCGGTAGGGTAGGGTAGGGGAGTGGAGTGAGCTGAAGTGCAGCACATGTCACTGTGTCTGTTCATTTAGCAAGAACAAAAACAATCTGTAAGTACATTGCTTTACTTTTTTAATCCAGCAGCCAAATGCCTAAGAAACATGCAGTTTATTAGGAGGATAAAAGTCTGGGAATTAAACAGATGTATGTTGAATGGGGCAGTTTAGCTTAACTGGGAGAGGGACAGATAATTTGTCACGTGTTATATTGTTTATAAGAGCCATTCCAGTTTCAGCACTGATGCCAGGCAGGGAACTCCAGAGAATGAGGTTTACTAAGTTTTTCAGCAAGATTACTAGAAATGGGATGGAGAGACAATAGTGTGGGACCTGGTTATGCATTGTATGCAATTACCGTATGTAGCTAATAAGCGTGTTTATACAGTTTGTTAATAAAAATATAGTAACATACATAAATACTTTAAAATAGGAGCTATGCAAGTTTGCCCGATTGGAGAGCCGTGAGCAGTTTGGGAAAGTCAGCAACAGTAGTTTTAAAGGTGTTGTCTAGTAAGCACTGGCTTTAGGACATGGAAAAAAAACAAGAGCAGGAGGACTCAGTACATTGTATATACTACAGAACTGTTAAAAGCAGGCATGTAGTTAATTGTTTGCTCAGATGCAGAGTTAAAAAAATGAAAAAAAAACAGGCAGGACAGGAAGAGTATAAGTGGTTAACAATGGAAACTGAAGCAAGGAAAGAGAGTAGTGGGTAGGAATGAATGGACAACAGTGAATACATTGATGTGAAAGAGCAGGGAGAGGCTCACAGCAAACAAGGAGGTGGAGTAAGAAGCTGAGGGAAAAAAACACGGAGAGGCATATAATAACAAATAAAATAAGCATACAGTAACTCAAACAAGTCCGTTATTGGGAGCTCAATTCTTAACAACAATTAAAATAAGCATACAGTCTACAAATAAGATTAATTCATAGCAACAGTTAAATTAAGCATACAGAATCCAGACATGCCCATTACAAGAAACTTAACTCTAGTCCTTGTTTCACAGTCGTGCATACATATCTACTGCCATTTTTATCCTACTATAATTCTAAAAAATAATCCATATAATGTCAGCAGGTGTGCATTCTTATCTGTTGCTATGTTATCCTAGTAAAATTTCTAGACAGAGTCTACTTAGTAAGTTCATGCAGTTGTTAGGTATTCTATCTGCAGAATTTACTAAAGTTTCCTAACACACTTGCACAGTGCAAATGAACTTTGAAAACAATGATATCCTATTTGCAGAAGATAAGTAAGGCTCCTAACATACGTGCACAGTGCAGGTAGATATTGAAAAAGATAAGTACATGGGAGCTGGCAACAAACACCTAGACATGCAGTTGCTTTTTCCTGCTAGTATAAGGGAGCTTGAAAGATTCTACATATGTATAATATAACTAGTGAAATAGTTACCTCTGTTTTGATAAAAACTGCATTTTGTCTTAATTCCTTTAGTATTACTACACACACATACTTCGGTGGTGGTGCTGCGGTAGGGTTGTTGCCTCACAGTAAGACGATGTCCTGTTCGATTCTCAGCTAGAGCGTCTTCTGTGGGGAGACATGCATGAATGGGCGTACCTTCGTTGAAGGTTGTGCGTCAGGGTCGGCAACTCGACATGTAAAAATCTACTGCCAATCATTAGCGGACCGGAGTTCCGCTGTAGCGACCCCTAACCGGGAAAAGCCGAAAGACACAACATTACTACACATGCATCACCAGGTTCATTGCTGTACAAGGAACTCTGAGAAAAAATTATAAGAATCTCAGAACTGAGATAGAATTGAAAATAGTAGAAGAGAAAATAGTGAAACAGGTTAACAGCTTCAAGTACCTGGGATGGGTGGTTGAGGAGAAGGGAAGTCTGAATGAGGAGGGCAAAATTAGAATTAGAGGGGTGTTGGAGTCAACTATCTCAGAGTGTCAGGGATAGTGTATGACAGAAGAAATGGCAAATAAGCTGAAAAGTAAGGTGTATGAAATAGTGCTGTGACTAGTACTATTGTATGGTACAAAAAGCATTGAAGGCAGAGCAGTCGAGGAAACTAGAGGTGATTGAGATGAAGTGCCCGAAACTGTAAGCAGGATGCACAACAGATGAAAAAATGAGGACATCAGAGTACAAGCCAAGTAGCTCCAATTTCAGAGAAGGTTAAAGAAAACAGACTACAGTTGTTTGGGCATGTGTGCAGGAAAGCAGAAAACAATCTGATGAAGATTTGGTCCTGACAGGAAAAAAGCAAGAGGAAATGAGGGCATGCAACAAAGAAATGGATGGATTATGTTGGAGAAGACCTGCAAAATCAGGCATGACCACTGAAGAAGGTTGGAGAGTAGCACTGAATGTTGACAGATTGTGACAGTTTGCACATCACTCTGATCCCATGTAAAACAAAATGAGAAATGATGATGATTGATGATATTCATGATGATGATGATGGTGACGATGACGATTTTGTTTGTTTAAGCCTCCACCATGAGACATTCTACCTGGTGATTTAGATTAGCCTTGAGCTGTACTCTGTGATCCATGTTCAGTTTTACATATACATTGGTATAATTCCTTCAGACCCATAAATCACACCAGGATTATTTCTAAGCGGTCATTTTGAATATGAAAATTGAGTTAGTGTTTATCTGTTCATTTAAATAGCCTCTAGAAGTTTTTGCAGGCATTTCAAAACTTTGAATCTCAATTTATGTCACAACTCTACAATAATGATGCTACGTTTATTGCTATTCTTGCATGGATTTCATGTATAACAGTGGATTTTTTTTCAAAGGTTGCTAGCATTATATAATCAATGTGGGTCGGCAAGAAGCATAGTGAGGGATGTTTGAAAATCAGCCATGGTGCACCTATATTTCTCTGAAGTTCAGTGCAAATTAGTTGATTTAACAATAGCACAATACATTCACAACCTATCCAACAAGCATATGAGCAGACTCACTACATCTGTGGTCATAACAATAACCAACATTAGTCTAGCTAAGCCTTCAATGTGTGGAATGTGGATACATGAATCCTTGAAGATGAAAAAGATTCATATTTTCTAAGTACTTAAATGAGAATATTTATTTAAAAAAAATTGGTGTGCAATTACAAATGGCAAGAGAGTTCAGAAATACAGGATTGTTGTAACTCTGCACAAAGCAACTTTATATAAGAAAATTGTCCAGCAGATATAAATGGTACAAATATCAGTGGCTAGTAATTATTATATTCATCTAATGGAGGATTAAGGCTGTGTTCATAGGTTCATAGGTTCATAGGTTGGTACTAGGCTATCAGCCATAGGGCCTATACAAGCCTAGCCATAACAATTCCCTGGCTATTTCTTCCCACACTATTTACTTCCCTGGACCCCTGTCTAGCAGGGCGACTGACGTGATCCCCAGGGTGAATTTCAATTCTCCCATCCAATCGTCAAGGTTCCTTTTGAAGAGGGCCAAAGAGGCACTCTGCTTGACATGTATGGGCAATCTATTTCAGAGTATGGGGAGTCTCTGGGTCAGGAACTTATTCCTCCAGCATGTTTTGTTTATTGTGATGACAAGGTTTAGATCCCTGGAGTGTGTGGCTCTGAGGGATTGGGATTTCTTTAAGTGTAGCATGTCCAACAGCTCTGGGTTTGACATGGCCTTGTATGTTAAGCAGAGATTGCCTCTGAGTAGACGATATGCAACAGAGTATAGCTGGATTTTTTTAAGGCGGTCAGCGTAGGACATCTGCTTTAGGTCTGTGATTCTTTTAGTGAGATATTTCTGCAGCCTTTCCAGTTGTTGCAGATGTCTTGAGAGGTACATACCAAATGGGGCGTTGTATTCTATAATGGGTCTAATGAACGATGAGTACAGTGGGACAATGACCTCCTTTTTTCTCGATGAAAAGCCCTTAGTGATGAGGTGTGCCACATAGAAGGATTTCCTGACTGTTGTGGTTATGTGGTTATCGAAGGTGAGACCACTGTCCACCTGTGTCCCTAAGTCTCGTATCACACTTTCAGTGTTTAGTGTACTGCCACCTATATGGTAATTCATGGGTACATTTTTTTTCCCAAAGGGGATAACTATACATTTCTTGGCATTGAGCTTGAGCTCATGGCTCTGGCACCAAGCATCTGTTTCTGTAAGGCCCTTTTGTAGAGTATCCACATCATTTGGGGATTCAATAATGGCTCCCAGTTTGCAGTCATCTGCGAACTTTGTTAGGCAGAGTCCCTTAGTGTTGGCCTGTACTTCAGAGAAGTAAATGCCAAACAAGAGCGGTCCCAGGACTGAACCCTTAGGTACTCCACTTGTCACTTGTCTGGAGATGGATTTGGAGTCTGCTACTTTTACAGTGTGGGTTCTGTCAGTAAGCCAGTTAGCAACCCATTGGGTGATGTAGGGATTAATGCCCAGCTTAGTAAGTTTATCTATAATTCCAGAGTGGGGGATGGTATCAAAGGCCTTGGCAAGGTCTAGATAGGCTGTGTGGACCACCTTACCCTTGTCCATGGAGACTGATTCGAAGAAGTCAATCAGGATCAAGATACAAGATCGGCCCTTCATGAACCCAAACTGGGTGGGGTCGGGTGTTTGAAGATTGCCAATGTCTTTGTTTATAAGTTTCATTATAATACACTCCATGGCCTTGCAGATAAGGCTTGTCAGACTGATGGGACAGTATTTTCCGGGATCCAAGTTGGATCCCTCCTTGTGGAGTGGGATAACTGTAGCTCTGCGCTACTCACTGGGCATGAAACCTGAGGTGAGGCTATGATTAAACATGACACTTAGGTGAGGTGCCAGTTCATATTGTAGTTCATGTAGTACACAGCCTGGGATGTCATCTGGTCCCATGGATGCTGTATTCTTAGCTTTGGAAAGTGCATTTTTTACCTGTGTGGCCGTTATTACCAGAATTTGGCAATCTTCCAGTATTGAGATGGGCCATTTAGGGGGTGAGAGGGGGGTGAAGTTGGCACTGAATCGATCTGCCAGGATATTGGCAATATCCTTGGGATCAGTATATTTAATGCTATTCTGTTTTAGCTCAGAGCAGATCTGAGCATTGCCATTTAGATTCTTGACATAGTTATAGAATGCCTTGTGGTTGTCTTTGGAATCTTTGGCAATTTTATTTTCGTAACTAGCTTTGGAGGATTTTATGAGGGATCTCAGTTTCTTACTGAGACTGGTAAGGGAGTTTTTTGCATCCTGGCATTTTCCTCTTTTCTGCAACAGTTTCTTCCTTTTGTTGTGAAGTTTGTTTATGGCAGGGGACCACCAGATTGGCTTCCTTTTTTTGGAAGAGAGCATCTTGGTTCTATTTGGGATAGCACGATTCATGCATGAGTGGATGTGCTCGTACAGTGCCTTAGTGTAGGATTCAGCAGTTGAACTTTCAGTTCCCGTCTGCATGGGTGTTATGAAGTTTGTCACTTCTGACTTGAGTAGCATGAAGTTGGCTTTGGAGAAGTTTGTTATGGAGGTTTCCTTACTGGGGGGTGGGGGTGGGGTGATTAGCTTATGGTAAGACCTGACTAACGAGGGGGTGACCATAGATGTGGAGCATCGATTTCCCATGTTGGTAATGACCAGGTCTAGGATATTGGAGCCGCTCGTGGGACTATGGATTAGTTGATCCAGGGCATTGGAATTTATGAATTCCAAGAACCGTTGGGCAAAGGTGTTGGTTCAAGAGTAGTTTTCCCAGTTAATGGCAGGGTAGTTAAAATCACCCAGTATTAGGGTGTTTGGTTCTATATTAATATTTTCCAGTATGTTTAAAAAGGTATAGTGAGAATCTTGGGGCATGGTGGGGGATCTGTAGTAAGCTACAATTTGGATTGCAGTCTTACCAAGTGTTGGTTGCACCTGGAGAATTTCAGATGCATTGTGTTGGGCAACTAGCCTGGTGGTGTGAATATTTTGGTGAATATTGACACTCCTCCACCTTTAGTGTTTCGGTCCTGGTTTGGTGGCTGAAAAGTGTGGTAAGAGTTGTAGCCTGGTATTGCAGGGGTGCTGTCTGGAGCCTTGAACCAGGTCTCAGTTGCTGCACAGATATCGATGTTCTCCATTTTTAGGAGTGCCTCGAGAGAGTGCATTTTGAGGTTTAGACTTCTAGCATTGAGTAGCATTACCTTCAGAATTTGCATGCTTGTACCTGTTATGATGGTGGTTTTGTCCTTTGAACTTTGCCTAAAAAAGGCACTATAGGGGTGGCAAGAGCCTTAGCCAGTAACCTGAATCCCAGGGGTGACAGGTGCAGACCATCTCTGGGAAAGCATCATGGTCTGTCGATCATGTCGTCCCAGGCAGACAGATACTGGATCCCCTTTGAATGACACCAGAAACTTAGCTAATTGTTGAAGTCAATCATTTTGTCCTTATATTGTGGTCTCATTCTGGGCAAAGGCAGGATGCTACTCAGGGCTAGGGTCATACCTGCCTGTGCCACATGATCCGAGAGCTCTTCCATGTCTCTTTTCATGTAGTCCAGGGAGGTATGTCTCAAGTCATTCACTCCAACATGGACAATGACAGAGTCATATTTGTACTTGTTGTGGAGTGACTTGAGTGCATGCATTATGTGGTGGATCCTGACACCCGACAGGCAGCTGACTGTAATTTTCTCCTTGTTCAATCTGGTGAGTGGGACATCAGTGTGCCGGACTATAGAGTCACCTATGACTAAAGTGTTAGGTACATTGTCTTGCCTTAGGGGCATTTGCTGGGTGGCACACTGGTGTTGTGAGCTATGTGACACTTTGGTTGGATTGGTGTTTGTTTGCATTTCAGCTTCAGATGTCCTTGTTGCTTGGGCAGGTTACAGTTAAGGGCCTCTGCATATGTGGATTTAGTGTTTCTATATGCGGGTGTTGGTGGTGTGGGTTTAGAAGGGCTATGTGTTGCTTGAGGTGTAGTGTGGGTGTTAACCTTCTCCTCTTGACTGATCTGCTAATAAGCTGCCTTTAGTGGTCAATGTTTGATTTCCCTCTGATTCCATTTGCCTACATTTAACCAGACAGTGCTTTCCAAGAGTTACAAAGTTGGAGTACACTCCTCACTGGACTTCATGTCTATTAACTAGCAATAAATCTATAAAAATAATTTATCTGAATTACCTAGACACAGTAGTTGGCTGCCAAAAAAGAAATTACTAGAACCTGGAAATCAAAATCTATACCAACCATATTTGAAGTATTTAACACTGTAAAAGAAATAAAAGACATATAATAGAGATCTTTAGAAAAGAGAAGCAGCAAATCATAGGATGATAGAATAATAGGAAGTTACTAGGCTAATGTCCCTAGGGCCCTTACAAGCCTAGTCAAGTTCTGTCCTTCTTTCCACGATCAGCACTTAGTGCTTCTGTCCAAGAGAGAATATAGGTGGAACCCCCGGGGTGAATTTACTGTTACCTATCGAATCGTCCAGATTGAACTTGAAGAGGGCCAAAGAGGTGCTGTGTTTGACATGAATTGGGAGATTGTTCTACAGATGTGGCAACCTATGGGAGACAAATCTATCCCTCCAGCAGGTTCTATTAATGTCACATACCAGGTTAAGGTCTTTAGAGTGAGTAACCTGTGAGTCATTGGACTTATGAATATGCAGCATTTCCAATAAAGCAGAGTCACAGATTGCCTTATACGCAAGGCAGAGATTGCCCCTGAGTTGTCTGTATGAAACAGAATAAAGTGACAGCGATTTCAGCCAATCCACATAGGACAGATGCTGAAGACCTTGAATTCTCCTTGTGAGGAACTTTTGTTGTCTCTCCAATTGCTGCAGGTGCCTGGAAAGGTGCATACCAAAAGGGGCATTGTACTCAATTATTGGCCTGATAATGGAAGAGTACAGGGAGGTTATAACTTCTTTTTTTTGGAGGCAATGCCCTTACTTATGAGATGAGCAATATAGAATGCCCTTCTCACCACTGTAGAGACATGGTGATCAAAGGTAAGGTGGCTGACAACCTGTGTGCCCAGGTCTCTCACCAATGAGCATGCGCTTAGCGTATTTCTATAGATGTGGTAGTTAGCTGGAACATCGCTCTTACTGAAAGGGATGATAATACATTTTTTAATTGAGTTTAAGGCAGTGGCTTTGGCATTAATCATTTGTTTGCGTACCTTCTTGTAGGATGTTGACATCCTTTGGAATTCTATGACCGCTGCCAGTTTGCAGTCATCAGCAAACTTTGTCAGGCACAGACTTTTAGTTTTTGCTTGTACTTTGGAGAAATAGATTCTGAACTGTAGAGGTCCTTGGACTGATGGCTGTGGAACACCACTGGTTATGGGCCTGCTGTTGGAGGTGGATTCTCCTATCTTGACTGTATGGGGTCTATTGGTGAGCCAGTTAGCAACCCATCTAAAGATATAAGGGTTGATACCTAGCTGTGTGAGTTTGTCAATAATGTCTGAGTGGGGAATAGTGTCAAAAGCCTTGGCCAAGTCCAGGTAGGCTGTATGCACAGTTTACCCCTTGTCCATGGCTCTGGTGACTGTCTTGAAGAAGTCCACCAGGTTTAACAGGCATGATCTCCCTTTGACAAATCCAGACTGAGTAGGGTCTAGTGTTTGGAGATTACCTATATCTTTGTTGATATGGACCATGATGATTTGCTCCAAAGCCTTGCAGATAAAGCCAGTCAGGTTAATAGGTTTATAGTTTCCAGAGTCAGTGGAAGCACCACCTTTGTGTAAGGGGATAACGGTATCCACTTTCCATTCATCTGGGATGAAGCTGGTGCTTAGCATATGATTGAAAAGAGTACCCAGTGGTGTTGCTAATTACTGTTGGAGCCCATGTATGATGCAGCCTGGGATGTTATCAGGTCCCATAGATGCTGTGTTTTTGGCCTTAGAGAGGGCACTTACAATCTACTCTCTGGAGATACAAGGTGGGGAACAAGTGGAAGGAATGTCATGGGTATGTGTGGTGGAGATAGGGGAGTGAAGTTTTCACAGAACCTGTCAGCTAACAGGTTTGCAATGTCTACAGGCTCATTGTATGTGGTATTGGTGCAAATCTGGGTCTTATCTTTTAGACTATGGATGAAACTTAAGAACACCTTATGGTTATCCTTAGCTGAGAATGCTAATTTGGATTCATAGTTTGCTCTGGAGGACTTCACAAGAAGTCTTATTTGCTTGTTTAAGCTGAGGAGGGAGTGTTTCTAGTTTAGGGCTCACTCACTCTTACTTTTGGACAACAATTTTTTCCTCTTATTGTAAAGCCTGTTAATAGCAGTTGTCCACCATGCAGGTTTGCTCCTCCTTGAAGAACTTGTTTTGGTCCTATCAGGTACGGCCACATCAATGCAGTTATACAGGTGTTTGTAAAATGCATTGGTGTAAGACTTGACATAGTTGACAGTTCCATCTGAGGGGGGAGGTGCAATGAAACTATTTATACCATCTCTTAGAAGGATATAATCTGCTTTGGAGAAGTTTTTCAGTTTAGTTGCTGCTGGGGGGTCTAGTGTGATAGTTACTTCATATGAGACTGATTTGTGGTCAGATCTGGCAAGGGAATACCTCACAGTGGGGGGTACTACAACAGTCCCTCATATTAGTAAGTACCAGATCAAAGATGCTGGTGCCACTAGTTGGGGTGTCCACCAGCTGGTCCAGGGAGCTGGAGTTAATGAACTCAAGGAACTTTTGGGCAAGTGAATTTGAGCACAATAATTTACCCAGTCAATGGATGGGTAATTTAAATCACCCAGAACCATGGTGTTAAGATGTATATTGATGGATTCCAGGAGATCCAAGTAGGCATAGTGGTTGTCTTGATTCATGGAGGGGGTCCTGTAGCTGGCAATGACTTGAATAGGTGTCCTACCAACAGTTATTTGCACCTGAGGTGTCTCCAGGGAATCATACTGTTTAACGAATCCGGATGTATATTTATCTTTAATGAATATTGATACACTGCCTCCTTTATTTTTCATGCCTTCCGTTCATGGTCTGAACGTGTGGTAGGAGGTGTAACTCGGTCTGGCTGGGGTGCTGTCCACAGCCTTGAACCAGGTCTCCATAACTGCACAGACGTCTTCCAAGGTGATTTAAAAAAAAAGAATAAAGTATGCTTGTCTCCTGACAGAAACAATACAGTAGACCTGCTCTACAAACCTGAGCAAGAAGAAACAGAATGAGAAAGTTATTGGCATATTTAGGCAAAAGAAGAAGAGCTGACAGAGCGTCCATATCTATAACTCATAACAAGGGAACTTTTATTTATACCTCAAGGCATTAATAAATTGTTTAGGAATTTTTTTTCTCAGATCTTTGTACTGATACACAAGATCTCAGGCTACATGGTAAGGTTCCTCCCATCCAGAAAATACTTTTGGGCAAACTCTAATTTCACAGATTGTCTCAGTAAGGCTTTGCCCTTCTCTCCAGGCTACTTGTGAGCAAAGAGTGTAAGAAAACATTGATTGTTATGCTCAGTGGGAAATCTCTAATCCATGATGGGCTTTCAACTGTAGAATATAAACTGTTGCTTTCCTGTTTGCAGGTCCCTTTCTTAAGTTTTTTAAACGTATTGTCATTGTAGCTTCCCATCCTCCATCTGCTATTAAAAAACTTGTCATGGCACTTAGAAATCAGGTAAAGATGCAATGCTCATATGTAATTGCAAGTACATCTTTATATTAAATGTGGAAGCCAAACTCTTTTCTAAGAACCAGGCCTAATATCTTAAACTAATCTTTCTATGTTTGACTGGTGCCCAGCAATCAGGCATTGTTTTTAGTTCCTCAAGTACAGACCACATAAAAACATTTCTCTTTTGTTCATAGGTTCATAGGTAGGTACTAGGCTATCAGCCCAAGGGCCTTAGTAAGCCTAGCCAGCAAGGTTGCATGGCTTACGCCACCCAAGAAAGTTATTTTCCTCTGCCCCTGTTGAGCAGAGCCACAGAAGTGATCCCCGGGGTGTATTTCCTATTTCCCATTCACTCATCAAGATTTTTCTTGAAGAGTGCTAATGAGGACCTTTGCTTGACATAGATGGGTAGCTTGTTCCAAAGTATGGAAAGTGTCTGGGACAGGAATCTATCCCTCCAGCATGTCCTGTTTATTGTGGTGACAAGGTTTAGGTCCCTAGAGTGTGTAGCTCCAAAGGGATTGGGATTTCTTTAGGTGTAGCATGTCCAACAGCTCTGGGTTTGACATAGCTTTATATGTTAGGCAGAGATCTCCTCAGAGTAGGCAATATGCTACGGAGTATAGCTGGAGTTTTTTGAGACAGTCAGTGTAGGGCAGTAATCCTCTTTGTGAGGTACTTCTGAGGCCTTTCCAGTTGCTGCAGATGTCTTGTGAGGTACATTCCAAAAGGGGCATTGTACTCTATACTGGGTCTAATGAGTGTCGAGTAGAGAGGAACACTGACCTCTTTTTTCCTGGATGAGAACCCCTTTGTGATGAGGTGTGCCATGTAGAAGGATTTCCTGACTACTGTGGTGATGTGATTATCAAATGAGAGACTACTGTCCACCTGGATCCCAAGGTCTCTTATCACGCATTCGGCATTAAGTAGACTGCCGCCTATGTGGTAGTTCATGGGTACAGAGTTTTTACAAAAGGGGATGACAAGGCAGTTTTTTGGTATTGAGCCTGAGGCCATGGCTCTGACACTACCCATCTGTCTCAGTGAGGCCCTTCTGTCTGATGTCCACATCATTTGTGGACTCGACTATAGCTCCTAGATTGCAGTCATCTGCAAACTTCATTAGCTAAAGGCCTTCTGTGTTAGCCTGTATTCAGAGAAGTAGATACCAAACAGGAGAGGTCCCAGGAATGAACCCTGTGGTACTCCACTTGTCATTGGTTTAAAGACAGATTTGGAGTCTGCAACTTTTACAGTGTGGGTTCAGTCAGTGAGCCAGTTGGCAACCCATCTTTTGATGTAGGGATTTATACCTAGTTTAGTGAGTTTAGCTATAATTCCAGAATGGGGGATGGTGTTGAAAGCCCTGGCGAGTCAAGATAGGCTGTGTGAGCCACCTTACCCTCATCTACAGCTTTGGTGACTGCCTCAAAGAAGTTGATCAGGTTCAGGAGGCATGGTCTGCCTTTCACAAACCAGAACTGGGTGGGGTCCAGAGTTTGGAGGTTACCAATGTCTTTGTTTATGAGTTCCATGATGATACGTTCCATGGCCTTACAGACCATGCTAATCAGGCTAATAGGGTGATAGTTCCTGAGATCAATGGTGGCTCCCCCTTTGTGGAGTGGGATAACTTTTGCTGTGCGCCATTCAGTGGGCACAAAGCCTCACATGAGGCTATGACTGAACACGGTGCTTAGGTGGGGAGCCAGTTAATTCTGAAGTTCATGTAAAGCACAGCCTGGGATGTTGTCTGGTCCCATGGATGCTGTGTCTTTAGCTTTACAGAGTGCAGCTTTTACCAGCATAGTTGTGATTACAGGGACTCTGCATTCTTCCTCTATAGATATGGGCCCTTTAGGGGATGAGAGGGGGGTAAAGCTAGCTCTGAGCCTATCTGCCAGGATGTTGGTAATATCAGTTGGTTATGTAATTTTTATGCCATTGTGCTGTAACTCAGGGTTGGGAGGGTGGCATAATGGTTAAGGTGTTTGCCTTACAAACACAAGGTGCAGGGTTTGAGTCTCACAAGGGATAATTGGCTAGCCTTAAAATGGCTCGCAAGGGCAGTTAGCTTACCACTAATCTATGAACCTATGAACTCAAAGCAGATCTGGGTGTTGTCATTGACATTCTTGACATAGCTATAGAATGCTTTCTGGTTGTCCTTAGAATCAGTGGTGATTTTGTTTTTGTAGCTAGCTTTGGAGGATCTTATAAGGGATCTCAGCTTCTTACTGAGGCTGACCCAGGAGCTCCTCCACTCATGGGATTTTACTCTCTTTTGCAACAGTTTCTTCCTTCTGTTGTAGAGTTTGTTTATGGCAGGGGATCACCAGATTGGCTTCCTTTTTCTTGGAGGATAGCGTCTTGGTTCTGTTTGGGATAGCACGATCCATGCACTTGTGTAAGTGCTTATAGAGTGCATTTCTGTAGGATTCAGCAGTTGCAACTGTATTGTCCATTTGCATGGGTGTCATGAAGTTCACCACTTCTGTCTTAAGAAGCATGAAGTTGACTTGGAGAAATTTTTTAACATGGTTTCCTTAATGGGGGTTGGGGTCGGGATGTGGATATCAAGGGTGATTAGCTTATGGTTGGATCTGACCAACAAGGAGTTGACTTTAGGTGTGAAACACCGGTCAGTCATGCTGGTAATGACTAGGTCTAGGATATTGTTGTCCCTGGTGGGGTTGTGGATATGTTGGTCCAGGGCATTGGAATTTATGATTTCCAGAAAGCGTTGAGCGAAGGAGTTGGTACATGAGTAGTTTTCTCAGTTAATGGTGGGGTAGTTGAAATCACTCATTATTAGGATGTTTGGTTAAACCTTAATATTTTCCAGTATATCAAGAAAAGAGTAGTGGGAATCCTGGGGCATGGTGGGGGATCTGTAGCAAACTACAATTTGGATTGCAGTTTTGCCCAAAGTTAGTTGCACTTGCATAACCTCGGCTGCATTATGCTGAGCAACTAGCCTGGAGGTGAGGATATCCTTAATGAATATGGACACACCTCTGCCTTTGTTGTTCCGGTCCAGGTTAGATGGCCAAAAATTGTGGTATGAGTTATAGCCTGGTAATGCAGGGTTGCTTTCAGTTACTGGACAGATATCAATATTCTCCATTTTAAGGAGTGCCACGAGAGAGTGCATTTTGAGATTTAGACTTCTAGCAGTGAGTAGCATTACTCTCAGTTTTTGCTTGCCTGTTCCTGTTATGATGGTGAATTTGTCATTTGAACCTTGCCTAAAAAAAGGTACTATAGGGGTGGCAAGAGCCATAGCCAGTATCCGGAAATCCCAGGGGTAACAGGTGCAGGCCATCTCTTGCAAAGCATCGTGGTCTGTCGACCATGTCATCCCAGGCAGACAGATACTGGAATACCCTTAGAATGACACCAGAAGCTTAGCCAATTTTTGAAATCAATCATTTTGTCCTTCTACTGGGGTATCATTCTGGGTGATGGCAGGATGCTACTCAGGGCTAGGGTCATACCTGCCTGGATTACAAGATCAGAGAGCTCTTCCATGTCTCTTTTCATGTAGTCCAGGGAGGTATGTCTTAGCTCATTCACACCAACATGGACAATAACAAAGTCATATTTGTACTTGTTGTGGAGTGACCTGAGTGCATGATTTATATGGTGGATCCTGGCACCCAACAGGAAGCTGACAGTAACATTCTCCTTGTTTATTCTGGTGAGTGGGACATCAGTGTGCCTGACTATAGACTCACCTATGACAGGTGTGTTAGGTATGTTGTTTTGCCTTATTGGCTGTGGTTGAGTGGCACACTGAGTCTGTGGACTATGTGTCATTTAGGTTGTGTTGAGGGGTGAAGGTTGCTTGCATTTCTGCTTTGGACATCTCTGTCGCTTGAGCAGATTATTATTGAGAGCTTCCGTGAGTGTTTTTGTGTTTCTATGTTTGGATTTTGGTGGTGTAGGCTTAGTGGGACTATGTGATGAGTGTGATGTGGTGCAAGTGTTTACCATCTCCTCTTGACTGTCAAGTTCAGTCTTTGTTGGAGAGAGTTTTACCTCCAGTTTGGCTAGATAAGTGCATCTGTCACAGGTTGTAGTGTTGGCTGGTAGGAGGAGAGGGTTGTCTGTGTACATGAGGCAATTGCTATATTGCCCCAAGATACCCAGATTCATCAGATAGATAGGAGAGAACACTGGGAGCTGACCCTTGGACATGCCTGAATAAAAATCTATTTTCCTCTAGACAAGTGAGTCCAAAAACTGTTTTCCTCTAGGTAATGAGGAAGGTTGAGTGCTGTAGTAATTTGTAGCTTATTTAGGGCTTACAATAAGTTCTGAACAAGTGTTGAGCACGAATAAGCAAATTCAAATGCTAAAACTAAGGATGTGTATCTCAACTAGACTAGTTACAAGAAAGAAACAAGTGCAAATGCGGCCTTTTGAATCAGAAAGTTGAGAGAGATTGAAAAACTGCCCAAACTGCCAATAACTACAATTTCTGGGCCAGAACCATTCCTTATGTAGTAGATAGGATAGCTAGTGCTTATCACTCCCACTGATAAGATAGAAGGCTTCCCTCCAATACAGAAAGGCTTGGGGGGGGGGGGCTCAGGAGCTAACAAACAGTCCTGGATACGGCAAATCTGTATCTGGACTAGACTAGTTACAGGAAGGGAGGAAATAAGTGCAAATGCGAGCTTTTAAATCAGGAAGTTGAGAGAGAGAGTGATGGAAAAATGGCTCAAATGGCCAATAACTACAATTTCTGGGACAGAAACCACTCCTTATGTGGTAGATATGTTACCTAGTACTTACCACTCACACTGATAAGCTAGCAGGCTTCCCTCCAACACAGACAATCTTGGGGGGCTCAGAAGCTTACAAAGAGTCCTGGATATAGCAAATCTGCATCTGGACTAGATTAGTTACTGGAAAGGCAGGAAACAAGCATCGTTTTTTTTACAGTTAAGCAGAACACAGGGAGATTCTAGCAAAGTTTTTTTTTTTGTAAAGGAAAGGGAGAGAGGAGAAGCAGAAGATAATTCAAGGTTAGGAGACTAAGTAGGCTGGCCTTCTCAAATGTTCTCTCTGTATTAGGTAGAATGAGCTAATGACACTAGACTGGGAGGAGTGTCCCAGATCAAATTTACAGTAGGGGCGGTCAACTGCAAAGCCACCAAGTATAACAGCAAGACACCAACACAGAGGGAGGGTGGGGAACAATACTACAACTACTAACCTATACTCTTTTAGACAGTAATCACTACAGAAATGTTTATCACAGCAGAAGAACAGCAGTGAGCCACAAAATGAAAGTTTTTTAAACAGATAAAGGAGCAAGCAGACTCTACAGAATGCTTTTAACTGCAAACAAATCAGTTATATGATACACACATTGGCAGGAAATCAGAACTAACAAACAGGTGCTTAAAAAGTAGAGAAAATTTCCCATTAATACCTTTCACGCAGTGAAACTAGCTAAAAAGCTTTACAAACAGTGTGACAGTAAAAACCTTATTTATCAGGCCCTATAAGTCAGACAATTTTAGTTTAACCATGCAAATTAGTTAATAGCAATAAAATACAGTAACAAGTATGCAGCAGGCAATAAAAAGTGCTATATATAAATTGATAGAAGCAATAACTAGTAAAAATAAGCAAAGAAACAGGATACTTGTTATACATCTCAGATCAGAGTTGTAGTCAATACCCCTCCTCCACTCGGCTCAGTGTGTATAGACAGAAATCCTCTCAAAGTTAGGGCTTAAATACCAGAAGATACAACCTTAAACAACTGTTTTAAAAAAAGATCAAAAGAACCAATGAGTGTTTACTCCAAGCCCTAGACCATCCAACCTCCACCAGCCAGTAGCCAATCAACACAATCCTGCCACAAAGGTAAAGAAAGGCTTCTGCTAAATCAAGATGGCCTGGTCATGTGCTCAGAACAACCACTGCAAAAACAAACAGGCCCAGAGACAGCAAATCTGAACCGGGACAATACTACAGCTACTAGCCTACACTCTTTTAGACAGTAAACCCTACAGAAATGTTTATTACAGCAGAAGAACAGCAATGAGCCACAAAATGAACGTTTTAAAACAGACAAAGTAGCAAGGAGAATGTACAGAATGCTTTTAACTGCAAACAAATCAGTTATATGATGCACTCCTTGGTAGAAAATCAGAACAAACAAACAGGTGCTTAACAAGTAGAGAAAAGTTCCCGTTAATACTTTCACATAGTGAAACTAGCTAAAAAGCTTTACAAAGTGTGACAGTAAAAACCTTATTTATCAGGCCCTGTACGGCAGAAATTTTAGTTTAACCATGCAGATTAGTTAATAGCAATAAAATGCAGTAAAAAGTATACAGCAAGCACTAAAAAGTGCTATATATAAATTGCTAGAAGCAATAACTAGTAAAAATAAGCAAAAAAAAAACAAAACAAAAAAAAACAGGATACTTATTGTTATATATCTCAGATCAGAGTGGTAGTCAATGCCCCTCCTCCACTTGGCTCAGTGTGTATAGACAGAAATTCTCTTAAAGTTAGGGCTTAAATACCAGAAGATACAACCTTAAACAACTTTTTTTAAAAAAAGCTCAAAAGAACTATTGAGTGCTTACTTCAAGCCCTAGACCATCCAACCTCCACCGGCCAGCAGCCAGTCAACACAATCCTGCCACGAAGGTAAAGAAAGGCTTCTGCTAATTCAAGATGGCCTGGTCATGTGCTCAGAACAACACATTCAAGATCACATTCAGTCTGTGGTGAATGTTTCTGTTGACCTTGGGAAGTTCTTTGATTCTATCTCTTGGACTTACTTGTGGTCATTTCTGAAATTTTCTGGTTTATCACTTCCCACTTATATCTCTCATTAATGTATTTCCATAACATTGGGTGATGCTAATATAAATTGATAAAACCATGCAATATAACAGTCCAGGGAATAATATACATCTGTACAGCTTCACCAAACTTACAACCACACCAGCGTGATATAACAATTCTACAACTAGACAATCAGCTCTCAGTTAGATCCTAACATCCTCAACAAATAAAATATCATCCCATGGAACTCTGTCAGATAGCCTAAGTGTTCACTTACCATTCTACACTACAAGGTACTAAAGCAACCTCCCCAAAAGATATCATTACAGCCTCGTTAGAAATACTACTTCTCATGAATGCTCACTTATTAAAGCACTACATCTCCTTAACTGGGAGTCACTAAAGACTCTTTCCATAGATGAAGCTCTTTCTGAGTTCAACAGAATTTTCCTGGAATAAAACCAGTCAGTGCTAACCCTGCCCCATGGCTATCCTTAGAAGCTAAGCAACTCATGAAAAAAGAGAGAAAGCATGGATGGTCAAGTCAAAAAACAAAGCAGCTCTTACTTTATTACCATATAGACAACTAACAAACCTAACAAAACAACTTATCACCAAAGATTAGAAAAAAATCAAACAATCAAAACATGCACGCTAAAAATCCAAGATTGACTGTTCTGGACCTCAGTCAATAAACTGTTAAATCCCAAACAAGGGAGTTTGGGATTTAGTGTAATGGTTAAAGTGTTTACCTTATGAACAAGAGGTACAGAGGTTGAGTCTCACTAAGGAAAATTGGCTAGGCTTAAAATGGTCCACAAGGTAGCTAGCCTAGTACTTACCTATGAACTTCACAAGTTACACCAAACAAACAAAAAACAAATAAATCCATAGCTAACCAATTCAATACCTCTTTATATAGACAGGACAGTCATTATTCAACCAAGTGTCTAATCAAGCTCTTGAGATTCCTACTCAGTCAAATAACCTCCTTCAACATTTCTCCTTCCAATCAGTCCCCACAGATGCCATCAAAAAGTCGCTCATAAAATTGAAGCCTGCAACAATTGCACTTGACAATCTAGCTGGTAAATATCTAAAATAACAACTGTGGTTAATGCATATCCAGTTTCAGTTCTGATAAATGGATCCATTTCTGAAAATAAAGTCCCCTCGCTATGGAAAAAAAATCATTCATTACTGCACAAAGGTGGAATCAGTGCATAACTTTGAAATTATACACCAATTGCCATTTTATCTCCCCTTTCAAAAATATTATAAAAATGCATTCATAATCAGTGTATCAACTATCTAATAAAAAAACAGCTTCTGTCCTGAACCCAACTAATATCAGTTGGGCTATGTCAGTGGCACAACAGGTAGCACACTCAGTTTTGGTGCAGAAGACTGTGGGTTCATTTCCCACACCAGATAGATCAATTGCTGACAATGCAGTGCAGCATAAGGGGGCAATAGCTAATTAGAAAACCCCAGGCCCAGATGCAGTACCTAATTTCTGGATAAAAGTATTAACATTTTTATATGAAGATTTAGCCACGATATCTTAAAAACTATAGACCAATAACTTGTCTTCCGACATTGTACAAACTATACACTGGAACTGATTCCGACAGAGTTTATAGTCATTTAGAAGAAAATTCAATCATGGCAATAGAGTAAAATGGTAACAAAAAAAGTCATAAGGAACAAATGGTTATTTGTTGTTAAATAACGTCATAATGGACAATTATAAAAAGGGGAAGAGTCTAAGTATGGCATGGATAGACTGCAAAAAAGCATTTGACAGCATCCCACATTCATGGATAAAAGAGTGCTTACAAATGTATGACTTACAGCGGCCATGAAACAGTCACAAATTGCTTTTCAGCTAAGCCATGATAAAGGAAAAAAATACAATACCAGGGATAAAAATTCCAAAGGGGATAGGGATATTCCAGGTCGACTCTTGCCACTGCTGTTCTTTTGTCTTGCCTTTAATCAATTAAGCACTCTGATTAACAGATTAGGTCATAGCTACATTTTGGCTCCCAGAAAACTACAAAGTGTAAAGACTTTTCATCTTCTTTATGAAATTATTTTAAAACTCTATGGTTCACACATGATAAACTGAAAGCACAGTTGCAAGTGGTCAAAACTTTCTCAGATGATATAAGAATGTAATCTGGTCCTGATAAATGTGCAAAGGCAACCTTTAAAGCAGGAAAGCTGCAGCAGCACCAATGAACAGTGATGTGATATAAAAGAACATGGGCAAGAGGGAGTATATAAATATTTGGGAATTGATGAAGGATCAACAATAAAACATGAGCAAATGTGAATAAAACATAGTAAGGAATATTTTAGGAGACTAAAATTAATACTGAAAGCACCCCTGAGATCTAGGAACAAAGTCTAAGCTATGAACCAATTTGTTCTTCCTGTTCTAACTGACAGTTTTGACTAGCCCCAAAAAATATTGGGTCAGTTGGATAGGAAAACAATAAAAATGCTTCATGATTGCCAAATGTTTTATAAAAATCAGTCTATACCAAGATTACATATTCCTCATTCTGTAGGAGGTATGGGCCTTCTCGAAACTGATTACATGTATAGATCTACAATCATAGGACTGCATAAATATCTGCTGATCTCACAAGATCCAAGTATAGTAAAAGTTTTAAAACATGAGGAGAACAAGTCAAAGATGACATCCCTGTTTAGTTTAGCAGAAGTATATTGATGTCAAGCGGGAATGAAAATTAAACCAGAAATAGATAAAAATTAGGCAGCAACTGAATATGCCAAAAAAAAAAAAAAAAAGAATATAAGGTGAAGGATCAGATGAGAATGCAAGAAATGTGGAAAATGTATAAATATAGCTGCAAGTACAGAAAACTCCTGGAACAATCATGTTGATCAGGATCTAATCCCAGAATGGTTAAGGACAGGTGAATTTAAACCAAAAGATGAAAGATTAATATTAGCGGCCCAGGATAGTGGATTACATACACATTGGTTTACAAAGTCCATTGAACATACTGGAGAACTAGACAAATGCAGGTTTTGTAAAACAGAATTGGAAACGATCCACATCTTGTTGCTGGGTGTGCTACATTAATGGCAGACGGCCTGTATCCTGAAAGGCATAATAATGTGGCGAGACTGTTGCATTGGGTGTTGTGCAAGCATTATAGTATGAAGTGGCTGAGAAGCACTGGAAACATGACCCACAAAGCATTATAGAAAATGATGATGTTTATATCACATGGGATGACCCATTACCAACAGTACAAAAAATAGATGTGAAAAAAAAAGATATATTATACCATGACCCCCCCCAATTAATATTCCAAAATGTGCACGCTGATTGGCCAGCGTGCACGTTGTAAATCGACTTATACTAATGGAAAAAGGTCCGGTCGCCCGGACTTTTTCCATTAGTATAAGTCTCTTTTAAAACACTGTCTCGCTATGTTAAAAGAGTTTAACATAGCGACACAGGTTTAAAAAAAGCAATGGAGATCTCCGTTGCTTTTTTAAAGCTGTCTCGCTATGTTAAACTCCTTTAACATAGCGACACAGTGTGTAAAAAGCAACAGAGATCTTGCTTTCTCCTGCTTTTTTAAACCTGTCTCGCTATGTTAAATGGGTTTAACATGGCGAGACAGTTTAAAATAAGCAACGGAGATCTCCGTTGCTTATTTTAAAGCTGTCTCGCTATGTTAAACCTATTTAACATAGTGAGTCAGGTTTAAAAAACGGAGAAAGCAAGATCTCTGTTGCTATTTAATATGTTAAATGGGTTTAACATAGCGAGACAGCTTTAAAATAAGCAACGGACATCTCAGTTGCTTATTTTATAGCTGTCTCGCTATGTTAAACCCATTTAACATAGCGAAACAGTAAAAAGCAATGGAGATCTTGCTTTCTCCGTTGCTTTTGGCCACAGCTCTGTGTAGGCATGCGCAGTACATCAGAACTGCCGCGGATACCAGACAGCTGCGGAAGGGCAGCAAAGAGGCATTATACAATGCCATTATTTAAGAAAAGTAATTATTTCTTTTCTTAAATAATGTCATAGTATAATAGCAATAACCCACTTCTGGGTGTGGGTAATGCGGGATTTATTATTATTGCTATAGTAGTCCATGAAAGGAAAACAAAAGTAGCATTGATCATTGAAATTGCTACACTCAGAGATTACAGTGTCTTACGTACAGAGAAACTCAAAGTCATAAAATACCAGGATTTGCAGGCAGAAATAAGGGCAATGTGGAAGAAGGATACCCAGACAGTAAAATAGTTGTAGGAACAATGGGTCTCATAAAAAGAATTTGCAGTAGTATTTAGATATGTTACCATTACATGTAACTCTGAACTGCAGAAGGAATCATTTCTGATCACATTTTGGGTGTTGCAAAGATACTTCTGGCTAGTTCTACAGCAACAGAGAGACAAGAGTTCTACAGCAGCAGAGAGACAAAATAGAGACTTTGGAGTAATTAAGTATAATTTTTCTGCATTTTTTTGCTGCCTTTAGCTAATTCCGCCTAAAACACAGATTTTCTAGAGTTTTTGTGATTTAAAAAGCTTGTTTCAGCTACATATTGTACTTATTTTACTGCCTGCACTTTAACAAAGTCGTTTTTGTGTTTAAATTACTTGTTTACGTGTTGTAGGCTACACACTCAAGTGTGATGGCCATTTCTGTGCATTTAAAGTGTTTTTTTGATTGTATCTGCTTTATTTTCTGAAAAAAAAAAAAATACTTGTTTTCCCACCTTTCTAAGCTAGTTTAGTCCAGTTTTCAGGTTAGTGCTGAATTCAGGGCTGTTACAAGTCTCTGTGTTTGCCCATACCTTACTTGGATAGAAGGAAGTTTCTCTGTTCACTATGAGAGAGGGAGCTTTGAGCAGCCTCTCTATCCCTGGAGGAGTGGTTTCAGCCCAGAAATTAGTAGTTTACCGGCCATTTTAGCCTAATTTCTATCCCTTTCATATCCCTGCTATAAAACCCGCATTTGCAAGGTTTTTGTGCTAGTATACAGCTCAGCAAGCTCCTGCCCGGTGCCCTGCAGAGTTCTACAGCAGCAGAGAAACAAAAGAAAGACTTTAGAGTGATTAAGTATAATTTTTCTGCATTTTCTTGCTGCCTCTATCTAATTCCGCCTAAAATACCAATTTTCTCTAGTTTCTGTGAAGCTTGTTTCAGCTACATATTGTACTTATTTTACTGCCTGCACTTTAACAAAGTTGTTTTTGTGTTTAAATTACCTGTTTACGTGTTGTAGGCTACACACTCAAGTGTGATAGCCATTTATGTGCATTGAAAGTGTTTTTTTGATTGTATCTGCTTTATTTTCTGAAAAAAAAAACAAAACAAAAAAATATACTTGTTTTCCCACCTTTCTAAGCTAGTTTAGTCCAGTTTTCAGGTTAGTGCTGAATTCAGGGCTGTTACAAGTCTCTGTGTTTGCCCATACCTTACTTGGATAGAAGGAAGTTTCTCTGTTCACTATGAGAGAGGGAGCTTTGAGCAGCCTCTCTGTCACTGGTGGAGTGGTTTCAGCCCAGAAATTAGTAGTTTACTGGCCATTTTAGCCTAATTTCTATCTCTTTCATTTCCCTGCTATAAAACCTGTATTTGCGTGATTTTGCATGCCGGGCAGTGCCGGTTAGCTATATAACTATTCCCAGCTCCACAACGTCTACTCTTCAATTTTTCCCTTGGAACTAGACAAACTTTCAACTTAAGCACTCAAAGCATTCATTTCTCATCCCGACACTTGCCCAAAACTCATAGCAAGCACTAATAAACCTTAGCACTAGACCCCCCCCCCCCATACTGTAGAGAAGGACAAGGCTCTCTATTCGACCTTACTAGCCAGTCAGTAAAACAGTTCTCTGTACCTATCCAGGCATGTCCAAAGGGCAGGTTCACATCTACTCTCCAGTCCAACTGGTGAATCTGGACATTTTGAGGCAATGTTACAATTGCCTCATGTACACAGACAACCCTCTCCTCCTTCCACCAAACACTAATACATGCGAGAGATGCAATTATACAGCCAAACTGGAGGCTAAGCTCTCTCAACCCAAGACTGGACCAGGCAGTCAAGAGGAAAAGGGAATTACTTGCATTACACCACCAGTCTCACATAGACCTATGAAACCAGCACTGGCAAAAAACACACATAATTACACAAAAACATACTCGGAGGCTCTAAATAAAAATCTGCAAAAGCAACAGAGACTTCCAAAGCAGACATTCAAGCAACTTCCACCCCCCAACACAAACCATGAAACACATACTTCACAAAACCAGTGTGCCACACGATCACAGCCCTTAAGGCAAAATAGCATACCCAACACACTAGTAATAGGTGACTGTATAGTCAGGCACACTGACGTCCCACTCACTAGGCTGAACAAGGCAAAGGTTACTGTTAGTTGCCTGTTGGGTGCCAGGATCTGCCACATAACACAAGCACTCAGGTCACTTCAGAACAAGTACAAATATGACTTTGTCATTGTCCATTTTGGTGTGAATGACCTGAGCCGTACCTCCCTGGACTACATGAAAAGAGACATGGAGGAGCTCTCTGATCACGTAGCCCAGGCCGGTATGACCCTGACCCTGAGTAGCATCCTGCTTTCACCAAGAATGATACCATGGTATAGAGAAAAAATTATCAATTTCAACAATTGGCTAAGCTTCTGGTGTCATTCAAAGGAGATCCAGTGTCTATCAGCCTGGGAGGACATGTTTGACAAGCCACGCTGCTTTGCTAGATATGGCTTACACCTGTCACCCTTAGACTTTCGAATACTGGCCAAGGCTCTTGCCACCCCCATAGTGCCTTTTTTAGGCAAGGCTCAAAATCCAAACCCACCGCTGTAAATAGCACAAGTAACAAAAAACTGAGGGCAATGCTGCTCAGTGCCAAAAGTCTAAACCTCAAAATGCATGCACTCAAGGCACTCCTCAGTATGGAGAAAATTGATATATGTGCAGTAACAGAAACGTGGTTTAAGGCTCCAGAGAGCACCCCAGCACTACCAGGCTACAACTCATACCTTACATTTCAGCCACAAAACCCGGACAGAAATACACATGGCATGGGAGTATCCATATTCATTAAGGATACCCACACCTCCAGGTTAGTGGCACAACACAATGCTTCAGAGATCATCCACGTGCAACTAACAATGGGCAAAACTGCTATTCAAATTATAGCTTGCTACAAATCACCCACCATGTCCCAGGACCCCCACTCCGCATTCATGGAAACACTGGGAAACATAAAGGTCCTACCAAGTAAAGGTCCTACCAAGTACCTTGATATTGGGTGATTTCAATTACCCAAACATTAACTGGGAGAACTACTCAAGTACAAACTCCCTTGCCCAACATTTCCTATAATTTATAAACTCAAACACCCTGGATCAACTGGTCAACACTCCCACTAGAGGTGACAACATATTGGACCTGGTCATCACCAACATGGGCGACCAGAGTTCCACACCAGAGGTCAACCCCTCTCTCGTTAGATCTGACCATAAACTAATCACTCTGGATATCCACATTCCGCCACCACCCCCGGTCAAAGAAACCACTGTGAAAAACTTTTCAAAAGCAAACTTCATGTTACTTAAGACCGAGGTGGGAAGTTTCAAAGCCCCCATGCTAAAGGATAACGCTGTCCAAGCTGCAAAATACTTTACTAATGCACTCTACAGGCACCTACAAGAATGCATGGATCATGCTATCCCAAACAAAATCATGACTCACTCCTCCAAGAAAAGGAATCCAGTCTGGTGGACCCCTGCCATAAACAAGCTATACAATAGAAGGAGGAAACTAGTACAGAAAAGAGTAAAATCCCAAGAAGGGAAGACATCCCTGATCCGTATCAGCAAGAAACTATGTTCCTTCATAAAATCATCCAAGGCTAGCTTCGAAAGAAAAATTGCCATGGACTCAAAGGTAACCACAAGGCATTCTTTAGCTATGTCAAGAATCTAAGTGGCAATTCTCAGATCTGCTCGAAGTTAGTGCAGAATGGTACAAAATACACTGAACTGACCGATATAGCCAACATACTGGCAGACAGGTTCATTGCAAACTTCACCCCCCTCTCACCCCCAAAAGGACCCATAACTATACCAGAAGAATGTAGTCCCATTGAAATCACAGACATTCAGGTTAAAACAGCCCTCTCCAAAGCCAAAAACACAGCATCAATGGGATGGGATGGTGTCCCAGGCTGCATCCTACACGAGCTCAAAGATGAACTAATCCCTCACCTAAACACACTGTTTAAACTCAGCCTCTCCACAGGCTACATGCTTACAGAGTGGCGCACAGCAATGGTTATTCTGCTCCACAAAGGTGGAGCCACAACGGACCCCAGGAACTATCACCCTATAAGCCTGAGTAGCTTGTTCTGCAAAGCTATGGAGCACATCATCATGGATCTAATTACCAGAGACATTGGAAACCTCCAAACACTGGACCCTACCCAGTTCGGCTTTGTTAAGGGCAGATCATGCCTCCTAAACCTGATGGACTTCTTTGAGACAGTTACCAAGGCTATAGACGAGGGAAAGGTGGTCCACACAGTTTACCTAGACCTCGCAAAGCACTTCAACAACATTCCCCACTCAGGTATTATAGACAAGCACAACAGCCTAAACATAAATCCCTACATCACGAGATGGGATGCCAACTGGCTCATGGACAGAACCCACATGGTAAGAGTTGCGGGAGCTAGGTCTGACTCTAAACCGGTTACAAGTGGCGTTCCCCAGGGCTCAGTCCTAGGATCCCTCCTGTTTGGCATGTACTTCTCAGAGGTACAGGCAAGCACAGGAGGACTATGGCTGACCAAGTTTGCAGATGACTGCAAACTAGAGACTTTAACTGACTCTCTGGCTGACACAGACATCCTCCAAAGGGGTCTGACTGAGACAGATACCTGGTGTCAAAACCATGACCACAAGCTAAATGCCAAAAAGTGCATAGTCATCCCCTTTGGAAAAAACAAAGTACCCACAAACTACCACATAGGTAGTAGCCCCCTAAATACGGAAGATGTAATAAGGGATCTGGAGACCCAAGTAGATAGTAATCTCACCTTTGATAATCACATTGCCAAAGTGGTTAGAAAATCCTTCTATGTGGCCCACCTAATCACAAAAGAGTTTGCATCCAGATCGAAAGAGGTCATTGGGCCCCTCTACGCATCACTCATCAGACCCATCATAGAGTACAATGCCCCATTTGGGATTTACCTTACAAGACACCTGCAACAACTGGAAAGACCACAGAAGTTCCTCACCAAGAGGATCACTGGCCTCATGCAGATGCCCTATGCAGCTCCACTGAAGAAACTCCAGCTGTACTCGGTTGCATACTGCCTACTCAGAGGTGATCTCTGCCTGACATACAAGGCCATGTCCAACCCAGAATTGATGGACATGCTCCACCTAAAGAAAACCATATCCCCTCGAGCCACATGCTCCAGGGATCTAAACCTCACCACAACAATAAATAGGACATGCTGGAGGGATAGATTCCTGTCCCAGAGACTTCCCATGCTCTGGAACAAGATTCCAATCTACATTAGGCAGAGCTCTTTGCTAACCCTCTTCAAGAGAAACCTTGACTAGTGGATGAGAAACAGGAAGTTTTCCCCAGGGATCACTTCAATGGCTCTGCTGGACAGAGGCATAGGGAACTAATCTAAGGGGGTGGTGAAGGCCAACACATTCCAGCTAGGCTTATAAATGCCTTCGGGCAGATAGCCTAGTATCTACCTATGAACCTATGAACCTATGAAACAATACTGATTTCATGAACTTTAATCATACTTTGATTTAGGAATGGGGTCATTCTCGACATGGTCTTAGGAACCCAAAAGTCTTGGAGAAATGAAACTGAAACAAATCAGTTGCTGACACTACAGTTTAGCATAAGGGGGTACTGTACTTCTGAGTTTTTCGTCCTTGAGACGAGATGTTAAACCGAGGCCCCATCTGTTTGAGTTTCTGGTAGCTCAGGTGGATGTAAAAGATCCCACGGCACCTATCAAAAAGAGTAGGGGAAGTTTCCTGATGCCCTGGCCAAATTTCCTCTAGTAGTATAAATACCCCCATGAGTCTCACCTGAAAAGAGGCTGCTAGCCTATTGGGACTAACCCAGTTAATAAAGATAAATAAAAAAAAAATAAAGTTGCTGCTTTGCTAAGTTTTGTTAATACTGTAAACACACATAGAAATGCTGGAAGCCTAGTCTGCACCATCTTATTAGACTTGTCTTTTTGATACTGTCTCCTACCTGAAGACCTTACATAGACTGTCATGCTTAGTGCTCCCCAGCTATTCACTGCAGTGGTTCAAATGCTTCCTCTCAAACAGCGCACAAAAATAAAAATAAAAATAAATTATTTATCTACCTTCTTGCCAGTAACTATCGGTGTTCGACAAGGATCTGTACACGGCTCCATACTTTTCAACATATTCATCAATGATCTCTACACTGCTAGGAAAAAATACTACCCGAGTTCAATACACTGATAACTCACCCCAATCTGCTTTGCCAAATCTCTCTCTAAACTCTAAGACCTTGCACAAAAATCCTTCTTATAGATTAAAACATGGCGAAATAAATCACAACTACTTCTAAACCCCTATAAATTCAAATTACTGCTCTTTACCCCAAAAAATATTTCTACCAAAACAATATGATTTATTATTGTCTTTGCCAACAACACAGTCATAGATCAACTAAACCACACAAAATTACTGGATGCAACCATATATCAGAAATGGTTTAAAACACATCAAAAACTAGGCATCTTATATGTAGTAAAAACCTACCTTACTAGCCAGAAGATGTATAAATGATACTTTCTTACTGTCATCTCTCCTCTATGTTGCCTAAATCTTCATTAAACTTCATGTCTCATCACTGTCCAAACTTGAGCAATATTATAATAACATAGCCACGTCTGCAGTCAAATGTAACAATAGAACCTACGACTACCTGTCCCTCAGAAAAGTAAACAAGTTAGAACTACCACATCACTTATCTGATTCTCAGCTAACTACAATACATGCACTTGTCTAAAAGCCCCTAACTTGCCCGGTCCTTAACAACCCAATAGACCACTACTCCCCCCCATAGAATTTTATGCTTTAGAGAAAAATCAGTGATCATTATAACCAAATCATTCAGCTCCAGGTGACTGTGTATATTCAGATAGTGCAGCTAAATTATGGAACCACATCCCACTACCACTGAAATCCATTCAGAATGCAAATTAATTTAAAACACAAATAAAACTTCTATCAATCAGTCTCCTGCACATCTCCAGGATAAATGCCATTGTTATCTTAGCTTTCAATATCATCAATCCATTTTTCTTTATTTGGAATCCTATGCCCCACAATCAGTCTTCACAACACATAGTTGGTAGCATCTCCCAGCTACATATATTGCTTTGTGCTCCCCAGCTATTCACTGCAGTGGTTCAAATGCTCCCTCTCAAACAGAGCACAAAAATAAAAATAAAAATAAATTATTTATCTACCTCTATACTTTTAATATAAATCTTATGATAGCCATATGTTTAATTATATATACCCCGATACCCTGCCTCTTAATTACAATATTAACATCTTCTGTCCTAAACATGGTATTTGTACAGATAGCTTAATTTATAGTTTGTCACATTTGTATAATTCCTTTAAACAATTCTATAACAAAAATGTGTAGACAGACTAAGCAATGTGTATGGACTGGTAAATATGCTATACAGGCAAGGGATATGACAGTAAAGCATTTCAAATTGATTACAGCACACAATAATTATTAGTGGCCCTAGTGGGAAATAACAGGTAACCACAGGTTGCATGACTTAATATAATAAAAAAGGATAGGCACAAAAAGGTGATTTTTTTATCATTTATTTAAAAGTTAGCTTTAAACAGATCTTGTTTTTGGAAATATCTACAGTTTTTCCATGCAGGGATGCCAGTTAGCTTCTACCCTTTACCCTTGGCTCTGATGTTTACTACTGGTACCTTTTTTAACTAATTGCAGTCACTGAGCAGGCATGCTCTATGTCAACCACTCTGTATTAACAGTGGAGATTTTACCAACTTATTTAACAACACAATCCAGGCCAATGGGGTATCCAAAGGAAGTAATGTATTTGTGCTGGTTTGCAGATAATTATATTGTATTACTTCTGCAGCCACAACAAAGTTTAATTCTTCTTAGGCCATATTAAAGAATTTTGCTAAGACCTTAAGGATATAGAGTAATGGGAATTCAGTTCTGGTTCTGTTCATTCCACCTGCCAGGCCAGACCAATGCAATCGCAGAGTTATTGTTTTCAGTACAGTGAGAAAAAATATTCTGGAATTATTTGGAGCTAGTTTTTGTATTTTATGTACCAACTTTAGCCTTTTTCATAGGGATGTACTGATCCAACTGGGACAGAGGAAAGGTTTTATCTTCCTTTTTTTTTGCTAGTTTAGCATCCCTGGAATTATTCATACTGACTAGAGTATTATGTCTCCTTTGCCATCTATGGCAGGTGAAGCTAACTAAGTGGTCTGATAAACTACAAAAGTTACTAGAAGGCTTATGTGCTATGCAAAACCATGTGGTCGGAGTACAGAAAAGTTGTGTCTTCCAGTTTAATTGAAGTTTTTTTTTCTAACTTTCTCTTGGCTTCCTACATGTCTACACTGATATATAATAGGTTGGGGGATCAAATTATATGGATGTAACCAGCAGTGTACTTCGCCAGAAAGCATGTAGGGAAACTAGAAATTGTGTTATCCAGTTGGCTCTAATAACAATCGCCTGAAAATAGTCATAAAAAAGAGGACTACCACTGGATTCAGAATAATGCAGAGGTACATCTGGCACTAAGGTAGACAGATATATGATATTCTCACCAGCTTGGATATCAAGTAATATAGATTGCTGGGTCAATCTCTCTGTTAAGTGAGCCAGTGAGATTTTACAATTTGGAAAGCTTAATGAAATGTCAGAACAGGGAACTAAACAATTTGGCAATATTTGTAACTAAGGACACTTAGGCAAGTTAAATGACTTCCTATGGTTTCTTCTGAAGTATTTGTTACACAAAACCAGTCATTGAGTGGTTGTGTAGTTATAGTAGCACTAATCTGCTTATATTGATTATTTACAAATAGATGTTTGGTATAGCTAAAAATGCATACATGGTATTGAAACAAGCTTGAGAAGGTGCTTTGAATAATATGGTAGCAGCCTTATTGAAAGTAGAGGTACTATCTGAGTGGGTGGCATTTAGATAATGAGCCAGTCCTGGTGTTTCTGACATTTAATCTAGAGATGAAATATCAAATACAACCTGTGCAGATGGAAAAGAAAAGTAGCCACGATCAGCTACATGCTAGAAATGCTGTCATCAGTTTAGTGTTGCTACTTGCTGTCATGTTGTAAGACTGTCACTAGGCTGAGGGCTTATGGGAAAAGGCTTAGGAAACTGCTACACCTATGCCACAAGGCAATGCTTCTACTACCATCGGACTAACTATTACACAGATGTCACCTGACAGACAGGGTTCTCTGTGGCTTAAACATGTTATAATAACACTGTTTGCAGCTAGATTCAAAAGCAGAAAAAGTACATGACTGTACTGATAGCAAAGTGTTTATAAACATTGCACCATAACAATAACAGAAGATTGTGAATCCAAACCACTGGGGCATCCTTTTGTATGGTCAGGACAGTTAGCCTTAGCCATGCACCTGGAATATCCTTCCATGTATTACTGTAGTAATACCAAAATGATTCTGTGCAACGCACATACTGTCTGATCAGTGGAATACAATTCTAGTCTCAAAGATAATATATTAGTGGATATTTATTCATGCTGAGGCAACCACAAGTAATTTTGACAGAGCTTCCATTTTTTACAAACTGGATAACTAGAAGACATATCCTACATATGACTAAGCCTGGAAGAAAGTCTGGAACAGCTACAAAATAATTTAAATCACAAAGGAACTTTCCAGTTCAAGCTTAGATTTAGCACGAAGCTTACCTTTTTCACTGCACTTTTTTGCAACAAAAGTTATCGATTTACTCTGATCAGCGCTGATATGACTGTAGTTAAAACATGACAGAGTTATCTAGTTGGTAGTTTGCCAAAGACTACATGGCTGCTCATCCTTTACATGCCATTCTGTGTAAGATTAATTAAAAAAAGGCTTCCTATTTAAATGTCAGCAATTGGAATGCTATGTGCCAACACACCAAAAAAAAAAAAAAAGATTGAAAATGCAGGAGAACATTTAATCTTTAGCACTGCTCATATATATATATATATATATATATATATATATATATATATATATATATATATATATATGTGTATATATACATACACATTTTTATATATCTATATATATATATATATATATATATATATATATATATATTTATATAGGGTGTATATCTAAACATCGAATGCTGAAAAGTTCGAAGAATACCAAAACCTCGAACTTGAAAGATCAAAGACTGAAAATATCGAAGCTGGGGAACATCGAATTCTCTCCCAGGGTAAGAATTCGGTGGGCCATTTCTGCCGCTTCGCTATTTCCTCCACTGTGGTGCAATCTTGGAGTTGGTATATTTAAGTAGGGGGGTGTGGAGGGCACTATAAATATTTTGTAGTGTTCATGTGTTTCGCGTTTTGTACTGGAACAGCAATTTTTTTTCCCAGGGATGTTAGATGTTCTCAGTGATCGAGGTTTTCAGCTTTTGTGGTTTTGGGTTCAATGTTGTAACATTCGAAGTTTTGACACTTTGATGTTATGATATAGACCCTATATATAATATATGCAGTAGGAAAAAATCCTCGGTTCCACCACAGTTGTAAAAATGTTAAAAACAGCTGTGTTGGAACCAAGGATTTTTTCCTACTACATTTCTACATTTATGTCAGAGCCATCACCAATACAGCTACGTTTTCTTCACTATATATAATATATATATTTTTTCATATCTATATATACATATATATATATATATATATATATATATATATATATATATAGGGTTCCTATTAGAACAAAGTCCAAAACATCGAACGGCCGTATACGCAAAAATGCCATTCATCGATCTGTTTTATGTGAGATCACATTACAGTGAAGATCAGGAAATTTACCCTTTCCTCACTGTAGTGCGATCTCGGAATTGGTATATATAATTAGTGGGAGCTTTCAAAGTTTGGCATTTTCGCTGTTTACAAAGTTCGATTTTATGAACTTTCATTCATATAACATAAAGCCTATATATATATATATATATATATATATATATATATATATACATATAAACACACACACACACACACACACACACACACACACACACACACACACACATACACACACATACACACACACGCACACATATATTTTTTTTAACTCTGAGATTGCCATACCTCAAAGCAAATGCAATATTCCAAGAAATGGTCATCTCGGACTTAATATACATAAGTTTGTTTTCTTGGTTATTCAGTCTATGTTTCAGGACTCGCTTTAGTGGGTCTTAACATTTCAAATGGTTACCATTACAAGTATAGCCTTCTCCTAATTGCCTGGCTGTGCATGCCAATTTTTCACAGCCCAGGTGGGAATTTAATTTTAGTACATATAACTGTATCATGATTGAGCAAAACGTATTAGAATTAGACATTACCAAAGATTTTCCATTTATTTAATGGGGGAGCACACTTTGTTAGAATCCATGTGACAAAATTTTAAATATTTGAGATAAATATAATAACCATGGCCGCAGATTGCTGTCTGCAGTGCAATAGAAAAAGTATAACAAGGATAATTTCTTCCTTCATCATGATATAAAAAGTAAAGTTATTTTTAATTCCTGATAATTTTTTTTGGTAATTTATTTTTCTCCTCATTTCCTTTATTCTATAGTTTTGTCTAATTTATTTATTTGCAGTATTTTCATTGCTGTTAGATTATGTATATTCTTCCAGTAAATAAAGAAAGAAAATAAACCTCACATTGTCCCTTTCAGATGGTGGAAAAGTGTAACATGCTTCATGACTCTAAAGTCTGCTGACTGTCTTCAGAATTGATTGCTTATCTCTGTTTTGGTATGTCAGCCTATATGACATAATTGCTGTATTATGTGCTTTGTTTGATTTCATTTGTATCTACTTAATGACTGTAATGAAGCTCTCCATCATACATTTTCAACACAAAGTCTAAACAATCATTAATATACTGGCACTGTGAAAGCTATTCTCATTCTTTCTTTACTCATAACTCTAAACTTTTGTTTGATGACTATGGATGCAGAGTAATGAGGCTTTTGATGAATGACAATGACAGACAGATACATTTAGGGAAGAAATAACTATGATTAATAAATCTCTCACCAAGGATTTGATGTTCAGATTTCAGCAGGGTAATTACACATTTTTAATATATTCATAATCAAGTTATTACTATAAAAAAGAAACAAAAGAGATTGGAGTGGGTTAAACAGTAATATGAACAAAGTGTTGCTCTTCTGTTACCCTCATTAAATCTAATATGAACAATTATACTTTTGAGAGATATGTAACTGTTTGTAGTGAAGCACATAATAGTAAACATTCTTTGAGAATGGAAGTCATCCTTTTTCCCTGGATCCCATGTCATTTCTTACTTTACAATGCTTGCAAGTGTTAGCCAACAGATGAAACCAGGGCCATTGAGGATTTAGAGGAGAAACAACCAGTCCCTCAAATTATGGGCACACAGATGTACACCACTGATGAGGGAAAGGCAGAGGAAAAGGGGTGGCACTAAGTTCACTGGAAAGTATTACAGATGAACAAAATGATTCTATTTTAAATGACATGGTTATCAACAAATTATGAAACCTGAACATTATGGGTTCCTCAAAGTGGAATTCCTTTTTATGCCTGTCATCTTTGGTATTCTGAAGATTCAAAAAGACATACATCAACCCTCATTTCACCCAGTTTTATCAGCTCATGGTTTGCAGGCCCATCCTCTCACCATCTACATTGGTAAACAGATGTGTCCATATATGGTGAAGTACTCTCAAAGTGAATTATATAATGATGAAATAACTGTTGTAACCATTGATGTGGTAATTTTTTTCTTTCAGTTAAATACCACTCATTTGATTTGGTGTGGCTCAGAGAAGCATTATTAAAATGGGATTTTTAACTTCCCATGATATTAATGTACTGATAGAATTTATGGAAACAATATAGAACAACTTCATTAATTTTGAGAGGACATTTTTTAGAAAGAACAGTGGATGGCTACTGTGGCTGCTTGTGCTCCAATTTATGTAAATTTACTAGTGTGGTACTGGGGTCAGAATTATACATTTAATATCCCATATGGCACTCATTTTAAGTCTTATATAAGACTTCTTGATTTTATTTTTATTTTAGATCTGGCACTGAGATTAAATTGGTGGAATGTTTTAATTATATTCAGGACACCTCGACATCATTAAAGTTTGTATACAATTATTTTAAAGATGGAATAAAGTATTTGAACATTTGAATTAATGAAAATAGAATAGACAGCTTTACATCTACTATACACTCACATACATATATATGAAATCCACTTTTTCTTCTTAAATACACTATAAAATTAATAAATTAAACAAAAGAGGATCCAATTTGCTATAATTATATCTGAAGGAAAAATATTTTTAATAGTTAATAATTCATAATCTTATTTTCATGTTTTTTGCAAAGAAAATACAACTAGATGTGTTGAACGAAATAAAAAGAAAAAGAATGGAAAGCAGAATTACAAGTTCACCTAACTTTTGGGGAATGGTGTACTTACACATTTATTTATTTAACATTTGTTTACTGGGAAAGTCTGACTGGAAAAGAGCCTATTTTCAGCAAAGGCTCAGGAGAAATGCTACAGATGCATATCTTAGGAATGTGGGAGGAAACCAGAGCACCAGCAGAAAACCCATGCAAACACAGGGAGGCCATGCAGACTCCACACAGAAGGCACCCCAGCCAAGAATAGAACCTGAAGAATCCTTTTCTGTGAGATAACAATGCTAACTGATGCACCACTGTGCCTTACATAATCTTGTTTTACATGAAAATATTTATTGAAAGAGCTGTGATTGTATAACATGGTGTAGAATCAGATATGGTTAAAAGATTATGCAATAGAACATGGAGATATTTAATTGCTTTATGGAAGTATATGATTTTTAGGGGGATAATCCCAATTTTATCAACAAAAGGAATATGAATATTAAAGAAAAGTTATATATATCAAGGAAAATGTATTGGAAATAAGCAAATAAAAAGGGAATGGTAAAGTGTATAATATGTATTCAGGGCAATAGTATCAATGAAGGAAATGAGTTGAACTAATGAATTGTGATTAAGGTTTAAAATTTGAACAGGTTTATGGATGTGATTCTGATATGGTGATATAGTTAGCTTTTGATGGCATTTGCAATTCATATTATGTGAAAAAAATGAGTGTTCACTATAGAAATGAATATGACATCAGTAAAAAATAAAAATAACTTTTTTATAAACACACTGTTGGGTATCCATTACATAAAGAGTTTTTATTTGTCATGTTGAAGAAAATGCCTATAAGTCCCAGTGAAGGTCCCTGGGAGTTAAAATTTGAATATAGGGAACTCATATGGCAACCAGGTTAAATAGTGGTATACATTCAGAAGTAAGTGAAAATCTATATATTAGAAGTGTCTTAAAGCTATGAGGTTGCAAACTTATAATCGCATTTTGTGGCAGACCACTTACAGAAATAAAAATACTATTTAAAATGTCCTTAAGTATTTAAATTATAATGTTGTTTTGTATGTTCTAGATTTATTTGTATTTACTTGTATCCCTGTGTTTTGTAGATCTTTGGCTTTGGAAGGATGTACATAACTTTTTGGTTATTTGCCTCATGGTTATGCTAACAGGATTGATTTGCTTGGTCATAACATTATAGCATTCTCGCCTCTGACACAGAAGGCTGCAGCAGACATATTTATAGCTGACACTGTAGTGTAGCATTAAAATGGGTTCTGCACTTGTGGATGTAAAAGATCCCATTGAACCTATCAAAAAGAGCACAGGGTCTTTTATTTAATGTAACATAAAAAATATGTATTTACAATATGTACATACTGGGTCTATATTAAAAGACGGAATGTTCACAACTGCGAATACAATAACCATGACACATAAATGCTGAACAGCTAAAACAGCGAAACACATAAACATCGAAATATGAAACGTGAACACATTTCTGAAAATAACAGCACCATACAGGTAAGTAAAACTTACTTAAACATACCTCAATAAACACAGTTTTGCAGGGGGCAAGCCCCCCCTGCACTCCCCCACTTATATATACCAACTCCGAGATCGCACTACAGTGGGGAAAAGGATATATGTCCTCTTTCCCACGAACACCCTGCTGGCCAAGGAAATCCATTCGGTGTTCCGTATTTCGATGTTTACATGTTTCGCTGTTTCATCTCTTCGGCGTTTATGTGTCGCGGTTGTCGTATTCGCGGTTGTGAATGTTCGGTCTTTTAATATAGACCCATACATATTTATAGGCACATATAAACATATTTTTATTTTTTCTATTTATTATTTTTCTAATAACATCCTCATTGTTATTCTTCCATAATTAACCACCACTCCTTATTCCTCAACCATAATCTAATTTTTAAAAATACATCTGCCAAAATGAATTTCCCATTAAACAAAATTTCATTCAGTCTTTCCTCACAAATAACTCATATTACATAAAATAAATTCTTATCTACGCTTCTCACATATTCTTTTTTCTTATTCTTATAACATCCATATATAATCGTATAGACATGGTTTTCAAAGCGGTGCCTCCTTTTGAATCCCAAAAAAACTAAACTCCTGCTCTTTACTCCTACTCGCAGGTCAATACCAATAGATTTTTCAGTAATCTCTAATGATGGCACCCTCATATCACCAGACTCTACTACCAAACTCTTAGGGATTACAATAGACAACAACCTTAACTTTGATACCCATATTAACATTATAAAATCAGTTAACAGAAAAATGTGCTCCCTGTATAAAATTAAACCCTTCTTAACACCAACAGCAAGAACTACCATTGCGCACTCCCATCTAATCTGTACTCTTTTCTATGCCTCACCAATATATACCAACCTTTCTAAAAATAATCTTCTCAAACTAGCTACCTCCTATAACAGCATAGCCAGATTTGCCACTGGTAAACCTTTCAGAACCCATCACTGTCATAATCTCAAACAGCTCAGGTGGTTTGAACTACAAAATCAGCTTCAAATCAACCAACTTATTACTGCCCATAAGATCCTTTACCAACCTAACAATACTCCAATACTCCTAGACCTCATAACCCCTTATAGAAATCTTAACGCTTTGCGTTCATCAAATAAACTACTAATTAACATCAATAAGGCTAACAACATAGCAGGAGACTCTGTTCTCAAATACAGTTGGGAAAAAGTGGAACCTTTTACCTAGTGAACTTACTTCCCTTCCTTCCTTATCACTCTTTAAACAAAAAATTAAAATCTTCCTGAAAACACACTGGCTTTGTCCTTGTAGTAACCCTGACTAAACAATCATTACTGGTTCTAGTATCTTTACTAAGTCCACTCACTCTTCTAATTACTGTGCTTTAGTGCAACTTGAAAGTACATATGTAGAAATTTGAAGCTGTATTAGCTACTAGTATATGTAAATAATTAGCTCTAAATATTGTAAATAGTTTTTATGAAATGTGTAGAAATATTTCATCTATGTCTGTTTTTTTTTGTAACATTATTGATCTTGTCTGTTCATGTCTGTCTTGGAGCTTATCTCCCCGGGCCTCTACTGAAAATGCACATATATCCAGTTAGACTAGCCCAGTCAACAAATGTAAAATAAATAAATAAAAATAAATAAAATAAATAAAAAATCATATTCATGCTTAAATTGTTTGTCATTAATAGTCTCAAAAAAATTTCCTTCACACAACTTCTTCACGAGTTTCACCACTGTTTTACAATTCAAACAAATGCTCTCTCTTCCTCTGTACAAAATAAGCACACTCTTTCAACCCTATCCTAATATGGCATATTCCTGTTTACTGGTAACTCATTTATTACCAGTCTCCACAGGAAATCGTGACACTCTATTATGCTGGTACACCATTTTTTCCTTTCTTTAATGGCTTTAATCACTTCTTCTGGTAAAGGTTTTCATGGATTTACATAATACACCCAAGCTTTCTGATAACACAAAATAATCAATTTCAAATCCAAGTACCCCTTCTGTAAGTTCACTGACATGTTCTACACAGCTAATTTACCAGATGTTATTACTTCCATATTTGATTTATATCTTTCCCTTTCTTTCCTCTTAAATGATAATTGAAGTCCCCTGCAGTCATCATGTTCTTGTTAATCACCACATAGTCTAATATTTGATGAAACAGACTCTCTCTTTCCTTACTAGTTATATATGCATATAATGCTATAATTCTGTAAATATGTTCTCTCCACCTCTTATCCGCAACCGCTACTATTTTCATTATTTTTTTTTACACAACACATCCACTCCAGAACAATATTTACTTCCTAATGTTCCATATTATATTTCCACCCCAGTATTTTTTTTTTTTTGCATTCTTTCTTGACTTGTCAGGAATCTTTCATCCTCTAACAAAGTAAAATCCATATCACATTTAGCAAACCATTCCTATACCCCTATCCTTTATATAGTGTTAATAACACTTTTCACACTTGCTGAAAGTACTTTAAATTGTTTTTTTTTAAGTTTAGGGAAATATTATTAAATGTTCATTTTCTTATTCTACTCTTTTCCAAACTGATTATTTTCCTTGGTTTATGTACAGAACCAGATTTTTCACTGGATAGAACTTCAAAAAAATTATTAGTATCAGTTCCTTTTCTCTTCCTGCACGAACTCTCTCTGTCTCTCCTTATTTTCCGTTCCATATTTTTTTCTTCCACAGTTTCTTCTTCACCTAGTTTATCCTCTCCCTCAGCCTCTAGTTATCCTTCTGAGTGTATGTTTCCTTCCATTTCCCTTCATTTTCATTATTTACAGTTTGTTTTTGGTGGTCCATCCAAAAGTGACCCTTTTTACACAACCTGAATGTAGGCATACACCTTCTTTCTGTATGCCGTTTCTTCCGACAGTGGTAACATTGCACCTTGTCAGAAGCATTAATTAAATAAGAAAGGTCGGTAAAAAAGAAACATGATTTATACTGGTCAACATATTTTAATGTCCCTCTATGATCAGCCACAAAAATAACACTTGGCAAGTGCTTCACCATGTTTTTTTTTTTTTTTTTTACATTTCAGAGCAGCTTCCAACCTCCACTCTCCATTGCATATGTTTCTCTCATCTCTAACTTTCACAATATTACCAACAATTTCACATAGACACTGCATGCAGTATTAATATTGTATTATTTCAGCTAAATGCTGTTTATTTGTAACATCCACCCCACAGGAATCTTTGTTTTTGTTCTAAAGCTCCATATCAAAGATTTTTTTCTCCAAATTCTCACTTTCTACCTTCAAGCTCTCCATTGCTTTTCTATTCTCCTTCATGCTGTTGTGTTTTTTAGACCTTTTCCTTGCTGCTGTAGGAACCTTTCAGCACTGTCCAGCATCTGCAAAAAGTAAGAGCCATCCCCCAGTGCCCTGGCCAAATGTCCCCTAGTAGGATAAGTACCACCTCATGTCTCCCCTGAAAAGAGGTCACTAGCCTAGTTGGGACTAACTTTGTAAACAAAGGATAAATAAATAAATAACTCTAAAGTTAATATAATTTTGCTACAGCCTTGGATTGTTATAAAGCAGAACTGTTGCTATTCATGCAAATATGACTCCAGTATGAACTCTCATATTAAAATGGCCTTTAATCTAATTCTTTATCTAAAATATTTAGCCTTTTTTCTTCCTTTAGTAGCAACATTGGCAGCACTGTTTACACTGTATGGACATGATTCTGTCCTCGCCGCCCTTATTAACCTGAAGTCTGTAGTTGTGAAGACCTTCTAGGCTTATGTGTAAGGTATTATGTATTAAGCTAATTTTGGATGTGTATTGTTTCCCACTTGCCATTAATCATATTAAGCTAATTTTGGATGTGTATTATTTCCCACTTGCCATTAATCATGGGATGGACAGAATGAAATTTAACACTGTCAGTAGTCCAACAGAAGAATGTGTGTTCTATTTCCACTACAGGTGACTGAATTGTTCATACTGTGGTACAGCATTGGGGGGGGGGGTGCTATACTCCCGAGTGTTTTGTCCTTTGCGTGAGATGCTAATCTGAGGTCCCAACTTGTTATCAAATGAAAAATCCCAAACATCCAAGTATCTGGCTCTAGAAGACATATAACCTGACATTACAAAACTTTATTTCTGCAGTCTGACATGACTTTCAGAGCGCATTTCAAAAGCCATGTTGGATAACTAAATAAAACTGATACAGAAAAGTGATATTTATGTGCATGCCCAGTAGTCTACCATTTTTTTTCCATTTTGCTGATGTACTGGAAGAGAATGCCTGATACCACCATAGTGACATTGCAATCTCTTTTGTACTAAATTTCTTGTATCACTGATGTAAGAAAATGAAAAGTGGTTAAAACAAATAATTATTATGCTTGTGTGTATATATTTCTTCAAGATGATTGCATTATGGTTTTGAATTTGTGTTAAGCCTTAATTATATTTTTACATCAGTGATCCTGTATATGTGACATTTTCACTGTTTAATTTAGCAATTATGGTCCTTAACAACTGCTGTTTGTTAACAAATGTAACACTTTCACTGCATGATTATTACTTTATAAGACACTATTTTCTCCCTTTAAAAGAAATTGTTTTATCACTTACCATCTACCATCAGTAGACTCATATGAAAAAGACACAACACAACAATGGCCTATGACTCTTCAAGTTATACCTCAGCAAGGTTACAAGTAAACAAAAAAAAACTGATCCTAACCTAATCTGGACAAAAATCTAAAAATAAAGTATTTTTGCTGGAAGTATACTTACATTCCCCAAACTTGCATATAACAATTTCATAGTTATACAAGGAAGAAGGGAAAACAATTTCATAAGGAATAGAGTACCTAAAGGCACACAAAACTAGAAACTGAACTGGTAGTGATTTCCAGCATAAAATGGTGACTGCAGCATTTAACATAACCAAAAGCTGAACTTTACCAGCTGGCATCTCATCCAGTTAAAACTCACAAGGAGTGAGGAAGCCATCAGTGCCTTATAATGACAATTAGTTTGCAGTCTGTGCCAAACAAAAGTTTGTGATGAAGTAAATATGCACTAGATACTGCCATATTAATGGATAAAACATATAAGTAGTGGGTCCGCCACCTGTATATGTTAACTAATTGCATCATCATGGGATAGAGCTTGGTTATTGATCCCTTTTGTCAAGGAGTCAGTCAGTGTTGGACAAGATGAAACACATGGGTGACAGCCAAAAAACAAAAGGAGATGAAGAATGAACATAGTAATATTTGTATGTAATATCTGCACACCTTGTTATCGAGGCATTAGCAGACATTAAGTTGAAGAAGGACACGTTAGACATTACATCCTTATATTGTTTGAGCTGAACTAGAAAGTGAAGGCTAGTCTTGCTGACTCAGATGTCCTGATCTCCAAACACTATGAATCCCTGCATCTCTGTGCACAAATAATACTCAAACACTTCTGTCTTAGCCCTGGGTCAATAAGCTACTGGCTGGCCAATGTCTAATTGCCCAGCCTGGGTTACCTGGGATAGCTCTGCTCAGCGAAAGCTGGATGTAAAACCAACCAACCAAACATGAACTGAGAATTGCTACTCTTCATGTAGGTTCACTGACAGGATGCAGTTTGGAAGTGGATGACATGATAATACAGAAAAGGCTGGACATCCTATGTATCGAGGAGATGAGATGGAATGGCAGTGCAGCAAAGCCACTTGGCTTGGGATCCAGAGTCTACTACTCAGTTGGAGGGCAGACTAGAAATGGTGTAGGAATTGTGGTGAGAGAGAGGCCTCAGAAGGCAGTAAGGGATATCATCAGAATTAATGACAGACTCATGGCAGTCAGAATCCAGTGTAATGATAGGGCAGTATACATAATATCAGCCTATGCCCCACAGCAAAGTTGTGATAGTGAGGAAAAGAGTGCATGTGGACAGCAGTTGCAGGATCTACTAGATAAAGCAGGACAACATGAATTGGTGTTGATAATGGGTGACTTGAATGCACATATCGGGACAGACAGAGCAAGATATGAGGACTGCCTGGGTCCACATGGGTGGGACAACAGCAATAAAGAAGGAGAAGCCATTCTAGACTTCTTTTCTGACAAATGGCTTGCTAGTAGCCAACACATGGTTCAGAAAGAGAGACAGTTGCAAGATCACATACAAGAGTAGTCAACATGCAACTCAGGTAGACTTCCTCCTACTTAGGAAAAGGCACCGGGGCAGAATACATGATTGCAAACTCATCCCCAGTGAAACAGTTGGCCCACAACATAAACCAAGGGCATGGAATGCATTATCATGGAACTTATAAACAAAAAGATTGGCGACCTTCAAACACTGGACCCCACCCAGTTTGGGTTCATGAAGGGTCGATCTTGTCTCCTGAACGTGAATGACTTCTTCGAATCAGTCTCCGGAGCTGTGGACGAGGGTAAGGCGGTCCACTCAGCCTATATGGACCTCACCAAGGCATTTGACACCACCCCCCACTCTGGAATCACAGATAAACTTACTAAGCTGGGCATAAATCCCTACATCACTCGATGGGTTGCTAACCGGCTTACTGACAGAACCCAGACTGTAAAAGTTGCCAATGCCAAATCCAGCTCCAGACAAGTGACAAGTGGAGTACCTCAGGTTTCAGTCCTGGGACCGCCCTTGTTTGCCATCTACTTCTCTGAAGTACAGGCCAACACTAAGGGACTCTGGCTAACAAAGTTTGCAGATGACTGCAAACTGGGAGCCATTATTGAATCCCCAAATTATGTGGATATTCTACAAAAGGGCCTTACAGAAATAGATGCTTTGTGCCAGAGCCATAGGCTCAAGCTTAATGCCAAGAAATGTATAGTTATCCCCTTTGGGAAAAAACATGTACCCATGAATTACCACAAAGGTGGAAGTACACTAAACACCGAAAGTGTGACGAGAGACTTAGGGACACAGGTGGGCAGTGGTCTCACCTTGGATAACCACATTGCTACAACAGTCAGGAAATCCTTCTATGTGGCACACCTCATCACTAAGGGCTTTTTATTCAGAAAAAAAGAGGTCATTGTCCCACTGTACTCTAGAGTACAACGCCTCATCTGTTATGTATCTCACATGACATCTGCAGCAGCTGAAAAGGCCGCAGAAATACCTCACTAAAAGAATCACAGGCCTAAAACAGATGCCCTATGCTGACCATCTAAAAAAACTCCAGCTATACTCTGTGGTATATCATCTACTCAAAGGCAATCTCTGCTTAACATACAAGGCCATGTCAAACCCTGAGCTGTTGGACATACACCATTTAAAGAAATCCCAATCCCTCTGAGTCACACACTCCAGGGATCTAAACCTTGCCATCACAATGAACAAAACATGCTGGAGAGATAGGTTCCTGACCCAGAGACTCCCCATACTCTGGAACAGACTGCCCATACATGTCAAGCAGAGTGTCTCCTTGGTCCTCTTCAAAATAAACTTTGACGATTGGATGCGAGATAGGAAATTCACCTTGGGGATCATGTCAGTCGCCCTGCTAGACAGGGGTCCAGGGAAGTAAATATTGTGGGAAGAAATATCCAGGGAATTGTTATGGCTAGGCTTGTATATGCCCTAGGGCCAATAGCCTAGTACCAACCTATGAACCTATGAACCACTAGTTGCCACAATCAGCTGCAAACAGTGGTCAGAGAAGCCTCTAAGGTAAACAGAGACCAGGCTAAAGACCTGGAAGTTGACTGGAGAGAAAGTACAACAGTTCAAGGAATTACTCAGGGATCTGTCACCCCAAGAAGAGGAGGAAATAGGTGGAGTTGAAGAAGAATGGCAGTGCCTAAAAACAGCATGTGATAGGACTATAGAAAAGATATGTGGCCAAGCCAGGTATGGAAATAAGGTACATAAGGGAAGCCGGTGGTGGAATGCAAAAGTCCAGGAAATTATCAAAAGAAAAAAGGAGTGCAGAAAGAAGTGGGAGACAAAAAAGACTGACCAAGCTAGGAAGGACTACTGGTTGGCTAACAAAGAAGCTAAGAAAGAAGTTGCAATAGCAAGGAATAGGGCATCGGAGGCACTGTACCAACTTCTGGAAAGTGACTCAGTAAGGGGCACAACAAAACTGTATCAGGTTGCAAGGCAAAGACAGAAAGATAAAGAAGATAGTCAGACTCCCTTCATAAGGGATGCCAACAACAACCTGCTCACCATCACAGAGGACATCAAAGGCAGACGGAAGGAGTATTTTCAGCAGCTTCTGAATGAAGAAAACCCCACAGAAGCTTCACTGCCCCAGAAACAACCTACAATGAGAGAAGAAGAGGAGCCCACCCTAGAAGAAGTAAGAACAGCACTAAGGAAGATGAAGTCAGGGAAGGCAGCAGGCTCAGGTCAGGTGACAGCAGATATGATGAAGATGCTGGGTGAGATAGGGGAGAAATGGCTCTTGAGGGTACTAATAGCAGTGTAGAGAGAAAGGCATATCCCAGATGACTGGAGAATAAGCATACTCGTGCCAGTGTACAAGAACAAAGGGGACATCCACAACTGTGGGCAGTACAGAGGGATCAAACTCCTATCACATTGCATGAAAGTCCTGGAGAGGGTGATTGATAAACGGATACACAGAGTAGTAGAATGTAACATGGGAGATGAGCAGTTTGGATTCAGATCAGAATGGAGACAATTGACCCAATGTTTGCATTGAGACAGATACTTGAGAAGAAGCTAGAGATGAGGAGAGTCAAACTGGGCATTCCTAGAATTGAAGGAAGCATATGACAAGGTCCCAAGAAAGCTGATCTAGTCAGTACTGCGGTGATTTGAAGTCCCAGAAACATTGGTAGAATCAGTGCAGGCTATGTACAAAAACACAGTGACTCAAGTGTGAACAGTGTTTGGCCTCACAGAGGGGTTCCCAGTGGGTGTGGGTGTACATCAGGGTTCAGCTCTGAGCCCACTACTGTTCATACTGGTGATGGACTACATTAACAAACAGGTTGGTGGGTCAGATCACCAAAGCTGCTGTATGCAGATGATGTGGCAGTACATGTAGACTCTGAGCTAGAACTTCAGCAAAAGATAGGAGAATGGAATGCAAATCTGAAGGCACAAGGGATGAAACTAAGCACAGATAAGACTGTGGTAATGGCAGCAAATTGGGGAAATCAGAAGAAGCTGAGAATAAAGATAGAAGGGAAGATAGTAAAACAGGTAAACAGCTTCAAGTATCTGGGAGGAGTAGTTGAGGAGAAGGGTAGTCTGAATGAAGAGGTCAAAGCTAGAATCAGATGGGCTGCAGCCAATTGGCATAGAGTATCAGGTGTAGTCTATGACAGAAGAATGCCAAAGAAGCTGAAAAGTAAGGTGTACAAGACAGTGGTGTGACCTGTACTACTGTTTGGTATAGAAACCTGGGCAGTAAAGGTAGAACAGTTGAAGAAGCTAGAGTTGATGGAAATTAAGTGCCTGAGAAAGGTGGTAGGATGCACACCGAGGGACAGATGAAGAAATGAGGACATAAGAGCGGAAGCCAAAGTATCTCCATTGCAGAAAAGATCAAAGAGAACAGATTATGGTGGTTGGGGCACGTGTAGAAAAGCAGATGACAGTCTGGTGAGGAAGATTTTGGACAGACAGGAAGAAGGTAAGAGGAAGCGAGGATGTCTAGCAAAGAGGTGGATGGATTGTGTGAAAGAAGATCTGCGACAATCAGGCATGAGTGTTGAAGAAGGTAGGAGTGTGGCACTGAATCAAGAGAGCTGGCGACAGTTAACATGATACCCCGACCCCATGTAGAAAAATGGGAAAAAGGGGGCTGATGATGATGATGATGATGACTTCTGTCTTAGTACATATACACACAGAGGAAATGTCTGTTCTGGAGGCCAAAAAGGGAGCAGAACCCCTACATGGTATAGAAGGAGTAAATAGAAAGTGTAACAGGATGAGAACTGGGCTACTCAAGGGTTGCTGTGACTATGCAAGGCATAGTCAAAGACTGCAATTAGACTGAACAATCTTTAGAAGGGCAGATTTTAAAACACAAATATGAGGAGTGCTGTTAATGCAAAAATATAACAGAGAGCATAGTACCTCAGTAAAATCATGTACATGTGTGTGCATATGTGCATGACTGTATAGAATGTGTGTGTGTGTGTGTGTGTGTGTGTGTGTGTGTGTGTGTGTGTGTATGTGTTTGCGTAGACATACACGCGCACTATGTGTGTAATAAATAAAGTAATATACAACTGGATGCATCGTCAAGTCTATAAAATGTATAGATTGAACAAAGATGTTCATTTTAGAGCTGTCATGTATTGATTCAGGTTACGTTGAATATAAATATGCACATGCATGCAGTGCTTTACTATTTCAGGAAACAGACCTGCTTTTATAGCCTTTCATACTGAAAAGTTATAAACTTCACTTGCTACATATGCATCCACATGATAAAATTTAAACTATAGATACTTAATAATGTGTCTAGGGCAACCATTTTACATTGGAGTTGAAAAAGGAGCGTGTTTCACTTGGTTTTGTCAGTAGTTACAACAGCTAACATCTGAAAAAGCTGAATCAGCGCTTACATTTTCAGTACCTGGCATGCAGCCATTTCTCATTAGTGACCTTGATTTCTATGTTCACTGTAACATGACAGCATGCAGTTTTTTAAATTTGTCCTGGAGATAATCAGAAAGCATTACCATCCTGGTAGTCACTCATAAATGCTGGAATTGTAGTACTGATTGTGGGGCACAGGAATTTGCTGTTTATGCTAAAATTCATTCATGACTAAAAATGATAACTCTAACATAAAAAAATCACACATACTTCCCTGAAGAGAGCAAGAGAGAGAAAAGCAGGCAGAGTGAGATTGTCATCATCTTGACTTTAATTTAGTTCTTCTGCCCTACTGCTGCACAGAATGGTGACCATGCCCAAGACCTGTGGGACATGCTTGTGGACATTTGGCATAGGCACACTGTGTTCTGTGATAACTCACTGCAGCAAAACAGTCCAAGACTCCAGGCTGAGGCTGTGTATCTCCCAGTCTGCAATAAACCACAACTAAACTGCGTACATAATGTCAGTGTGCACCAAATCCTACAGAATACTGTACTGTGCCCACTTGCAAGCATGAATTTTATGAGAATTATTGATGCTGCTGGGACAGTAGGCACTCACAGAAACATTCCTTCTAAAGAATGTGGCCAGACTGAGATTCTCACAACTGGACTGCCATATGTCAAAAACATATACAGCCTTCAGTTTTACTGTTAAGGCAAATGTAGTTGAACATATTGAATATTCACAGGATACATTCCAGTATAATTAATAGATTCTTGACTTCCTGGCACTGTTAATGTTAGTTGACTGGTGAGGAGGTATAGCACAAAGGCTTAAAGCAATGAACTGTTAATGAATATTTAGGTTTATTCCTAGATTGGATTTATTCAGTTTTCACTTGTACGCTGTAAATCTATGTTATGTCACTTAACCAAACCAGTGCCCCCATGTTGACCCTGGAAAAATACTGAGCCTTACAGATTTAAAAACAAACAAACAAGAAAAAAAAACACTACATCTAACATGGTAAACCACTCAGCTCTGAACTACATTACCCATGCTGGATTATCAGTATCTTGCTCTGTGCACCATGCTTTAACTACCCCTTCCGTGTATTTACAAATACATTTCTGAGAATTTAAGGAGTGAGGGAAAAGGGAAAGCAGTAAAGCAGACAAACAAACCTAAAATTCAGGCCATAGGTGCCAGAAGCTTAGGGCGAGGGGGAGTGAGTGCCCCCAACTTTTACAGCAGCAAGACCTGTAACGGAGGAAGAATGCATGCATTGAATTTCAACACAAAAGTGCGCATGATCACAGACTCAACACTCATGGGTAAGCTTAAGGCTCCATTTACTAAAGCTGGTGGTGGTGTGTGTGTGTGTGTGTGTGTGTGTGTGTGTGTGTGCATGCGTGCGTGCGTGCGTGCGTGCGTGCGTGTGTGTGTGTGTGTGTGTGTGTGTGTGTGTATCTACATTTTATGTTTTTGCCTGACTCAGTCTCTTATAGGTTAATAGGTTCATAGGTAGGTACTAGGCTATTAGCCCTGGGGCCTATATAAGCCTAGCCAAAAAGGTACCCTGGCTTTCACCACCCAAGAAAATTATTTTCCTATGCCCCTGTCGAGCAGAGCCACAGAAGTGATCCCTGGGGAGAATTTCCTATTTCCCATCCAGTATTCAAGACTTTTCTTGAAGAGTGCTAAAGTGGAACTCAGTTTGACATAGATAGGTAGTCTTTTCCAGAGTATGGGAAGTCTCTGGGACAGGAAGCGTGTAGCTCAGAGGGATTGGGATTTCTTTAAGTGGAGCATGTCCGGCAGCTCTGGGTTTGACATATCTTTGTATGTTAGACAGAGATTGCCTCTGAGTAGGCGATATGCGACGGAGTAAAGCTGGAGTTTTTTGAGACGGTCTGTGTAGAGCATTTGTTTGAGGCCAGTAATCTTCTTTGTGAGGTATTTCTGTGGCCTTTCCAGTTGTTGTAAATGTCTTGTGAGGTACATACCAATAGGGGCATTGCACTCTATAATGGGTCTAATGAGTGATGAGTAGAGGGGAACAATGACCTCATTTTTTCTGGATGTGAAACCTTTTGTGATGAGGTGAGCCACATAGAAGGATTTCCTGACCACTGTGGCGATGTGAATATCAAAGGAGAGATTACTGTCCACCTGTGTCACAAGGTTTCTTATCACACTTTCGGCATTAAGTAGACTACCACTTATGTGGTAGTTCATGGGTACAGAGTTTTTATTAAAGGGGATAACAATACCTTTTTGGCACTGAGCTTCAGGCCATGGCTTTGACACCAGGCATCTGTCTCAGCGAGGTCCTTTTGTAGGATGTAGCCAAAGACCTTCTGTGTCAGCCTGTACTTCAGAGAAGTAGATACCAAACAGGAGAGGACCCAGGACTGAACCCTGTGGTACTCCACTTGTCACTGGTCTGAAGTTGTATTTGGAGTCTGCTATTTTCACAGTGTAGGTTCTGTCCATGAGCCAGTTGGCAACCCATCTTGTGACATAGGGATTTATACCTAGTTTAGTGAGCTTATCTATAATTCCAGAGTGGAGGATGGTGTTGAATGCCTCGGCGAGATCTAGATAAGCTGTGTGAACCACCTTACCCTCATCTATGGCTTTGGTGACTACTTTAAAGAAGTCAATCAGGTTTGGAAGACATGATCTGCCTTTTACAAATGCGAACTGGGTAAGATCCAGAGATCGGAGATCACCAATGTCTTTGATTATGAGTTCCATGATGATACATTCCATGGCCTTGCAGATCAGGCTCATCAGGCTAATGGGGCAGTAGTTCCCAGGGTCCATTGTCGCTCCCCCTTTGTGGAGTTGGATAACTGTTGTGGTGTGCCATTCAGTGGGTACAAAGCCTGAGGTGAGGCTATGATTGAACATGGTACTTAGCAAGGGTGCCAGTTCATTCTGCAGTTCATGTGGAACACAGACTGGGATATTGTCAGGTCCCATAGATGCTGTGTTCTTGGCTTTGGGGAGTGTTTTTTACCTGTGCAGCCATGATTACAGGAACTTTGCATTCTTCCAGTATAGAGATGGGCCCTCTAGGGGGGTGAGAGGGGGGTAAAGTTAGCACTGACTCTATCTGCCCGGATGTTGGCAATATCAGTTGGTTCTGTATATTTAGTGCCATTGTGCTGTAACTCAGAGCAGATCTGAGTGTTGCTATTGAGATTCTTGACATACCTATAGAATGCTTTGTGGTTGTCTTTAGAGTCAGTGGCAATTTTGTTTTTGTAACTAGCTTTGGAGGATTTTATAAGGGATCTCAGCTTCTTACTGAGGTTGACCAGGGAGTTCCTCCAGTTATGGGATTATACTCTTTTTTGCAACAGTTTCTTTCTTCTGTTGTAGAGTTTATTTATGGCAGAGGACCACCAGATCGGCTTCCTTTTTTTGGAAGATAGCATCTTGGTTCTATTAGGGATAGCATGATCCATGTACTTGTGTAAGTGCTTATAAAGTGCATTTGTGTAGGATTCAGCAGTCGTATCTCTATTGTCCGTCTGCATGGATGTCATGAAGTTTTCCACTTCTGTCTTAAGAAGTGTGAAGTTGTCTTTGGAGAAATTTTTTACGGTGAAGGTTTTTCTTATATTACAAACAAGAGACTTTACCAGAAAAATAGTGTGTGTGTGCGTGTGTGTGTGTGTGTGTGTGTGCGTGTGTGTGTGTGTGTGTGTGTGTGTGTGTGTGTGTGTGTGTGTGTGTGTGTGTGTGTGTGTGTGTGTGTTTGTATGTGTGTGAGTGTGTATGTGTGTATACATATGCATACATACATGTATGTATATATATATATATATATATATATATATATATATATATATATATATATATATATATATATATATATATATATATATATATATATATATATATATATATATATATATATATATATAGGTCCACTTCGTAGTGTCGAGATTTCACTATATTGAAGCTCTGAATGCTGACACTGAGAACGTCAAGATTGCGGAATCTCGAAATGAAAAAAAAAACTAAAACTGCACCTCCCACATCCCCTGCAACTTAAATTTACCAACTCTGAGATTGCACTGCAGTGAAGAGAATGGTAGTGTTCCCATTCTACACTGTATGGCAATCTCCACTGACAATTTTTGATTTCTGCAATTTCGAAGTTCTGACCGTCAGTTTTCAGAGCTTCAGGATTGTGAAATTTCAACATTATGAAGTGGACCTATATATATATATATATATATATATATATATATATATATATATATATATATATATATGCATATATATACGTGTTCTGTTGGTTGGAACATGGACACAGACACACACACACACACACATGGGTAATATTGACACAGAAGCTGTAAAATAACAGATAGATGCAGACAGAAGAGAGGGTCGACACCTGCTGATGAAAACGGTTGGACAACCGTGTGGGGAATAACACATTAGTCAGGGGGCAACAAGTCTGAGAGATAGAGTGATTTAAATGGTGGATGATAGGCCAGCCATGTAGTTAATTTACTCAGACATCAGCCATCTCTTTGGGCAATGTGATGCAAGCTGTGCTTGCCTTTGCCCGATGGTTAGGTTTGATGGTTATGGGAGCTCTACATTTTAGTGAGAGGTATTCAATTATCACCATATGACTGATAACACCAACTTTTGTAACTGCCACCAAGAGACCACAGAAAACTGCTCTGTGCTGCTTCCAGAAGAGGAGACCCCAGACCCTCAAGTCATCTTTATCAAGGTGACTGCCATGATCCTGCAGAGGTGACATAGTGCTAGAGGTATTAGCAGACACAGACTGAGGTCACTATTACAGCTCCTCTCATAACCACAGCTGTATCTGCAGAAGGAAGAGAAAAAAAAGAGAACATACTTGTCTGTCAGTTGGTGCAGAGCATTAAGACTTTGAGCAAGTTACTTAAACATTCTGTGCTTTGGGGCAAATGAGAAATTAGACTAGATACCTCAGTGGTATAGTGGACTGCATGCCTAGTAACTACATATTGACTTATGCTCGTATAGATACACACACACTCACACTTATTGCACACAACACTGCAGCTGAATAGTGCATATGCACCTTGCTGCCAGGATTGGTGATCTTACATCCAGTGACATCATTCCAAGCACACAAATCCCTCAAGAGTTTCATAGAGGTAGGAAGCAGACAGCACACAAACCCTGAGGCTCAAGACCCAGGCACCCACCCATGTGGATGCTGCGTCAGTTGCAAATACCTCACCACTGGAAGCAGTCTCATCCTTCTGTCATGTAAAAGTCCAATTACTTTCCACAGTAAATCTTACTGAGACACCACAAATGTGATTTACCTGGCTCTCTGCTCCTGATGTCAAGCCTTCTACATTAGTAAGACAACCCGAAAGCTCAGTGACCATATCAAAGAGCACTTTCAAGCATTCTGGCGAGACGACCATACCATTTCCCTCACCAAGCACAGTTCCCAATGCACCTCTGCAAATTTTAAATTTCAGGTGTTAGAAGAAGTGTCCATGTTCACAGAGGAGACAAACCCACTCCTTGAAGTAAGAGAACTAAAGTGGCAGATAGATCTGAATGTTGATATGCCCCCTGGGCTCAATGGAAGTCTTAATATCAAATAGGTTCACAGGTTCATAGCTTCATACTAGGCTATCTGCCCTAGGGCATTTATAAGCCTAGCCAGAGTGTGTTTGGCTTTCGTCAACCCTTGGAATGAGTATACTGTGCCCATTTTAAGGTTTAGTTTACTGTACCTCTGTCTAACAGTGACACAGAAGTGACCCCCGGTATAAATCTATGATCTCCCATCCACTCGTCAAGATTTCTCTTGAAGAGAGTCAGTGAGGGGCTCTGCCTAACATGGACTGGGATTTTATTCCAGAGTGAAGGGAGCCTCTGGGTTTTGAATCTGTCCCTCCAGCATGTCCTATTTATTTCTGTGCTGAGGTTCAAATCTCTCGCTCGCGTAGCTCTGGTGGATTTGGATTTTCTGAGTTGGAGCATGTCCATTAATTCCAGGTTGGACATGGCCTTGTACGTCAGGCATAGATCGCCTCTGAGTAGGCGGTATGCTACTGAGTAAAGCTGGAGTTTCTTTAGCCGGGCAACATATGGCATATATTTGAGTCCCTTGATCCTCTTGGTGAGGTACTTTTGGGGGCTTTCCAATTGCTGCAGGTGTCGGGTAAGGTACATCCCAAATAGGGCATTGTATTCAATTACGGGCCTGATGAGGGAAGAGTAAAGGGGCACAATGACCTCTCCTGATCTAGATGTGAATCACTTCATGATAAGGTGGGCAATATAGAAGGTCTTTCTAACCACTTTGGCAATGTGAGTGTCAAAGGAGAGGTTACTGTCAACTTGGGTCCCTAGGTCCCTAATTACTTCTTCCGTACTTAATGGATTACCACCTATGTGGTAATTTGTGGGCACTTTGTTTTTCCCAAAGGGTATGACTATACACGTTTTGGCGTTTAGTTTTAGGCCATGGCTCTGGCACCAGTTTTCTGTTTCTATGAGACCCTGTTGAAGGATGCTTGTGTCCACTGGAGAATCAATTATGGTGCCCAGTTTGCAGTCATCTGCGAACTTGGTCAGCCATAATCCTCCCAGGTTTGCCTGTACCTCAGAAAAATAAATACCGAACAAGAGAGGTCCCAGGACCAAGCCCTGTGGGATGCCACTTGTGACTGGTTTAGAGTCTGACATGGCTCCAGCAGTTCTGACCTTGTGGGTTTTGTCCTTGAGCCAGTTTGCAACCCATCTTATGACATAGGGGTTTATATTTAAGCTGGAGAGCTTGTCTATGATGCCCGAGTGGGGTATTGTGTCGAAGGCTTTTGCAAGGTCAGGGTAGGCTGAGAGAACTACCTTACCCTCGTCAATGGCCTTGGCGACTGTTTCAAAGAAGTTGACCAGGTTCAAGAGGCAGGATCTGCCCTTAACAAAGCCGAATTGGGTAGGATCCAGAGTCTGTAGGTCCCCAATGTCTTTGTTAATGAGTTCCATAATGATCCTCTCCATAGCTTTGCAGACCAGGCTCGTCAAGCTTATGGGGCGGTAGTTTCCAGGGTCCATAGAAGCACCTCCTTTGTGGAGTGGGACCACTGTTGCTGTACGCCATTCTTTGGGTACATATCCTCTAGTAAGGCTGAGATTAAACAGCTGCCTTATGTGTGGGTTTAGCTCTTCTTGGAGTTCATGTAGCACGCAACCCAGGACACTGTCTGGGCCCATTGATGCTGTGTTTTTAGCTTTGGAGAGGGCGGCTCTCACCTGGGTATCTGAGATGTCAGGGAGGCAACACTCTGCTGTGATAGATATTTGTCCCTTTGGGGGCAGGGGGGAGAAAAATTTGCACTGAACCTGTCTGCCAGTATGTTGGCAATGTCTGTGGGTTCAGTGTATTTTTTGTCATCCTGGACTAACTCTGAGCATATCTGGGAGTTTCCACTCAGGTTTCTAACATAACTAAAGAAAGCCTTGTGATTATATTTAGTGTCTTGTGCAATTTTTCTCTCAAAGTTGGCCTTGGATGATTTTATGAGTGATCATAGTTTTTTGCTAGTACAGATCAGACATGCCTTCCCTTTTATGGATTTTGCTCTATCATGTAGTAGCTTCCTCCTTCTGTTGTTTAGCTTATTAATGGCTAGGGTCCACCAGACAAGACGGCTGCCTTTGGGGGAATGGGTCTTGGTTTTATTTGGGATTGCATGATCCATGCATTCCTGTAGGTGTCCATAGATTGCGTTTATAAAGGATTCAGCAGAGTGGGCTGTAGTTTCCACTGGCCCGGGGGCCTTGAAGGATGCCACTTCGGTCTGTGAAGTCAGCTTTTGAGAAGTTCTACACTGTGGTCTTCTGTGCTGGGGGTGGGGGTGGGATGTGGATCTCCAGGGAGATTAATTTATGGTCCGATCTTACCAACGAGGGGTATACTTCAGGTATGGAGCATTGTGTCTCCATGTTTGTGATGATCAGGTCTAATATGTTTTTGCCTCTTGTGGGAGAGGTGACTAGTTGTTCCATAGCATTTGATTTTATGAATTCTAGGAACCTTTGGGCTAGGGTATTGGGGCTTGAGTAATGCTCCCAGTCTATGTTTGGGTAGTTGAAGTCCCCCAATATGATGGTGTTTGGAGAGACCTTCATATTCTCCAGTGAATTTAGGAAGGCCGAGTGGGGTTGCTGAGTTTGAGAGGGTGGTCTGTAGCATGCTACAAACTGGAGGGCGGTTTTGCCCACTGTTAGTTGCACATGGATGGTCTCCAATGCTTCGTGCATTGCCACTAACCTGGAGGTGTGTGTATCCTTGATGAATATGGATACTCCCCCTCCTTTTGTGGTTTGGTCCAAGTTCTGGGGCTGAAAAGCATGATATGAGGTATAACCTGGTAGTGCTGGGGTGCTCTCTGGAGCCTTGAACCAGGTTTCTGTCACTGCACAGACATTGATGTTCTCCATACTGAGGAGGGCTTTGAGAGCGTGCATCTTGAGGTTTAGACTTCTGGCGTTGAGCAGCATTACCCTTAGTTTCTTTTTACTTGTGTTTTTTTAGGAAGGTGGGTTTGTCTTTTGAGCCTTGCCTAAAAAAGGCACTATGGGGGTGGCCAGAGCCTTTGCCAACATCCAAAAGCCCAGTGGTGACAGGTGCAAGCCGTCCCTTGCAAAGCAGCGTGGCTTGTCGAGCATGTCATCTCAAGCAGACAGACATTGGATCCCCTTAGAATGGCACCAATACTTAAGCCAATTGTTAAAATTGATCATTTTGTCTTTGTACTGTGGCATCATTCTTGGTGAGGGTAAGATGCTGCTCAAGGTCAGGGTCATACCGGCCTGGGCCACATAATCAGAGAGCTCCTCTATGTCTCTTTTCATGTAGTCTAGGGAGGTACGTCTCAAGTCATTCACTCCAGCATAGACAATGACTGAGTCATATTTGTACCTGCTTTAGAGTGACCTGAGTGCTTGTGTTATGTGGCGGATTCTAGCGCCTGACAGGCAGCTTACTGTGACCTTTTCCTTGTTCAGCCTGGTGAGCGGGACGACAGTGTGTCTGACTATAGAGTCACCTATTACAAGTGTGGCAGGTATGTTGTTTAGCCTTAAGGGCTGTGACTGTTTGGCACACTGACTTTGTGAATTATGTGTTGCCTGTGTTTTGTTTTGAGGTAGTGGTTGCTTGGATGTCTGCTTTGGAGGTCTCTGTTGCTTTGGTAGATTTTTATTTAGAGCCTCCGAGTATGTTTTTGTGTGTTTATGTGTTTGGTTTGCAGTTGTGGTAGGTCTATGTGAGACTAGATTTGTGGTGTGTGTGGTTTCCTTTTCCTCCTGACTGGTTATGCCAGTACTGAGTCGAGAGAGCTCAGCCTCCAGTTTGGCTATATGGTTGCATCTCTCACATATATTTGTATTTGTTGGGAGGAGGAGGGGGTTGTCTGTGTACATGAGGCAGTCGTAACATTGCTTCAAGATTCCCAGATTCACCAACTGAATTGGAGAGGAAGTCAGCAACTGTCCCTTCGACATGCTAGAATAGTATAAGGAACTGCTATGAAACTGAATTAGAAAGGACCTATAGGGGATAGGGTACTCAATGGGATTTTAGGAGGATGTAGTGCTTTTTTAGTTAAAAAGTGCTTACCTTATACAAAATGCCTATAGGAGCAAGTGCAGGGTTTTTAGATTGAGAATAGAATGCTTAGCTTGAGAGTTAGAGCAGTTCTAAGGGAAAAAATGAAGAGCAGACTTTGTGGAGCCAGGAATAATTTAAACCTGATTAAGCGTATGTGCAAATTCACGCAAAAGCTCGCAAAAGCGTGCTAAAGCGGGCTTTATAGCAGGGGGTTAGAAAGAGCTAGGAAATGGCCCAAAATGGCCAATAAGCTACAAGTATTCGAAAATGGTACAGATAGAAAGGACGGCCCATGTCATGTCATCCATACAAATGCTAAATCTCCTTCTGCTATTTAAACAGCATTGTTGCCCTACAGCACAGATTTCTGAAGAAGTTCGATGTACTACCTAATAAAGTTAGTGAACAAAAGCACTTCAATCTAAATTACTGGCTCCGTGTAGTGTCTTTTCTTCTACTCAGATGAACAAGGTTCTTCCCAGTTGGAAGTATCACATCCTTTCAAGTTGCCATGATGCTCGTTGACAACTTTGGAAAACAAAGGAGGAAGACATCGCTACACAATAGCTACACTGGTGGACCTGTTAGTGGAATAGTAAAAATGTAAGGCTGTACTAAAACTCTTGCTTCTTTGTCCCTCAGGTCTGCCCCCCCACTGTAAAGCAGGTCAGTATGGCATCAGCACAGGTTGCTGTATAGATGCCACCATTATTCTCCAGAAAACTGATGTCAGCGGCATTAATCACTGCTATGGCAAGCCTCTGCCAGGTATCCACCGTGTACATTGGCCATCTGAATAGCACATCAGGCATTCTTCAAAGTACGTCTGGTCAAAAAGTAATACAATCTAGCTCTCCCCTGAACATCACTCTGGAAATCTGCTGTTCTCTCCACCTGAGGAAGCCATGGCAGCTGGTGTAGTTTCACTCATATAACAAAACAGTAACCCCGTTTAGACAGGTGCACATTCAGATGTCATATGACTGTAACCAAATGCTCATTGCACAGATCCTCAGTGGTATAAGCAGCTCAGGCTCTGTGTAAGCACATACTTTGTAAGTGTCCCTAGCCGCAGTATGAACATGATAGAGTAGATCAGTGTGGATAGCTCATTGTGTGAAGGAAGGTAGCAATTCACAAACAAGAATATTATAGGCCCTTATTAGCATAACTGCAAGTTTATGAGGCCATTATAAGCACAACGTAAAGCATCAGTGTCATTTTGCAAGAGAACGCATTAAGACTAGAATCCATAGAATAAAACTGACTTTTGACTTTCAGATAAACATACTGAAGAAATATAAGATGCTGGTAATGTATCCTTGAACTGTATGCAACACCAGTTGCAGATGGCAACAACAGGGACATAGAGTTCAAGTGGTGTATGGGGATGTAACAGCAGCGGAATGACATGATACTGTTATGTCTGACTGTGGAGTGGTGCAAGATATGGGCTACACTCACTGAGATAAAGAACATGCCAAGCAGGGCACAATGATCCCTCTGTATATGGTGAGGAATGGCAACACATATTAACAAGGGGAACATGGTGTGTAGAGCACAGCAGTAGGCCAACAAGCTGATGCAAGAAAGGGATTTATGATACCATGCCTTTTACTCTGGTGTGTGTGGGGGAAAGGGAGAGAAAGAACACAGTACATCATGGGCCAAGATAGTAAGAAAATCATTCTGCCTCCCAAGTCATAAGCAATGGTATGGCATCCAGCTCCAAGGAAGTTGTAGTACCACTCTGCTCAGCCCTTATCAGACCCATCATTGTGTACAGTGCCCCTTTTGATTAACCCAGGCTCTTGCAACAATTGGAATGGCGTCAAGAGTTCCTCATCAGGAAAATCCAGGGTATGACTACCCTGTCCAACACAGATTGCCTTAAGGTCTTATCTCTGCAAGTGATCTATGCCTAGAATGTAATTATTTATTTATTTATTTACCCAGAAAATCTGACTGGACACAGGTCCTTTTTTAGCGGAGGCCCAGGGAAAATGTACAGAAAACTAGGATCCAGATCTGATGGTTCTCTTGCTCAACTGCAAGACAAGCAACACCAGAAAGACTAGATATTAGGACCTGAACTTTGTCTGCAACATAAATAGAGCCTGCTGGAGGGACCGATAGGTGTCCCAAAGGATCCCCAAACTATGGAATAAGCTACCCATTTACACGAAGCAGAGTTCATCACTGACCCTGTACAAAAGAAACCATGATCATTGGATGGGAAATAGCAAATTCATCTTGGCCTGGTTCCCATGTTTCTGAGGGAAGAGGTCAACAGTAAGTAAATTACAATAGTAAGTAGCATACCACCCCCACACACACATAGCCGTTTACTACCTCCTTACTAACATACCCCACCATATAGGTTTCAAGGAATGGTAGGCCTGTAAAGACCTTGATGGTCATTAGCGTATGAACCTATGAACCTAGGGCACAGCTGACTGGCTACAAAATGGGGAAGGATAGTATATATATATATATATATATATATATATATATATATATATATATATATATATATATATATATATATATATATATATATATATATATATGTATATGTTTGTGTGTGTGTATATAGGTATAGACACACATGCACACAAATATGTATATGAAATATTACTGTCAGACCTCCACAAAAAATGGTATGCACAAGCTGGACAAAGGTAACATGGACAAGGTTTTCTAGGACTGCATGTTGCAAGGAGTAGTACAGGGCACCAGTGCGATGGACAACCATCAAAGGTCTCAGCAACATTGCTGGCAATGGGTAACTGATAAAAATGTGCAGACCAAGAACAATGCATGGGACATTGTCAAGAATAAGTCAACCAAGGAGTAGGACCACCAATAGCAAAACAGCTCAAAGAACTGAAGAGCTCTTGATGCCACAGTCTGGGGACGGGGAATGGATACTCACATCCGGTGGTAGCTTGGATGTGGGAGCTGGGCTAGAGATGACCATTAATGCATCTCTATGGGATGCACCAGGCTAATAAATACCATGGTATGTCTATATTGTGCATGCATTGCATAAATGAACTTATTTACAAAGAATCTTCCTCATATCTGTCCACCAGGCACCTCCAGACTACAATTGTAGGAGACTGCACAACTAAGTATTTATGTGCCTGGACTTCCTTCACATATTATGTCATCTACTAGTATAGCTTTCATGGGGGAGTTAGGCATCTCACTGAGTACTGCAACAAGTATCCAGTACAATGGGAAAGTACATGCCTGATGCTAGCAGGTCATCTTTGGCTATCGATAATGGCAGTTTGCACATGGTACGGTCAGATGATAAGTGGCACTTTCAGCAACAATAACATGGGAGAACTCATACAAACACACACACACACACACACACACACACACACACACACACACACACACACACACACACACACACACACACACACACACACACACACACACACACACACACACACACACACACACACACACACATACACACACACACACACGCACATCTGACACATTAGACTATTGTGAAATGACAGCCCCACCCAGCCATACTAATCTTTGGCAGATGTCTGGTAGCTGAGAGTCCCATTCAAACTGTATAGTCACATGTAGCATCTATGAGCCATACTGCTTCTGACATGGGCTTAAAGGCCATAGATGAGATATGTAGCAATCTGTGACTCTCCCATGACTATAGCTCTGTCCTGTTGAAGAAGCAATGCTTGAAAAAAGCAAGCAAGTACACAGGTCAGTGATCCAGGTACAAAAAACTGCTACCCACGTCATTGTGCAGAGTGAGCTGCATGGTCTGTGTGATGGACTAGTGACCATCACTGCCACCATTTGTGAAGAACTGGTGACAGCCTTGCTACCAGAAGTGATGTACATGGTGTTGTTCAGTCTGCTTTAATGAATAATCCAAATAGTACAAATTTGGTACTGAGGGTATAGAGGCATTATGCACTAATGTTCAACCTCCAGACACAAATTAGCTTGTATACCTTACAATCCCTTACATAGCCACACCTCTGTCTCCATGAACCAGTTCCTTCCAGTGTACCTCTATCTACGTTAATTGCCTTTCACACAAGGTGCTCTTTTTTGCATATACACACATGTACACAATTTCCAGGGAAGATTGTTGAATTCTACAATTCCATGCAGCTTTCTACCTAGGCCTGATTGTACTGCCATCACTCTGAAGAAACTCAGTGACTTCTGGTTACCTGTCTTCTCTTATTGTGCTATTTGATATCTCTTTCACAGGTAGTTGACTGAACCACTTCAAAAGACGTGGCCCTTAAAGGTTGGTATTCCTTATTGTAAATGGTTACCCTCACCTCATTTAAGCAATAGTGCATAAATGCACTTACTTTTTTTAATTCGATGTATTTATCTGTGTTGACTGGGAAGTCCAGTTGGGATAAATACCCTTTTTTAGCTGAGGCCCAGGGAGAAAATCTCCAGTATTCACATACATAGACTATATACAGTATAATTACATTTTTCACATTCTGTAAATATTTGTAATAAAATAAATACCAGTCACAACAACTTAAAATAATTAAAATGGATTTTACTTAAATAATAACGAAAGTAGCACAAATAAAGAATAAAATATACTCAGATTGGCACACAGGGATAATTAAAGTGCTGTAATCTTAAATCGAATGCAGCAATCTAACTCCAGATATCTACGTTTCCTAGCTTGCTGATAAAAGAAGTACTGTATGTTAAAATGACTAGCTAACTTTCACAGATACAATGTTCTCACAGCAAGTTCACACTTCCTCAACATTTCAGTAAGTCACAGTTATATAGTCAAAGTTCTTTTGGTTACTTCATTGTTGCTACGGATCCTGGTCATACGTCAGCTAGCCCCACACCCAACACAACAGTCAGAGCTTATACAAACACCTTCATATCAGTTTCTTTTTGAACTGAATACCATCTGGGTTTTAAATAGCTTCACTGGCCATTACATTCCAATGCTATTTCATCCTTGCCTGTTATTGTAGAAGAAGGTGCCATCCTGTCAGAGAACAAACAAAAGTATTTATTTGAAGAACATACATTTCAAATAACGTGCCAGGAACAGAAGAAAAAAAATAATTAATTTTGCTTCATTCAGCCTGGAATAAACACATTTCACAAACATTCACTTTTAGCCTGGCATCACCTCTACCTTCACATTCTGCAAGATAACATCCAACACCTGCAGCATCTGCAGAATGACATTCAGTGACTGCCCAGTGGGAGCAGATGTTGCTGATCAGGTCACTGGTGGGTAACATTGCCTCTAATAGTCCTTAAATAACACACATGGTAATAGCCCACCAGTCTGCCTCTGCAGGTCATACTGCCTATATCTGTGGGAGGGTTAAGATGTGAGGTCACAGGTGAATGGCTGAGCATATTGTGATGGCAGAGACAAAGAGTGCCCCAGAGATAGCATCACTTTTGGCTCTGGCTCCACAACCCACAATTCCTTGACTGGCCTAATGTTCATGGGCATTGATGCTCCCAGGACTCCACAACTCAGTCACCTTACTCCTGTAGATATCCACCTTTGATATACCCCGTGGTCAGACAGAACTCCAGTCCTGCTCATGGCCATCATCTAGGTCATGGATCCGTTGGCTACTGACATGTGACATGTCAGGGTGGTGTGTCCTCTCCCATAGTTCTATGACATCCCTGCTAAAGCCCACATCAAACCTTAAAACCACAGGCATGAACAGTGCTCATCTTTGACATTGGGAATATGGCAAGTCCAGCTCACCAGTGGATGATGTGATCCCTGACACCCCACAACCTACTACCAGAGTGAACGGAATCACCCATAACCCTGTCCTATATGATAGTGTTGCTGTTACCTGTCACTGAACACTCACCTAACAGTAAATGATGATGATGATTGTTAACTATCTCTCCCAAATAGCTAACCATTCTACTAGAGGTCCCATTATCCTGGATCTAGTCCTCACAAATATGGCCACATCTTGCACAGCTCCATACGTATCATCATGTCTTTGTTGAATCAGACCATAATTTAGTGACATTTTCCTTTAAAACTGGTGTTACTGCCCTTTAGACAATGGGCTAACTGTACATCAATACCTGATTGGAGGACAAACGTTCTCCAGCAGGATATTAATGTACAGTAATGTCCACTGAGAAGAACGAGTCCGCTGCTTCACGCCTGCTTATCAAGGTGCTGTGAAGCTTGGACTGAAGAAACGGAACAACCACCATTATTTTACGCTCGCTAAGCAGCGGTTTTGCTGTTTAGCGAGTGTAAAACATTAAAAAAAGAAAAAGGTAAGTATGTGTCTGCATATGTGTGTGTGTGTGTGTGTGTGTGTGTTTATGTCTATGTGTGAGTGTATGCGTGCATGTCAGTGAGAGTGAGCTGTTATTTTACACTTGCTAAGCAGCACTTTTGTGGTTTATCGAGTGTAAAATAGAAAAAAAAAAAGAAACTGCAGCGTGTGTGACTGTATGCATGCATGCATGTATGTAAAAGAGAGAGAGAGAGAGTGATCGTGTGTGTGTTTCTTCCTGCATGTGTGTGTCAATGGGTGCATTATAGCAGAGAAACTGTGTGTATGTCTGTGTGTATGTGAGAGAGAGAGAGAAGGAGGCAGAGAGTGAGACAGAAAGCAAGAGTGATGTGTGATGTGAGTGAGTGCATGTATGTAAGCAGAGGAGACTGTTAGCGAGCGTAAAATAATGGCGGTTGTTCCGTTTCTTCAGTCCAAGCTTCACAGCACCTTGATAAGCAGGCGTGAAGCAGCGGACTCGTTCTTCTCAGCGGACATTACTGTACATTAATATCCTCACTCGGGTATCATTGAAAAACTCATCAACTTAAATGTAAACCCATACATTACAAGATGGGTTGCAAACTGGCTGAGTGACAGAACCCACAGGGTCAGAGTTGCTGGCGCCATGTCAGACTCAAAGCCTGTCACAAGTGGTGTCCCACAGGGCTCAGTCCTGGGCCCACTCTTGTTTGGCATCTGCTTTTCTGAAGTACAAGCAAACACAGGAGGGTTATGGCTGACAAAGTTTGCAGATGACTGCAAACTGGGCGCCGTAGTTGAAAACACATCCAACACAGATATCCTTCAGAAGGGCCTCACAGAAACGGATAACTGGTGCCAGAGCCATGGCCTAAAGTTAAATGCCAAGAAATGCATAGTCATACCCTTCGGGAAAAATAAGGTTACCTCTAGCTACCATATAGGTGGCAATCCCCTGAACACAGAAGAAGTTATTAGGGACCTGGGAACCCAGGTTGACAGTAGCCTTTCATTCGACACTCATATTGCTAAAGTAGTTAGGAAGACCTTCTACATTGCCCACCTTATCATGAAGGGATTCACATCTAGATCAAGGGAAGTCATAGTCTCCCTATACTCATCACTCATCAGACCAATGATCGAGTACAATGCCCCATTCGGAATGTATCTGACCCGACACTTGCAGCAGCTGGAGAGGCCACAAAAGTTCCTCACCAAAAGGATAAAGGGTCTCAAAAATCTGTCTTATGCTGCCCGACTGAAAGAACTCCAGTTATATTCAGTTGCTTACCGCTTGCTCAGAGGTGACCTATGCCTGACATACAAGGCCATGTCAAACCCAGATTTGATGAACATGCTTCATCTCAAAAATCTAGATCCCTCAGAGCCACAAGGGCGGAGACTTAAACCTCGACACGGTTATTAATAGGACGTGCTGGAGGGATAGATTCATCACCCAAAGACTCCCTATGCTGTGGAACAAAATCCCGGTTTATGTGAGGCAGAGCACCTCGCTGGCCTTGTTCAAGAGGAATCTTGACCAATGGATGGGAGATCGCAGATACACCCCAGGGGTTACCTCAGTGTCACTGCTCGACAGAGGCACAGCAAAATAATGGGCATAGTTTCTCCAAACTAAAGGGGTGGCGTAAGCCACAAAACTATGGGCTAGGCTTATAAATGCCCTCGGGCAGATAGCCTAGTATGAACCTATGAACCTATGAACCTATGAGACTGAATGCCTGTATGAAAGCAGCTGGAGACTGAGAGATTGAAAAAAGATAGTGAGACAGATCTTGTGTGAGCAAATGTGTGTATGAATGAAAGCAGAGGTCTGTTTGCGTGTGTATATGTACGTGTATCAAAACAGAAAAGACTGTGTATATGTGAATGTCAAAGAAAATGGTCTATGTAAAATTGTTCTTTCACTTACTTATTTTTTTTAAGGGCTATATTATTTTTTTTGTAAATATTTGATGTAAAATGCTTCCTCCAACAACATTAACATATACTACAACAAGTCTGAAACAGTAGGCGGAGGAACTATTTTACATTAAAAATATATATAAAAAATAATATAGTCCTTTAAAAAAATAAACACGTAAAACACAGCAATTTTACAGTGAGCCCATTGTCTAAGCACAATAATGCCCTCCAAGGTGTGTGTTAATGTGTAATTAATGCCCTTCCAGGGGTGTAGAGGCCCTCCGCCTGAAGCGTTGGGCCTCAGAAAACCCCTGGGCAGGCATTAATTACACATTAACACACACCCTGTCGTACATTATTGCTTACGTAAACAGCTTTGTGTTTAGGGACTTATAAAAAGCAAATGTTCTTCAGTTACTTGATGACTTAAATAAATTCTGGTGTAACCCTCCTCTGAAGGATTCTGTTGCTAAAGCTGTTACCTATGTCTCCGATTTCTACTCCCACTGAAATATTTCTATTGATAAGGCAGTCCCTATCTGCAACAAATATAATGAGAAGTTTAAAAACATCCCCCTGTGGTGGAATACCCATATAAATAAATAAATCATATAACTACAGAAAAAATCTGCGTAATGCTTATAAGAGGTCTTATTCTACCTACCTTAAGAGCACACATAAGCAAACTAACAAATACCTCAAAGGAGCCATTAGGAGGCTCAAAACTGAGTATGAACTTAAATAGCCACTAAATCCAAAACTAATTGCATATCTTTCTTTAACTATGTCTAGAAGTTAAGAGCCAAAACTCAACAGTGCTCAGAACTAGCCCACAATAATACTACACTAATATCCTAGCTAACAAATTTAGTACAGATTTTACACCACCTTCAGTTATAACTATCACTCAGGATGTACTTTCATATCACTTTTGCAATATTCTTTACATAAAGGATCTCCTGCTAAGGATAACCCTATGTTCGACCAGTATACCAAAGCCTTTATCTTATAGGTGCTGTACATCACACATGTACCCCCCACTCAACGAGTATGGCATAAATGGTGTGTGGACATAAACCATGAGAACTTCTTTGCTGCCAGTCCAAATGCTATTATTGGACATCAGTCTAAGCACCCTACTAATGTGCTGGTTACCAAGCCATTCTCAGATAAGTGCCCCTCTAAGGTTTCTTCTCTCCTTTTTCAATTTTGTATGATATTTGTATTCATGTCATCCAGGAAGGGAAGATGTCAGTGTGGGAGGCAAATTCCCCATAAAGACCATTATAAACACTGTCTTTTTTTGCATGGGTGCTTCTTGCAACCATATGCAATGCTCTATCTGCCAAGCATTTGTGCCTAAGACCCTACGTAGTCATCTCTCCTTTTTGTAAATATATATTGAGAACCAGTGACTTAAGCTTTTGGCTCAGGGTGCTATCAGGACTCCACCCTTTCTGAAGGCTAGCTGTATGCTACGAATGCCAAAAAGATTAGGCCCAATCCGGGTCCAGCCTCCCCCCAAAATCTCTCTAGAGGCTAGTGAAAGCTTTGAAGACCATCCAGTGCTTGTTTCAGATGTCTCTTCCATGAACCCTTTGGAGGCCTGCATGGATCCAAATTCTCACACATCCTCAGAGGATTTTTCATTGCCTGCACCTGACATTGAGGGAGAACCTCCTACCACCATATTTGAATCTCATCAATGGTCCAAATCTCTGAGGGTTTTTAGTGCAGACATCCCACAGAAAAAAAGCAGAAAACTAAATATATTTCCCTGTTGCTAAAGATCCCTATTGTGAATGACAGGATTTTACTCAAGATTTGTTTAATGGCTTAATGGTAAAGGTCTGTCTATCCCTGTTTCTTGTTCTTCCACACCTGTTAAAAGGCCTAGGAAATTTGATTCTTCTGATGAGGATTTGGATTCTGGAAAAGAATCCCTGGCTTATTCTTCCCAAATTCCTTCCCCTCTGGACTATGGTACTGAGGAAGAGGATTATATAAGTCCTGACTCCCCATTGGAAGAGTTGTCCTTTGTAGATACTATTGTCTGCACAATGGAATATTTTAAATGGGACTGTACCAAGGTCTCTGACATTCAAAAAAGGTACTATGAGTTCCTACAAATGGAGTCTTCCAAACCATCAGCTATCCCTCCTGATTTGGCTGCCCATGTGGCTCTTGACTCTCAGCCCCCTGCACCAAAGAAAACTGATAGGTTCTATAAGGCACCTGAGGACTGTATGTTTTTGTACAAGTGCCTTTCTGCTGATCCTTCAGTAGTCTCAGTTTCTTCTGACAAACCCTCTAAGTTGCTGCCATCTACCAAGCTCCTTCCTTCAGATAAGGATCATTGAGCCATGAAAAGGTTAGGCACAAAAGTTTATACTGTTGTCACCACCTTGTTTTTAGGGCTTATTAATTACCAGAATCATATGACCAGTATGTTTTTGCTCTCCTTTCCTAAGTATCTGAAGTGGTGTCCTTCCTGATTCTGATGGGAAGGCTTCTTCTCTTTCCCTTCTGAGGTCCACTTTGGGTGGTTTACATTCATTCAGAGCATACTCTTTGGGAAGATTCTTTTAGCAGATCCAGAACACAAGCTCATGAATGGATGCTTCACAGAGATGTGTTCCTGGACATTATCCCGCAGTGGTGTATCCCTCAAGTAGACCTTTTCACCTCCCCTCTGAACAGACAACTTCCTCTATTCTGCTCCAGAGTCCCAAGTCACGTTACTTGGAAAGTGGATGTCCTATCTTTTCTTTGGAAGGGAATGTTTTTGTATGCTTTATTGCCTTCCTCTGTTACCTCAAGATATGCACATGATCAGGCAGGACTCTCCCAAAACTTTGCTAATAACTTTTTTTTGGCCCAGTCATTACTGGTTCTCCTTTGTTTCTCACTTGGCCAGGGGTGATCACTACAAGTTTCCTCTCTGAGTGGATCTTCTCACACAAGACAAGGGATCTCTTATCAGTCCTCACCTGTCCACTCTTCAGATGACACTATGGGTGATAGGGATTTTATTCCTTTTAGGCACCTCTTTTCTGAGGATGTGCTATGGGTTTTGCAGGAGGACAGGAGACCCACTACCAGAAAATCAAATATGTCCAATTGGAAAAGATTTTCTGTCTGGTGTCTCACTTAAAATCAGGATCCCCAATCTGTGGAGGTTCCTCTGGTTCATTCTTATTTGTGTGATCCGCTCTATGCTAAATTGGCATATCCTTCAGTTAAAGCTCATTGTCAGCAATTTCTTCTTGTCTGCCCTTAAATCTTCAACTGGCATCTAGGTTTGAGGTCAATCAATTTCTTAAACATGTCCTTCATATCAGGCCTCCAAGATGCCTATTCTGCATTCTTGAAACCTCAATTATGTACATGAAAAATTGATCCAAGCTACTTTTGAACCTGTTTCTTCAGATTCCTTGCAACATTGTACTTGGAAGGCTGTTCTTCTTTTGGCTCTTTCTCCTCCCAAGAACGTGTCTGAACTTCAGGTTCTCATAGCTGTACCTCATTTCGTAGTTGTTCATGGAAACAGGGTGTCACTTCATACTAATTCTTCTTTTATGCCCAAGGTTATATGCTGCCAAAATCACCTGCTATTTTTTTCAGTCACCCTGCCATTCCTTGATCTGCTTTTTAAACTTGATGATTTTTAAGCTGACCACCCTTATTGCAAATTGAGGTTTATAAGCTTCACCCTTTCTACACTGCTGTTTATACCTTGAATTACTCATTTACTTACTTGTGCTTATTTTGAAAAAAAATGCATTTTGCCTCTCATTGTCTGTTCCACTGATTTACTTGCTCTGAATTCAATGTTTCAATAGCTGTTGGATAAAGTAATGTATTTTTACATTCTAGCAAGCTCTTTTATTTGTTTTACATCACAAGGACAGAGGATTTTCCATCTAGTAGCACTGGGTGGTAGCCTGGTCTGTATAGATTGGGGAAACACAACACAGATTCCTGCATGTAATAGTTTTATTGGCTGGATGACTTATTAGTCAGCTTATTTTATGTTTAGTGCCTTTATAAATTCTGCACAACTGAGTGGCTTTTAGCTCATTTCTACAAACCAACTTACTTTTATTGAAAAATCACACTTTTGTAAGCTGCTTAAAGTACACTGTTAGCTTGAATTACTTATTGCCTTTCCTTAAGCTTAAGTTTGTTTGTGGTAGCATTTCTCTCTGGACACTCTTACTGTGCTCTTAAATTAGGAGAACTGGGATTATTCATCTAGTGGCAGTAGGTGTTTACCTGGTCTATCTGAGTTGGGAAGCACACAAAAGGACTTTACTCTAAGTCTAATTGAGGACTCAGTAATCAGTTTTCTGTATTTTCAGTGCTGGTATAAATTTGGTACATTTGCACAGAGCTGATCATGTGCCCTGTACAGATGCAAACATCTGGAAACATTTCTTAGTTTTTTCATTCTAAGGTGAAAGCTTAGTGCATTATTTATTTCTTTTTTGCACTTCTTTAAAGTTTAAAGTTGCACTTTCAAAATGCTGAAAGTGCTGCTGTTCTGCACTGAATTGCATTGTATCTAGTGTTTCTTAGTTTGTATTAGACACCTGTTTGTGGTTCCTTAACACTTGGGTTCCAAACCAATCATTTTACATTAAGAGGGTCAAAGTCTGCATGCCTGTGGCAAGAGAGGGCTGATTTTACAAATATAAGCATGAGATTGCTGTTGGAAAGCTCATTGTGTGCTTACCTGATTGGCTTTAGGACATAGTGTAAACATTTTTTTTTTGATTGTATATAAGCCGCACATTTGCCAGCAGTTATTGGTCCCTTGTATACACTCAATCTCCAGAAGTTGAAATTTCCCCTATAAAGAAAAAAAAACCTTACGCATTTAGTTAGGAGTATTTATGTTTCCCTTACCTTATTATAGTACCCAGGACTACTGCTACTTAGAGGACAGCTGGATTGGGCAATGGGCAGCATTGCTGGTTAGGTTCGCTGCAGACTGCAACAAGTAAGCACCCTTCTATCATCCAATTACAAACACCCTCCACTCTTGTCCCTTGTAAGTACACATTAGAACCTGCAGTCATAGATGGGTACTTTCCTGCTATCACTGCATATAGCTTGGTGGACATAGGCATCCTGAGACAATGTATCAATTGCATTATGTACACTGACAGCCACTTAATTCTCAAATAGACAAATACAGTGTGTGGGAGATATAATTATATGTTGACACTAGAGGCTAGACTCTCACATGCAGACACAAAAAGCAACAAACAAGTTATCAGCTGCTCACACATATTACTCCCTGCACCCAGAGGGGACCACACACACAAACACACATATGCAGAGGTGCTCACATGTAACTTACTCTAACTTCAAAGGCCTCACAGGCACAGTCCTCAGAAACTCCACATGTACACACACAAGACAATTCACATCACAACACATAAAGTCACAACTCGTTGTGTCTCAACTACCATGCCTATAAGGCAAAACACTCCACAACCCAATATTCTGGTCATAGAAGACCCCATTGTGAGACACACTGAAGTCCCTTTTACCAGGAGTAGGTTACAGTTAGTTGCCTGACAGGAGTCAGGATCCTCCAGATCATGCAAAAACTCAGGTCACTTACCCCTAAGTACCACTATGACTCAGTCATAGTCTCCATGGGTGTGAATGACCTGAGATGTACCTCCTTGGACTATATGAAGAGAGACATGATTGAGCTCTCAGAATATGTATGACAGGCAGGTATGAGTCTAGCATTCTACTGTCTCCACAGATGATGCCACAATACCAGCAGAAAATGATCAACTTTAACAACTGGCTTAGCTACTTGGTGTCATTCTGAAGGGGTTCAATATGTGTCAGCCTGGAAGGACATGGTCAAAAGGCCATGCTGTTTTACCAGGGATGGTCTTCACCTATCACCTCTAGATGCAAAGATGCCTGCCTGCCCCCATAATGCCTTTTTTAGGCAATGTCAAAATAATACAACTTCTGACATAAAGAAATCCACTACAGATGAACTCAAGGCCATGCTGCTTAATGCTAGGATCCTAAACATAAACTGCACTCCCTGGAAGCACTCCTCACCTTGGAAGATGCTGATGTCTGTGCAGTCATTGAAACTTGGTTACAGACTGCATAGAGCACCCCAACCATACAAGGCTACAATGCCTTTCACAAGTTCAGACCTCAAAATGATGATGAAAGAACCAAAGGTCGAGGTGTATCCATCTTCATTAAATCCAAATACATCTTGAGACTGGTAAAACAGTATGACTCTCTTGAGCTACTCCAGGTCCAAATAACTACAGGCAAAATACCCTACCACATTATCATTAGCTCCAAGTCCCCCACCATGCACTAGGAGAAGCATACCACCTACCTGGACTTGCTAGCGTTGCTTAGTATACAGCCAAACATCTTGGTCATGGGACATTTCAACTATCCTTCCATCAAATAGGTGACTTATATGAGCACAAACATCACTCTGAGGTTCCTAGATTTTGTTATTTCAAATGTTTTGGAACAGTTGGTCTGCAACCCCACACAGGGCTCAAATATCCTCGACCTAGTGCTTACCAACATGGTGGGGCACTATACTACCCCTAGTGTGTTGCCCTCCCTGGTAAGGTCAGACCTTAAATCAGTCTCATTTGAAGTAAAGATCAGACATGACACACCCACAGGAGCAGAAAAACTGAAACATTTCTCCAAAGCAAACTATAGTTTCAAAGTCCCAGCTAATACAGCCAACAATGACTCCTATGCAGAAGATTACACAAATGCCCTATATAGCCACTTAAACAAATGTATTGACTCAGCTGTACCTGACAGGAGTAAAACCAGGTCTCTAGAAAAAAAAAGCCACCCTGGTGGACTGTAAGTATGAATAAGTTATATTACAAAAGAAAGAAACTAATATCTAAGAACAAGTGGGAAATTAACTCAACAGTGGAAAAATACCCTCCACAGCTTGAACAAGCAAATCAGATATCTTGTAAAGTCCTCTAAGGCTAGCTATGAGACTAAATTAGAATCTGTGGCTAAATACAACTCTAAGGTATTCTTTAGCTATGTCTGAAAACTTAAAGAGAATGCCCAGCTGTGTGCTGAACTTATAGTGGACAGTATCACTAACACTAAACCTAAGGAAATTGCCAACCTCCAAGCTGACAGATTTGGTTATAACTTCACTCCCCCTATCACCACTAACTATACCCCAAAGCATTCCTGACACCAGTTCACTACCTAGTATCTTCAAAGAACAGGTCATACAAGCACTCGCCAAGCCTGTATGGGACCAGATAACATGCCAGGTTGCTTACTAAACAATCTAAAACAAGACCTGGTGAAATCACTTGGCACTTTCTTTAACCATAGCTTAAGCTCTGGATTTGTTCCAACAGAGTGCAAAACAGCAACAGTAATCCCTTTGCACAAAGAGGGTCAATCAACAAGCTCAGGAAATGATTTACCCATAAGCCTAACCAGACTTATCAGCAAGGCCATGGAAAGAGTTATCATGGACCTTATCAACAAGGACACAGGTGACCTACAAGCTCTTGACCCAACCCAGTTTGGTTTCATCAAGGGTAGATATTGCTTATTAAACCTGGTAGACTTCTTTAAGAATGGCACCAAAGCCTTGGATGAGGGCAAAGCAGTACATACCATATATCTTGCTTTAACCAATACTTTTGACTCAATTCAACACTCAGGGATCATTGAAAAATTCTCCCAGCTGGGGATTAACCCATACATCACTAGATGGGTAGCCAACTGGGTCACCTACAGAATGCACAGTGTCAAATTTGGGTAGTCCACCTCTACCAGTATATCAGTTACCAGTGGGGTATAACAAGGATCTATGCTGGCCCCCTACTGCTTGGAATCTATTTCTCTGAGATCCAGACAAAAGTAGAAGGCCTGTGGCTTACAAAGTTTGTAGATGACTGCAAACTGGATGCAGTCATTGAGTCCCTCAGTTATGTAAATATATTATAGAAGGGGCTGAGTCAGGCAAATGATTGGTGCCAAAACCATGGATTAAAACTAAATGCAAAAAAATGTGTCATTATCCCCTTTGACAAAGAAGCAGCCCATGCTGATTATGATATAGATAGCACTCATTTAAGCTCAAACCCAGTGGTGGGAGACTTGGGAACACAGATTGATAGCAATCTAAATTTCGATCATCATGTGTCCATAGCAGTAAGGAAAGCCTTCTACATTGTTCATCTCATAAATAAGCCCATTACATCCAAGACTACAGAAGTTATAACTCCACTGTACTTGACCCTTATCAGATCACTAATTGATTACAATGCTCCCTTCTGTATGTATCTCACCTGCAGCAACTGGAGAGACCACAGAGGTTTCTAACCAAGAGAATCCAGGGCCTCCAAAGCATGGCTTATATGAAAATACTGAACACCCTGTCACTGTAGTCAGTATCATACAGGCTGCTGAGAGGTGACTTGTGCTTGGCCTACAGAGCAGTCTCTGACTCTTCTTTAATGGAAATGCTGCACATCCACAAATCAAATGGGGCAAGATATACTCACTCCAGGAATCTCAACCTAGCCTATGATATTAGCAGAATATGTTGGAAAGACTGATATATCTCCCAGTGATTGCCAGTCCTCTGGAATAAGCTCCCACTTCACATGAAGCAGAGCTCCTTAATGACACTATTTAAGTGCAACCATGACAATTGGATGGTTAACCGCAAATTCACCCTGGTGATGGCACCTATGTCCCTCATGGACGGGGTAGTCGGTGCTGATCATAGAGTCACTCTGCAAACAATTACCATCTAACTATGGTCAATTAAGGTACATTAGTTTTTACACAGCTTGTAAAGGTCCTAGGGCCATTAGCCTACTAACCTACTACGAACCTATAAAAGTAACCTTAGTTTTCCGGTCTGAGGACTAGATGTTAGACTTTGAGATTGGCATATTCCTTAACTAGTTCTTCACCTTTGCTGACATTTTATTCCTAAGGCTAAACAGTGTTTAACTTTGACTTAGAACTATGCCAAAATATACCTTACATTTATAGATAACACTTGACTTATTATCTGCAGAATGTCCATATTATCTCAATTGTAATATTTCATATTTTGCATTGCCTGTTATTTCATGTATATTTGTATATTATTTATTATTGTACTACTGTTAACTGTTTTTGTATGACTGATTTTATGCTGTTTACTTAGATCTGTTAGTGTTGTTCATTTTCACTGTTTATTTATAATTGTACTATTTTATTCTGTTTGTGCTCCTTAGAGGGCCTGGGTCATGGCTGAAAAGAGTTGTCCAGTCAACCTATACAGTAAACAAAGATATAAATAAGCAAACAAACAATTTATTTTTTATTTATTTTTATTTTACATTTGTTGACTGGGATAGTCCAACTGGATGCATGTCCATTTTCAGCGGAGGCCCGGGGAGAAAAGCTCCAAGGGTAAGCAGATACAGCATTACATAATACCAGCATTACATATTACAAACAGACTATTTACAGAGATTAACAGACTATTTACAGAGATTTAAATAAATACATAAATAAAAATGCGCCTGAAATTAAGTTTAGCTCTCAGTCCAACTGCCTCTTTAAACCTAGCTCAACATGAGGGCTCAAAGCACACCTGATTATCAGCTTAATTCTAATCCTACATCTTTATTATTGAAAACAATAGATGAGTGGTGTCTAATAGATACAAAAATGCAACTTTGAACCTCCTAAACATACATCTGCTTTCAAATGCAAGGTAACAAGACCTTTCCAGTATGCAGTCTTCAGTGATAAGCTGAGTCGTGGTTATCAGAGTGCTAAGCCTAAATATTTAATCATGCGTTTACCTTGTGCTTAAGTCAGTTTTTAGACTCATTACAATCCTAATTTGAAAACTAATTATAGTCTTTTTAGTTTGAGGGTCAAGTATAAGTCAGTGATAGGGATATAGTTTTAATAGACCAAGACTGCCCTTACCTGCTTATTGCTCTACATTGTAGTCTTTATTTTAAAAGTGTGTGCTTCATACCTCTCAACCTCTTAGAGCAAAAAATCTGGATAAAGCCTAAAATGATCGGGGGGACAAATAGGAACAGATTTTAAATATTGCTCTTACAAACTTAGAAAGTTAATAGAATAATAGGTTTTGCATTAGCATGAATTTTCTGAAGTATGTGGAGTCTTAAACTCAAATGTTTGTCATTATTTAATGATTTCAATCCTCAGCTATTTGCCAGAAAAGTACAAATTTTAGGAGGAACACAAAAAAATATGAGGCAAAAATCTGTACAGTTGAGAGGTACTGTGCTTCTAGCTATTTTGTTTATTTGTCCTTTTGAATTCACTTTGGGCTAACAGCAAAGTGACCATTTTGTTAAACTGGGACACTTGAGGGCCTCTCTCGGAAGCCAGGTCTACAATCTCATTCTCCCTGTCCTATAGGAGTGAAGGTAGAGCCGCCATGTCATCTCTCACTGGGGCCAGTGAGTTGACCTCCCGTCCTTCACCCGGCACTGTGGGGATGCCACTCTTTGAACGGCACCACCCAGAAGGCAAGAGGCCACATGCCAGGAGGCTCAAAGTGATGCACATTTATCAGCACCTAGCACTGTGGGGGAGAGAGAATGATGTGTGCCACAAAACGTGCAGAGATGGGGGGACCTAGGGCCATCTCCTTGTGAGTTTGAAAGCCCTAGGTGGAAGGCAAAGGGGACAACTGATGTCATGTAAGTCTGGATGAGGGACTGTCTGAGGCTTCATGGCCCAGCAGAGTTCCATGAGGCTGGGAAGATCCCGTGAGAGGCTCCAAGAGCATGCCTGACACTGCATGATTTGGCAACAGTCAGGAGATATGTAACCCTGGAAAAGAGCTCTCTTTCCTGTGTAGAAGTGGAAGCTCAGAGGGAGTCCACCTTGATGGAAGTCTGGAAGGGAGAGAGAGGTGGAAAGTGAGTGAGACAGGACAGCTCCTGCCTTGGTGAGGAGGTATGGACCATGCCCCCTCTGGAACGGAAGTCTGGAAGGGGGAGAGAGGCAGATAGTGGCAGGACTGGGAGAGCTCCTGTCTGGGTGAGGGGGGGTTCAGGCAGAGCTCCCCACCTTGGAAGTCCTTAAGGGAGTGCTGGGGCAGACAGCAGCAGGGCCTGGAGAGCTTCTCCCTGAGTGAGCAGGGTCAGGCAGAGCTTCCCATGATGGAAGTCCTTCAGGAAGTGCCAGGGCATATGGCAGATGGGCCTGGAGAGATCCTGCCATGGCAAAGGCATCCATCTTCACCCCATAACCGATGGCATCCTTGAAAAATCTCAAAGTCCCCAGAGCTGCTCTAAATGGGAAAGCAGGGGGACTCTGAAGCCTTCATGAGAGTGGATCTGCCCCTCAGCATTTGAGGGGAGTTCCAGATGGCAGACGGGATGGGAGGGAAGCTCCCCTGAAAGGGTCCAAGGGCATGAGTGATCCGGCAAGATTTGGCAGCCTACAGGAGACATGGAGGTGGTGTAGTCCCACTATATGGGGGGGGGGGGGGGCACAGCTGGGGAAGGTCTCTTGGCCAGGTCAAAGTAGAGACCTGTAGGGGTCGGCCATGACAGAAGTCAGTAAGGGAGGGCCAGGAAGATGGGTGCTGAACCTGGAGAGCTCCTGCCTGGGTGAGTGGGTCAGGCAGAGCCTCCCATGGAGGAAGTCCTTGAGAGAGCGACTGACAGATGGCAACAGGGACTGGAAGACTCTTGCCAGGGTGAAGGCATCTGACCTTACCTCATACCAATGGCATCCCCGAAAAATCGCAAAGTTCCCAGAGCTTTTCAGAATGGGAAAGCAGGAGGACTGGCCGCTCTGGGATGCCAGATCACCATTCAGACTGAGCGGCCTAAACTAGGACATTTCTGTGTCCCAAAGACAATGTTTGGGATTCTGGGGCAGAGACTTCCAAACTGGGACTGTCCTGGAAAAACTGGGACAGTTGGTCACCTTGGCTAACAGCAGTGTGGTTTTACATAGAAGGCCTGGGTCTGCCTTTCTAGTAACAGTAGAAGGTAGGTTGGTCTGTCTGAGCTGGAAATCATACAGGAAGGCTTTAAGTGAGACTGCTTGACTGGTCATAGGGCTATTTGCTTTGTCAATCAGTTTTCTCTGTCTCCAATAAATCCAGCATACGTGTGTGATGCTGCTCATTACACAGTGGTGGTTAGCAGTGTTCTGTATATACATAGGTACATAGAACTGACATTTTCTATATAAAGCTACCCCTGAAATTTCCACAGTACTTAGTTACACAAACAGCAACTAGTTTGCAGACTGAGTTGCAACCCCATCACCCAACACAAATTTGATCTTAGATAGTCCTGATTCAAGTCACAACCACCAAGCTAGTCAGCTGTAAACCATCCCCTCACAGAACAAGAAATATGGATCTGTAGTCATGGGAATGCACTTCCGTGCTATTGATGAAGTCTGGTGGATATGGGCATCCTGAGGCAATGTAGGAATTGTCTCAAGTTTACTGACAACCACTTTACTCTTAAACAAACTGAAACTGTGTGGGAGATATAGTTACCTAATGTCAATGGAAGAAAGGCTCTCACACCCAAACACTTATAATAACAAACAGGTTGTCAGTAACACACACTCAATACCCAATTCATATAGTGCCGACCAAACATGAAGACCCACATATGCTGAGATTCTTAAAGTAATCTCTTTCTCTAAACCACAAGAAAATCCCAGAAACACACAGCCACATCCCATAATGTCTGATCTTCTAAGGCCATAAAGCATAGCTTCACACAACCCAATATTTTGGTCATAAGAAACTCTATCATACGACACACAAATGTCCCAGTTAACAGGCTAAGAAAAGAGGGAATCACAGTAAGCTGCTGGTCAGGAGTTAGGATCTGTCAGATCACATATGCACTTAGGTCATTGAACTACATGTACCAGTATGATTCAGAACTAAGCAGAAGAGCAGAAAGAGTAACAAAAGAAAAAAAATGATAACCAACAGGTTACACTAAGGATCCAAAGGAAGGCCCTGAAACAGTAGTATTTATTCCAAAAAGTAAAAGAGTTGTTTTTTTCTGAAATGAAAGCCCTTAACATTTTTACTTTTTGGAATAAATACTACTGTTTGAGAGCTTTCATGTTGATCCTTACTGTAACCTGGTGGTTAGCAGTATGACTTAGTCATAGTCCATATGGCCATAAGTGACCCGAAGAAATACTTCATGGAGTTCTCAGACTATGTGTTCCAGGCCAGTATTAGCCTAACATTGAGCAACATTCTGCCTTCAAAAAGGATGATGCCACAATATGAACAGAAAATAATTAACTTTAACAACTGGATTAGACTATGGTGTTATTCAAAGGAGGTAAATATATGTCAGCCTGGGAGAATATGGTCGACATAACATGTTGCTTTTCTAGGGATGGTCTACACCTCAGCCCTCTGGGATTTTGAATATTGGTTAAAACCTTGTCCACCTCCATACTGCCTTTTTTAGGCATTGCTAACTTGATGAACCTACTAGCACAATTAAACCATCCCAGGAAACTCTGATGGTGCTGGTGCTCTATGGCAGAGTCTAAACAAGAAGCTCCACTCCTTGCAAACTGTCCTCACTCTGAAGAATGTAAACATCTATGCAGTTACTAAGGCATGTTTTAAAGACACAGAGAACATCCCAGTAGAGCAGAGCTACAATTACTTCCACACGTTTAGACCAACTACTTCATGGGAAGGAGACAAAATGTTGAGGTGTTTCTATTTACATTAAAAACAAGCGCATCTCAAGGATGGTCCATCAGTATGATGCCCTTGAGCTTCTCCATATCCAAATTACCTTAGACAAAGTCCCATGCCATTTCCTTGCAAGCTGTAGCTCCTCCTCGATGACCCAGGAAAATCATAATACATAATTAAATGTACTAGAGACACTCCGCATTAAACCTAAAACTACTCCAGTATAAATTAGGAGTTATACACAACTCCTAACATGCAGGTCCAGGATTCCAAGATTTTGTAAATGCAAGCACCTTGAACCAGTTAGCCTGTACCCCAACTAAGGGTACATGCATCCTTCATCTGGTCTTCACAAACATGACAAAATGTTGAACCCTCCTTAGTGTAATGTCCTTGATGGTCAGGTCAGACCATAAAGCTGTTTCCTTTGAAGTAAAGTTAAAATCAGGGACATTGGGTAACCATGGAACTTTTACAAATTATTCTAGGTCAAACTTCTCTACTAAGTGACACCCTGGCAGAATTTCAAGTCCCCCCCAAACCCTGGAAACACCACTTGCTACGTAGAATCATTCACAGAAACCTTGTATAATCATATTAACAGCTGCACAGAGACATCTGTACCTACCTGGATGAAGAACAGGATCAACTTAAAAAACAGGCTGCCTTTTGGAATTCTAACTTCAAAAGGTTTTATAATAAAAGCAACAAATTCATGGCAAAAGTTAGAGGGTGCAATGCCTGGCAAGTTAAAACATCCCTCATTAACCTAAGCAAGCAATTAAGGGGGCGAATCACGTCTACCAAAGCCTGAGATAGAGCTAAAATTAGCCTCCCAGCCAATGACAGTCATGAACCTTTCTTCAGCTATGTCTGTACTCTCAAAGACTCTATATGACAATGTACTGAATTAATTGCAAATGATTCCACCTCTATGGAGCCAAAAGATATAGCAAATCTCCTGGCTGACAAATGTAGCTCCAACACTACTTCTCTCTTCATGCCAGATGATGCTCAGGAAATATTCACATCCATAACTTCGCCAACTATCACTAGACAGTGGGTACTTAAGGTACTCTTCAGGGCCAAGAATACTGCATCAGTGGGTCCCAATAATATCCCATGATGCCACCCAAATAGCAAGAAACATGAACTATAAGGCCCACTATTATCACTATTTAACTACAGCCATCAAGTAGGCTTTGTGCCAAATGAAAGGATAGTCTGATATGCAAAGCTATGGAGAGAATAATCATGACTGTCCTAAATGATGAAACAGGTAACCTACAAAAATTAGATCCAGATCACTTCAGGTTAGTCAAAGGCAGGTCTTGCTTACTCAACACAGTGGACATCTTCATGAAGGTCATCAAAGCAATGGACAATGGCAAACTGCAAAATGGTGCATACTGTCTACCTCAACATGGCAAAGGCATTTGATGCAATACCCGGTCAGGCATTGTAGAAAATTTCAGTATATAGGAATAAATTCATAAATTACCGACTGGATAGACAGCTTACAGACAGGACCAAATGAGTTAGAATAGGGGAGTCTTCCTCCACAAAAAGGCTGGTTACTTGTGGGATGCCTCAAGTCTCAGTGCTGGAGGGTGCTCCTGTTTGGTATCTATTTCTCTGAAGTCAAAGCTAACATGAAGGGCCACTTCCTGACCTAGTTCCCAGTGGTTGCAAATTGGGTGCAGTGAATCCTCCTAAGACACAAACATTCTCCAAGAAGGCCTGTCACATAACTAATATCTGGTTGCAGGGTCAAGGTCTTAAACTCAATACCTAAATGTTCATTATATTAGCTTTCAGAAGGACAGTCATCCAAATAAATTACTACATTGACAATACACCCCAAAGAGTAGACACTGTAGTCAGTGATTTGTCAAAACATGTCGACAATGATTTGGAATTTGACTATCATGTCTACTATAGTGAGAAAGTTATTCTGTGCTGCAGTACTTATCAGCAGGGATATGACATCTAGATCAAAAAACATGATGATCATGATGATGATGGTATTTGCCATGGCTGAGACAGTGTTTTAACTTTTAGTATTTTTGCATCACAGCTCAGTCCCTCATTCACCTGTTAATTTCACAGCTAGGGTTCCCATTTTGGTGAATTTTATATTTAATACATTCTCCCCATTTTCATGTTGGTTTTATCACATTGCAAACTGGCTGGTGGACTCGAGATGCTAAGCTGCTCCTATGTATGCATGTTTGTGTGTATGTGTATTTTATGCTTGGTGTATATGTATGTGTGTGTGGGAGATGTATTTTTCTGTGTGCTTTTCCAGTTGGACTAACATTGTATCTGGGGCTGGTTCCCACCTTGTTCTTATTGCTTGATGGGACAATCTCAGGCCCTTCATAATCTTCCCTCCCATCATTTAAAACCACTCTGAAAGACTTCCTAGCTAAAATCTGGCTCTGTTTTTGCACAAAACCAAGATCAGCTATATCCCTAAATGTGAACAAGTACTTGTTCATTCCTTATACCGTCTAATCCTTCTTTCTTCACTTACATCCTTACTCCTATCAAATTTTCTTCCTTGACTTTCTCTCTAAGTATACCATAAGCCTGTTTTTCCCTCACTACATATTGCAATTCCAGTTTGTATTAAGTTAACTTACCTTTAATTTCTCTAAAAACTGTTTAAAGTTTCTCTAAATATTAAATATAATATCATTTGTATTGAATATTAACCAGTGCTTTTATATTATATCTAACTTGTTATAATTATTCAAACTGCAGATGTTTTTGTTTTATTTTTGAAGACTAAAAGTATTCTTAAAATGTTTTGTTATAATTTGGAGCTTTTCTCCCTGAGCCTCATTTGAAAATGGGCTTCTACTCAGTCTGACTTTCCCCGTAGTCAAATGTCAGAAAATAAATCTTCCTGGAATGCAAAACCTGGTTACTGAAAATGGATAAAAGGATGTCAAAATATGTCAGTGAGGTAAAAGGTTAGAGATGTAGACCACAGCATGATATAAATACTGTTATATCTTAGACCTCCAACAATATAAGATCTGCAGTGGCGTCACATTACAAAATGAATAGAGTTGTATGTGTGACTTCTATGCCCTTTACTCACATTGTATGTATCACAAATGGTAAAATGCTCATTAAAAAGCCTTACAGAGTATAACAGTATAGGGTTAAAATGGTGAATTACTAATATGTGAAAATAGAAGTTAAGATATTTTAAACAGATTGCAGTTATGTGTAACATGTATCTACACTTTTGTTAGATATTCTGTTGGCAGGTATGACATCTGACAAAATTTTACTTTTTTGTTTTGTAGTAAACATTTCAGAAATAAACATATGATACAGCACTAAATATGACATTTTGAGTGTTGTGTGTTCTGCATGTAGTTCAGTATTAAATCACCTGTATCATTCTACAACACATTTCAAGCACATGACCACAGGGCATTGTTGCCATGCCATTAACCATGACTTAGAGGGTCTATATTAGAACATCGAAGTTTCAAAACTTCGAATATTCTAATATCGACCCCTATTCAGCGAAAGCTGAAAACATCAAACATACAGAACAGCGAATTTTTTCCTAGGGAAAAAAATTGCTGTTCCAAAACACATTCATACAACACAAGCACACCAAACAAACAGCAATCCACACACATACACCTAAAATCTTACACCTAACCCTACACTAAACTATAAACACACCATTAACTATCCACTTACCTTAACCCAAACCATAACCCTAAGGTCCATCACTATCGCACTCTCACCTCACCCACGCCCTAACCCTAACTTACCTAATATGCCCTAACCCTCACATCCACACAATCGCACACTTATATGACCCGCACCCTAACCCACCCTAACCCTCATGTTCACACAATCGCATAAATACCTAACCCGCACCCTAACTAACCTAACCCGCACTCAATCGCATGCTTACCTGAACCTGACCCGTAACTTTCCACCACAGCGCTGAAAATACCGAAGCAACAGAAACAGACAACCAAATTATTTCCCTAGGAAAGAATTCAGTTTTCTGTTGCTTCGATATTTTCAGCTTTCGCTGAATAGGGGTCGATATTAGAACATTCGAAGTTTTGAAACTTTGATGTTCTAATATAGACCCGACTTACATACTTACTATCATTTCACAATGTTTAGCATTAAATCGTTTCAGCATTCTAAGTTTCACTTCATGAAACTGAACACAGTGTAATCCTGATGTCCCATTAACCAAAAATAAAGTACATATTAACCCTTCCCCCATCTACTATGAGCATGCAATTTTTTTAATGGGATGGTATAGTATTTGTGGCCCTAACTATCTCCTGTGGTTTTGTAATCAAGAGGCTGTTATACTCAATAACTGCTATTTTCCCTTTCTGAAAAAAAAAGTTTGTTTTTTTTGCACATGGTTCATAGGCAGGACTAGTACAGAATTATTAAACCACTGTTCTGTAAAATGAGCACATTCCAAAGACTTGACAATGACCAAGATGACATGGGCTAGAACAACAGGAAGAGATGATTGCTGTGGGAGAGGAATGAAAGGGCAGTGCCTCCTTGGCACTCACTGGGTAAGACAGAAATTACTTATGTGTCATGGTGCACATTTTCTTACTGTTCATTGATGGATCTGGTGGACCTAATAGGAAGCATCTGCTTCTAAACTGGAGGCAAGGTCACCTGCAGACATGTATCCCTCACTGAAGTGAATGACAACCCCGGTGTATGCCCATTACATGCTATCACTTAAGCACTAGTGGGCATGTGTGGGAGAAATATAGGGCTTAAAGAAAAGCTCCTATGATGATTTCCTGGATGGACACCCCAGCACAATTGTTCTCCTGAATGAAAGTGGCATGGCTGGAGGTGTAGATGGTCGATAGGCAAAGGAGATGCATGTAACAAAGAGCTATTTATGAGTACAATGGAGCACAGATAATTTTTTGGTAAACATTACTTGTGCATTTAATAACTCAACTTAAGCACTATCTTTGCACAATTAATTGGATAAGAACTTTCATGCAGTAAACTGCATACAGACTCATATTGGCAAATCAGTGAATGGTGGTCAGCATGTATTTGGGTGAAAAAATAAGGATAAAAAATAGCTTACTTAGACTAAGTAATGTCAGTGAAATTAAGACAGTTTGTTTGTGCTTTTAAATGACTACATCAATGTTTCATGTCCTCAATACTTCTTTTTTTAGCTACATTTCTTAGATTAGAAAGATTTGGACTACATAGCAAAAGGGCCCTAATTTAGAGATGACACATACATTTTCCATAATGAAAATTTAATCAATTTGCATTTTAGCCACACCAACAGCTCTTTTGGGGTACACAAAGAAGGCATTTGCTAAAAAGTCACAATGCATACTAGTATTAATGGGACATTGAGTAATGCAAGTATGGCCTTTACAGAAAGCATACAGGAAATGACACTATATGAGTTTGGTTTTCAACCAAATGGAATAAGTATCTGCATACAAGTTTTAGAAAGAATTTTAAAAGGATATTAAGGTTTAATATGGATCTAAAATCCTGTAATTTATGATGTGAGATTAAGATCTTGTGAAGAGCATTAACTCTTGTATGTTTCCAGGTTTGATTAGTTTCTTAATGATTAGTGACAGGTTATGGATATGAGCAAGAGAGTCTAGCAATAAACAAATAGTCATTTCAGGTATACACACTACAAGCATTCATCACAGATAAATCCTTTAACATGAATACTAATGAGTTAATTTTGTACTCCTTTAAGATTTACCTGAAAGGAAAACTGAGAGCTCCAGCATATCAGTCAGACTAGTTGAACCGAGAATTAACTAAAGAGAGTTTTGTTTTAAAAAGTGAGGGAAGGTCAGAAAGCAGATGAATGCCCGCATCATTCGAATAAGAAGCAATGGTACTCTGAATGAGTAAGAAGCACGGCAGTTTGAGTTATTTTTATTTCTGCCTATAAAAGCTCGAGGCAACTGAAGGAGAGTGACTTTTTTCTCTTACTGTACATTGATTTAGTTACTTTTGGTTTGACCATGCAATTTTTCTTTCAACAATATAATTCTTACATATGACTGCTGTAGAGTATGCAATCCTATATAATTCTTATGTAGGACTGGTAGCAATATTATTTCAAGGAGCAGTGAACAGCAGTCTGTGCTGTGATAAGAGGATTCCTCTACCATTTCCATACATACCCCCTATGTCTGTTGAGATTTTGGTTCAGAGGTAAGAGAATACTAGATTAACTGCCCTGATGGGTTGTTTTAAGTCTAGGCTGTAACCACTGGCTAGAATCAAACTGTGTGCCTATCAGATGAACACCTTAAGCATTATGCCAAGCCCACCTGAGTGCTTTGGGTCTTGCATAGAAATATTCATTTCTTCCCACATTTCTTTTAAACTTGGCAAACTGTATATTCTGAATGGTCTTCAGTACTGAAGAAAATGCTCTAACCTGCTACAGGATAGTAATCATTTTGCAAATGCTTAAGGACAACTTCCATTTCTTCAGAACATGAAACTGAGTGACTTGAGATAATTTTAGGAAAAGATGTAGACAATCTAAAGAGAACATAAGAAGAAGAACAGAAGAATAAGATCACTGAAGAAATTGCATAAAAGTAGGAGAGAGGCAAGTCACATTTCAATGAGGAGTTATTAATCATCTGCTGTACAATGGATCCTGTTCAGAAGATCGTTTCAATGGAAAGTTGAACATCATATGGTTGAGATCATATAATCGACTTTCTGAAATGTCAATGCTTTTGAATGAAGATCATGGTACAGTGGGGATCAAGGAATTTACCCTTGTCCCCCAATGTAGTACAATCTTGGAGTTAGTGTATCATAATATGCAGGGGATGTGGGAGGGTGCAGTTTTTTGTTGTTTTATCTTGTTCGGCTTTTCAGAAAGTTAATCATATTCTTTGATCACTCTTTTTGGAACAGACTTCATATTCAAATTAAGCAGAGTTTTTCCCTGGCTCTCTTCAAATGCACTTTGGATCAATGGGTGGGGAATCAAAAATTCACATCTAGGATAGTGTCTATGTCTCTTATGGACAGGGGCAATCTGTAAGATTCTCAATGCACAGGCACAAATCCATGTCATCCTCTTGCCTCTAGGGGCCATGTATTGGGTAAAATCAGATTATATTGGCTAGACTTGTAAGAGCTCTTAAGCCATTAGCCTAGTAATCTTCTAAGAACCTATAAAGGGCATTTCCTACTTTGTTATGAGCTTTGTGAATTGAAAAGAGATGTTTGTAAGTAAGGTGGAGAGCTCTTTTGGTGCAGTGGAGTTGTACTGTAACTCTTAGGAACAGCATTTTTCAGGACAAAAAACTTTTCTGAGCATAAACTGAACTTGAAAGTAGGTGAGAAAGTGGGGCAGTGCAAGCTGTGTGGAGTATGGTTTGTTCTACAAAAATGTCACTATTTTATTATAACTTTGTTCTAGTTTAGTTGTCATGGTGCACTCGTGGTTAATGAAAATAGGAGCGGCATATAGAAGTATAGGCCGGTGCTATTCCTATCCAGGTGCTTTCAGTTGGATATTGTTTGGATCTATATAGCAGACCTAACTTCTGATGTATTTTTTTGATTGCTTGTTGTGTGGAGGTTGAATGTCATGGTGTTGTCAACTATAACCTCTAGTAATTTAGTACTGGAGATAACCTAAATATTTTTGTTATTTACAGAAGTTATTTGAAAGCTAGCTTTGCATTTGTTATGAGGCTTAGGAGTGAAAATAAGTTTTTCTTTTTTGGGTTCAGTTTTATGTCTGATTTTGCTAGCCAGATTTCTGTAGACAGAATGAATCTTGTGTGAACTGTTGGAGAATAGAATTATGGCAGAGCAGATAAAGATTGCATCTTTAGTGTATTGGACCAGTTTGTTGTGTTTTGATTCAGTGTGTAAATTATTGGTAAGTGTATTAAACAGCAGTGGTCATAGTATGGAGCCTCTGGGAACACTGTCAGAGACTGGTAAAAAAGTAATGATGCTAGATTGCCATTTAACAGCTTGGTATCTGTTAGACAAATAGCTGATGAACCAGGAGAGACTGGAATAGGAAAGATCAAATGAGGCCAGGTGATGGAGCAGTTTATTATGAGAGAGAGTGTCAAAGGCTTTAGATAGGTCCAAGAAAAGGACAGATATAGTATTACCTAGGCAAATATAGTATTATCTATATTGCAGCTATGATTAATGTGATTAGATAAGTCTATTGGCACAGTGGTGGTACTGTGGTTTGATTTAAAGCTATGTTGAGTGGAGGACAGGAGGCTTTGGTAAGAATCTGGTTGAGGAATTGAGAATGGATGCAATTTTCTAAGATATTTGGTGTAGGGAAGGTATGGCTATGGGTCTATAGTTGTAAATATTGGTTGTGTTTCCCCTTTGCATACGGATAGGATGAATGATTTCTTTCATAGGGAGGGGAAATAAAACTGTTAGATGGATCTGTTAATAAGCATCAAGAAGGGGTAGGCAATGACACCTGCTTCAATTTTTAGGTATTCAGGGATAAGTTAGATAAAAATTTCACCTTTGGAAAATTGACTAGGCTGAAAATGGCCTACAATGGCAGCTAGCCTAGTACTTGCCTATAAACCTATGAAAATGAAGAATCCTCTGTTATCTAGTTCTGGGAGAGCAGGGCATATGAAAAATATATGCATTGTAAAAATAAGAGAAAACTAAAAATGATTAACTTAGGGGATGATACAACTCAGTGCAGCTGTAGAATCCCATCATATTTAATGAAACTTGTATTAGCTATTGATTGAGTTAACATTTTTTTTTTGGCTTTAGAAATGCAAAACGTGCCATTTGGTCATCATCAGTAAATCATCTTGTATTACACTAACTTCCTAGACCATGGTAGTATTCCTGTCACATTTGTAATAATATATATATTTTTTTTCTGGAGATATACTTAATTAGTGTAATATTAAAATACAAATGAGGCTGAGGAATTCAAATAATTTTGTCATAAATACTTTGTTACTTTAATAGGTACAACACACAGAAAAAGAGCTATGCTATTTCTTTTGTTTGTATTTTACGGTATACCAGTCTTTTATCTGCAGTGCAACATATTCTTTTAATATGTCCATCTGACATCACTTAACATTTATTAGTCTTTCAGCACTAATTCCTTCTCAACATGATCATCGCACAATCCAAGAAAAGCACTATATTTAAGGATTGTTATTATCTCATAATAGATCATGGATTTTATTATCAATAAACACTGTATCTTGGTTCACACAGTCAACTAAGCCATTTTGACATAAGAACAAAACAATTTCCCTAAGACAAATGGGCCACTAATCAATGACAGCTACACAAGTGTTCTTATAAACTGCATATGCAAAGCACATGTGCATTGTATTCAGATTTAAGAAAATGCCAAAGACATATTCTGTAGAAATGGTCTTGATGTTTATCAACACAAAATCCAAGGGGGGTCTAAGGGAATATGTTTATGCTGCACAACATTACTGGAAATGTCATCAGGAAGAGGATGTACACACATTGCAGTGTGTGGTGGTGCCCTTTATACTGCGTCTCAGCCAGAAAATTCAACTTCATTGAACTTAGGTCATATCTTTTTAAGATCATCACATGCCAAAAAGTAAGAACGTGTAGAATTAAGGATATCTGTACTCCCAGAGTAGTCAGTCTTCTCACTTTTGCAGTATAAATGTTATTATATTTACAACCACTTTGGTAGTTATAAAAAAGCACATATAATCTAAATATTACTTACCTTCTCCTATGAAAAGATTCATACTTGCACTTACCTCAGACAGGAAATGCTAGTACACTGCTGGGACTTTAATCCTTGATTGATGCCAGATTCTTTTCAAATTATTTACCAAACAGATTGTACTCAGCACAGAAGTTGTTGTGTCTGACTATTGTATTGTAGAAGCAATGCAACGCTGGAGTAAGGTTAATATGGGCAGCACAGTGGTGTAGCAGTTAGCACTGTCACATCACAGCAAGAGGTTCGCTGGTCTGATTCTCAGCTGGGATGCACTGTGTGTGGAGTCTGCATGTCCTCCCTACATTCATGTGGGTTTCTTATGGGTGCTCCAGTTTCCTCTCACATTACAATGACATGCATTTAGAGCAGTTCTCCCCAGTCCTCTACTGAAAATGGGTTTTGTCCCAGTCAGACTTTCTGGGTAAACAGATATTAAATAAATAAGTATGTTTCTTACACACCAAGCAACCTGAGCTATGAATATATATATATATATATATATATATATATATATATATATCTATAAAAGTTACTAAAGTTCATCTAAATTCGCCATATATTTGTTACTTGATAAAAGCTAAAATAAAAGTTTACATACTATGAAACAAAACAAATGTAACATGGCCCCCAAAATGCCTTAGTCCACCTAAAACAAACCAATACCAAATCTATACTTTGCTTATCTAAAAGGTTAGAAAGTTAGGTAAAAAACTGGCAAAGTGACGACAATACACAACAATGTAAAACATGCAACTTTATGAATTCTGTATACAAAATTCACACTTACACCCCCTTGAAAACAATACCACTCTCCTAAATCAGCTACTAAAAACTCAATATATTATGGTATAGTAGCTATCTCATGCACCAGGAAAGCTGTTTTGAACTGTGCATTGTGGTAAATGCTGAGTATAAACCATATATTATGGTAATAACATTCTGGTCTTGGGTATCAGTGGCATACTATAACAGTAACAACTATAACAGAAACAACTTGAATGACACCCTAATGTGAATCAGTTGTGATGATCAATAAAAGAAAGGTTGGAAGTATTTGTGTTTCACAGAGAGGGAATTCTAGGCTAAGAATGGAGACTATTGGTGGACCTGTCCAGAAGAAACTATGGAAAAATGCCAGAGGAAATTCTGCAATTCTTCTAAATGAGTACTGGGATTTGTGTAAAGGAATGCCAGGAGTCTAGATACATTTATTCAAGGGGGCCAGGAGCTTAACTATTATTTAAAAGAGCCTTAGCATGTATGTATTTAGGGATTTCAGGGTAGTGTGAACACAACTTGAATACCAAGGCTGTGAACTGTAAGAATATTGTCTTTCACTGAAGTTTAAAGGTGGCTTAACAAACACAGAACTGAGTTGTAAGTACTCAGATTTATTTTAAGTAAGTGTGCTTGTTTACTTTTAAAAGTAAAATAAACTTTGTAATGGATTTTTCAAAAAAAAAAAAAAAAGGATTCCAGTGTTAAGCCTAACATGTCCACCACTAAACTACACAAACAAGGTGACAATTACAAAATAACATTTAAAATTTACTTCTGAATTGGAGTTCAAAGCCAAAACACATGTTTATACAGACCAATGCAAATTATTTATAGCCTTGTTCAGTACATTCTTAGTTAATTTACATATGCTACTGAAGTCCAAGGAAAATATTATCCTAGGACACACACACACATATACACACACATATACACAGACACACACACACAGACACACACACACACACAAATTTAGCTTATATATATATATATATATATATATATATATATATATATATATATATATATTATAGACTTACTGCTATATATGTGACCATTAATATTGCTAATAAGCAATGTTTTTCTCTGATTTACCCCCTTTTCACATGGTAATAGCAGATGTTATTGTAATGAGCATTTTAATTGTAACCTTCTTCATGAGTGTACCTTTGCAGATGCAAACATTCTCTTTAAAGCACTTAATTTAGGAAACTTGTGGGTATGAATAACAGAGGTTATACTTATTTTATTTTTATCTTATTTTATTTATATTTGTTTACTGGGCTAGTGCATTGATCAATATTGACAAATTTCAGGCTCAGACAAGGTGAAGTACAAAACATTTCACAAATACAAAATACAGAAATCTAAGCAATAACTTAGTAGTTCAAATTACATAGAAAAGGTGTGAATAGACACTGTAATGAACAAAAACAGTGCAAATGTACAGTCAAGCAGAGTCTAACATACACTTTATATGTTAGTTTGTAAAGGTTGTCAATCTTCAGTAAATCTTCTTGAAAGGTTAGGTAATATGTTCTGTGCTGAAGCAAGAGCACATGAGTTGGATGAAGAAGTGCTTTTTGAGTTATACGTTTGGATTTCTTTAACATCAACACGGAGAAAAGAGCAGATGCCTAAGAGGAGAAATCGTGTGTAACACTGTGGAGTTTGGATCTAGGGATAATAAGAGTTGATGTTGCTTGTGAGTAGTGAGGATTTTACATGAAGTCTAGCTGCAAGGGGAGTAAATGTGTGGAGCTGGAGCAATTTGTAGAGTTGGGATCCCAAAAGTAGGTTAGATCTTTGTTTTATGGGTAGCTTTTTGGCCTTTTCTTGAGTGATACACTAATGCAATGATGCTCACAGAGAGATGAGTCTGTAATGAATCATCAGATGCTGTTAGTGAGAGTCTGGAGTGTGACAATGTTCTTTTTCTTGGAGGCATAAGCAAAAATTAGGAGGCTGTATTCATACTGAGACAGGTAGACTCATTTGCTAATGGCTGCTTTGGTTAGTTGAGATAGAAACAGGGAGATCTTTTTGGCCCAGAAGAGGAGGGAGTTTATTTTGGCTTTCACTTTGTTTATGTTGAAATGGAAGTTTAGTGACTCTGTGGAATGGTTGTGTTGGTCGAAGATAGTTAGAGCTAAGTGCCTGGTGAATTTTCTGTGGAGTTCCAAAAAGCACAGATTTGGTCTTGTGGGGTTGTAAAGTAGTTTATGGATTATATGACATTGGTGGAGCTCGTGTAAGTCTGACTAGAGTTCACACTGAATATTGATGAGGGGATTTACAAATGGAATTGATTATTGTATATTTTCAGTAGGTAAGAGGGAGGTAGATGGTGGAATACTTTGATGTGGCTTCTCTGATTTCATCTTAATCACTGTTGGTGCTGATTGTCGCATAATACCAACTGGAAAAGTGCAAAAAAGATTTTAGTGGCTTGTGCTGATTACCAAGACTTCATTACTATGGTAAATACTCTTAGCAGAATCATTATCTCATGAAACCATTTTATCTCTGAAGGATTTCTGTAGATCTGCAGAAATTAAGTGCTCGCCCTGTAACTACATGGATGTTTTCTGTTTTGGAATAAAGCTTTTCATGGATTAGGAAGAAACAAGCCAGTGGAAATCATTTTGACAAAAGGTACTGAATTACAGTACCTTCTACCAACTGTTTTCAATTGGCTAATTTGCCTGGTACTCATATATTGCCTCTAAATTGTTTCCCCTTTAAGATGTGATTTATGACAGTTTGGAAAGTTGTTTGATTTAATTTAAAGAAAAGTTATAAAGTTGTTAATGGAGAAATTCTTTAATGTTTAAGGGAAGTTGCATTATATGTTTTGCTGCTAAGCTCGATATGGATAAGATTAAGTGTTAGCAGACTGAAAAATTAGTTAATCTAGCTAACTATGACAAAGAATAAAAGGTCTGTGAACCAGACAGGCTTATGTTACAACAAGGTAAAGAGGAACAAGCTTCCCTTTTTTAGGTAATCCATTTTACATTAATGGAAGTATCATTAAAGAAATATGTGAAACTGAAAGCAATATATATTTATTCATCTAAGAATGATATTTTAAACTATGAAGATCTTTTATTAGTAACAAATAGGGAAAACATACATAGACCTGACTGATCTGCTTGTTAAACAGTTTAATTTAGGATAGCAACATCAAATGGAATATATTATTACAAGGACAAAACTGGATAAGGCTCTAAATAGTCTTAATGTTAGCAATCCTCCTAATGTTAACAGCACCCCCTATTAATTAAAGAAAAAAAAAACTGAAAAAAATGATTGGTAGAACATGGTATAGCAAGAAGAAGTAAAGTATATAACAAGGCATTAACATTTATTTATTTATTTATTTATTTGCAGTTGGTTTACCAGGATAGTCCATTGGGCCAAAATAACCCGTTTTCAATGGAGTCCAGGGGAGAAAAGCTCCAAAAACAATTAGCAAGGTTACAATAAGGTATTTAGTTTCAATTATACAATTCTTATGGACTTGGAAATACAGTAGACTAGTGTACAAACATATACAAATATTACAATCTTGTATCGCTGAAAACAATTTACAATATAGAAACTGAGAGGCTTTTACAACTTAGGGTGGGTTACACTGGAGATATCTTTCATAAATTCAGGATGAGTAGCTTAATACAATCATGAGAAAGGTATATGAGCTGACATAGAACCTTTATTTATTTTATTTTATTTTACATTTGTTGACCGGGAATGTCCGACTAGGTTCCACAGAGCCTGTTTTCAGTGGAGGCCCGGGGAGAAATGCTGCAGATGCATGTCTTTGGAAAGTGGGAGGAAACCGGAGTACCTGGAGGAAACCCAAGCGAACACAGGGAGAACATGCAAACTCCACACAGAAGGCACCCCAGCCAAGAATCGAACCAGAGAACCTCTTGCTGTGAGGCGACAATGTTAACCACTGCACCACTGTGCCGCCCTTTCAATATTTTCAACCTTTCAACCTTTCAATATAGAAACAGAGAACCTTTTCCATCAGAGGGTATATTTACACTAAGGTACCTTTAAGTATTCAGAAAAAGCTAATACAAGCAAAAAGTGATGAAGCATTATCAGATAACTGGAGGCTGTTAACTATTTTGTGGTCATTGTCTTTTTATGGAAATACTGTAACATAGTATAAGCAAGATAATAGGTTTAGTGGTTGAAGATGGTGTATTTGGAATTACAGGCAGAATGATAGAGGACTTAGTAGCAGTAGTAGTAACAGGAGTAGGACATTGTATTACATATGATAGAGTAGTTTCTGTAACATAGAAAAATAATTTCATGCATTGAGCATGTCAGTCACTCTAGATTTATAGCCTCTTTTCAGGGAAGACTCAAGGTGGTATTTATGTTACTAATCAGTAAAAACTAAATGAAAACTCCAACCAAGCTAGAACTTCCAATGAGTGACCTCCCAAACCTCCTGTGACAGAGGCACATGGGATATATGCAAATGACCCTTATGAGCATTAGGTGTTTCAGCTATATGGTGATTCTGATTGCCCATGACTTTTACATTTGAAGTCGTTTTAATGGACAAAAATTGGCTTGAGATTGACAGTTGACATTTATTCATAAAATTGATTATAAATTTTTGGCAGTGATGTTATTTGGCACACTACCTTAATATTTGAGTACATTATACACCAATTGGTTGGTAGCATTTTAAATTTTATTTAGATTTTAATCAATATGTAATTAAGGTAATTGATGGTACTATATATAATAAGAGTCGCACTGGTATAGTTTTATCTGAAGAAGTCTCATACTGAGATGAAAGCGCTCATCTGTTGTTGGATTTATAATAAAGATTCAAAGATTTATCTCACTGGTGACTTGGAACCTTTTTTCGTTTTACTTTGTTGGTTTTTAACTTTTTTGGTTGGATTTGTGACTTTCATTGGTTCCACTGTCCTGCCGGTGGGAGTTTTGCGGTATACAGTTCTACACTGGTGCTACTGTAATGGAAGGGTCCCTCAATGATTCTACGATTATCGGACAAGACATTATGTACAGTCCGAGTTGTATAATTAAAACGCAACAAGAAGTGTCCAAAGTACGTGAGGAGTTGGCTACTTTAAAGGGTGATTTAACTAGGCTCATCGAATTGTTCAGTCAAGTCGAACCAGCAGATGGAGCCAACATACTTCGTAACAATTCTGACCGAGCTTCGGCACTTTCAACGTCATCTCCACGCTCACGTTTTGAGAGTAATGGTGGTACCAAGGCAAATGCCAAGGACAGCGAATGAAGCAACGGAAGCAAAGTTGGAGGGGTTTTACTACCTCCCCACAGTCAGGTGGATGTACAGGTCCCTACTATGGAGCAACAGGACCGGGTGATGCAACAGACCAACTGCAAATCTAAAGGTACTGTTTTTCACGCCCATTCATCCATAAAAGGGAAAATGACTAATTCTAATGCTGTGGATCCCGCGGCAAGTACTTTTCTGGAAAATCAACAATATTTTAGTTTTAAGGATGTTTTAAATAAAAATTTTTAATTTAATGTTTCGTCCTCAGGTACACATTTTTCAAAGCAATACCAAAGGATATGGCTTTGACGAAACAAATGTTCCCACGTTAAAAGACATGATTCATTCTTTTGAAAAGATGTTGTTTAAATACAAATGTTTACAAATTGATAATAGATATCTGCGCTGTTGTGTTAGTCACAAAATAGTCCCTCAGGGACTTAGATATTTTAAGTATCCTTTTGGTATTGTGTATTCTGATGTTGTCATAAAAGATTTTCATGATTTTTTTGATGAATGTGGATTTGGTTTAATTTTGAAACTGATTAAGTACAATGAAACTCTGTTGAACAGTTTGTTAATTGATTTAAACAAACTAAATGATGATATATCAAAGATTTGTTATTTGATGAATATAAACATTTATATAATAGGGTCTTAAAAAGAACAGATGGTAGGATTAATAAGGCTTTTGTTAGGAAGCAGAAGAAAATTTTGAGAGACAAGGAACAATATATTAAGGGTAAGATGTACCCAGGGCCTTTTAATAATTTTAAGAATAAAAACAGATTACAGGAATGGGCTCAATTAAAGCATAGTGACATGGTTGAACCTAGCAGTACATATAGACCTAACTTTCAAGATAGAATGACCAGGGTGGGGATGTTCCTAATAGGGTTTTAGATGAACTTCATTCTTTTTCAGAACCACATGAACATTTTTTAGGGCCCAGGAGGTCCGAACGTCTGGCAAGCAAGGCCAGACTCCCTTCCGACCAGGGATATACAATAAGTTCACATGGAAACAATTATGGATGGAAGAATGCGGGGAAAAAGGGCAGATGAACAATATTATACATGATTTTGATGGTATAGTTTCTGAATATAGAGGCATCAAAATTTTTAACTATACATCCACTGTTTTGGAGAAAAAACACTTTGATTTATTTTCAAAAGGTTTTAAGTTCGTTAGATCCCAGTACGGGGATTTAGCCCACATTTTAGTAGAATTTAAATTATACCTTAGAAAATTAAATCTTAGTTTGATTCATAAAAAAACCATGAGTGAAAATTTTACCTGTAACAGAGGTTTGGTTAGGAATATTACATACAACCCCCCTTTACATCCGGCTATCTCTACTTTTGAGAACATAGTTACGAACGAGATTTATGAAGCACATACAAAAAATAGAAGGAAAAGGCAACATCATAATATGAGTAATGATGAAGAGAGATTACTTTTGGAATTAAAAGCACAAAACAATATCAGAATTATGAAGCCTGACAAAGGTGGGGGAGTTGTACTTTACAACAATGAGGAATACAATAATGTTTTAACTAATATTTTGTTGGATACAAATACTTACACTCCAGTTTCTTATAACAAGATACAAATAGCTTATAGGAGGATAGACTCTCTTTTAGATGAATATTTGATAGAAAATAGAGTGGATAAATCAACGTACCAATTTTTGAGGCAAACACATCCTATTATTCCCCATTTTTTTGGTGTACTTAAAGTTCACAAGTCTATTATGGAGCCCCCATTTAGACCCATTGTCTCAGCAAAAAATTCAAAAACACATCCTTTAGCAGTCTACATAGATAGACTTACCATGAATATAGTTACTAAGATGAAACATTTAATCAAGGACTCCTGGGATTTTCTTGGCAAAACAAACAAGGATCTGTGGTCAGAAAATTGTTTATTTTTGACCATAGATGTAAAGGACTTGTTTACAAGTATTCCTCGAGTCGAGGGTCAGGATTTTTTGAAGATAGTATTTACAAGTATTCAGATTTACCTCATGATCAAAAATTACTGATCTCGGAACTTATGGAAGTCATATTAGACAACGATTATATCAGCTTCCAAGGAGAATATTTTCAACAGGTTAGTGGCGTAGCTATGGGGGCAGCTTGTGCCCCAATCTATGCCAATCTAGTGATGTTGGAATGGGAAGAAAGATACGTGTTAAAAAGTAGATATATGAAGCAAATAAAGTGCTATGTGAGATTTTTGGACGACATCTTTGTGATTTGGGAGGGTTCTAAGGAAAGTACAGAGGAATTTATTGATTGTTTAAATAATACCACTGAATTTCTTTCATTCACATATAATGTCGAAGAAAAGGTGTGGGCAATGTTCATATATTTACAAAGAGGAGTCTATAAAATTGAATAATGGTTTAGGAAGTATAGTTAAATTTTGTAAGGGTAATTGTCACACTAGAATGTTAGTATATTTGGCTGTTTGCACACAGTGTTCATCTTTTTACATAGGAAAAACTGAGATGGCACTGATGATATTAGGATCAGGAAAGAAACCAGTGCCCTATACAAACATTCAGTTCTTTGTACTTCATTTAGTAGTTTTAAATTTGGGATCATCGATTTGGTTAAGAATAACCTCAGAGGGGGTGATATGAAGAATGTATTACTTAACAGGGAACTGAGATGGCAATTGAGGCTCAAGGCTAATGTTTCCCCAGGCCTCAATGAGTACATTAGTATAAAAGCTATTTGAGCAGAGAAAGCAGGAAAAGTGTGATTTATTTTATATACGTTGTTGTTGTAACAATGCTTTAGTTGGAATAGTTTAAAACAAATACAAAAGATTCATTATATATTGCACTGTTTTATACTTGTATTTTAGGATAATGCCCACATATATATGTGGGGTTATATGACTATTTAAACATTTAAACATTTAAATATTTAAATATTTAACTGTTTAATTATTTCACTTTTCACATTTATTCATACAATTGATTATACATTTTTGGCAGTTATGTTATTTGGCACACTACCTCAATATTTGAGTATGTTATACACCAATTGGTTGGTAGCATTTTAAATTTTAATTAGATTTTAATCAATATGTAATTAAGGTAATTGATGGTACTATATATAATAAGAGTAGCACTGATATAATTTTATCTGAAGAAGTCTTATACTGAGATGAAAGCAGTCAACTGTTGTTGGATTTATAATAAAGATTCAAAGATTTATCTCACTGGTGACTTGGAACCTTTTTTCGTTTTACTTTGTTGGTTTTTAACTTTTTTGGTTGGATTCTTATCATATTAGTCAGAAGATATTATAAGTAATAAAAAAAGCAATATTGTCCTGGTTGTTGGAAAACACTAAGGCAGAGAACCTAGCATAAATTAAATAACAAACAGTTTTTAAAGTTTTTTTTGATTACTGGTTTGATTATATCTCTGAGCGACCTCAGGATTATTTTGGTTCATAAGATATAGGCTTTACAATCTAATCAAAATTCTAGTAAAAGGATGGTTTAGGACTAAAGTTATTGTACAAAAATGATGAAACAAGGATGTCCTTTTAGTGGGCTTATTTTCGGGTTAATTATGAATGTACAGACAAACCAAAACAAACTGTGGAATAAAACTCCAAAAACTGTAAGAAAACCAAATCGACATATGGAAACCAACAAGATGAACTACTATGTAATTTATAAGCGTACTCCTTGGAATTCAATAACAACAAATGAACTTCTTCAGATAAAAAATGTATCAAATATAAGATAAACAAACATCCCATTTTATATTACCCGCCAAAAGGTAGCATGACATCATCGTTCATCCCCTTAAAGTCATATGATTAAAAATTACCTTATAGTGCAATAAATAAGAAATACAATATAAAAAATCTATTTAAAAGCATTCCAACTACAAAAAAGGAAGAATAATATATAAATGTGCATAACCACTGCTATAACATCAATTCCTAGTTAATTAAATTCATCGTAACAGTGATTTTAATTTAAGGACACAAACTAATGTACAATTCTCATTCAAACCAAGAAAGGCAAAAGCATTCAACTTAAGCTGCCATAGCTGCTCCCTTTCTTGAAGTTTTAATGTCCACAGCCCACCCCTTATATTTTTCTTAACTTGTTCTATAATTGGGCAGTGAAAAAAATGATTCTGATTACTCATTATATGCTTAGCGAGGATGTTATTACAATTAACCTTAGCAATATTATATTGGTGTTCATAAACACATTGCTTAAAACCCCTCTCAGTTTTTCCTATATAAAATACAGGACATAACTGGCATCTTGCCATATATATGACATCCTTCATATCACAGGAATATTTCCCTCTAGTCTTAAAAGTGTTATTGTTGATTACATTTGTAATATCCATATAACAACACTGCGGACATCTATCGCATTTTACCATTCCCTGATTATAAGTGTAATTGATTCTAACAACCTCAAAAATCATTTTTAAACTCATCTCTTTTCTATAAGTAACCTTAGGGGCATCTCTGATCTTATTAATAAGAGTAACATCTTCCTTAAATATACTCCAGTTTTTACTCAACACATTTCTAATGTTATAAGAATCACTAGAATTTAAAGTAATAAAACTAGTTTTATATTGAAAATTCACATTGGATTCAAAAGATACATTGATTATTTCCATGTTTGGCTCCATTACATGTGTTTCTTTCCCCAAATGGGTTTAAAGTACCCTCTGTCTCTCTCTCTTCATAATAACCTCAGATATTAGTTCATCCTTTAACAATATATGGTAACCCCTCCTTAAGAACATTTCCTTAAGGTTTTGACATTCCTGTATAAAATCCTCCATTAATGAAGTCATCTTCGCCGACCTTACCAACTGGCCTTTAACAAAAGCCTTTTATATGTGGAAGGGATGGGAACTGCTAAAATGTAAGAATATATTCGAATAAGTGGGCTTCCTATACATTTTTCCCAAGTATCTATTATTGAATCTATCTTTCTTAAGATGTACATCCAGAAAAGCTATTAAATCTGTATCAAATTGGGACATAAATTCCAAAAATGTGGTAGTATTTTTAATTTTTTCTACAAATGCTGCTGCTGTATCAACATCCCCTTTCTATATAACAAAGATATCATCAAAGTACCTAGTGTGCCAGAAAATCTAGTTCATAATAGCCTCATCTTTAAATAAATACTCTTTCCCAAAAGGCCATTACTGCATTTGCGAAGCTAGCGCCACAAGGAGAGCCCATCTCCACCCCACTTTTTTGTAAGAAATATTCATTGTTAAACAAAATGAAATTGTTACTGAGGATAATATCAAGCAACCTTTCCATCAAATTAATTTCACTTGGGTCCACCCTCTTTAATAATAGAAAATGCACAACCCAGCTAATTCCTATATCCTGGGGGATAACCGTATACAGGTTTCTAATATCCACTGTCAGGAAATTAAAGTCCACTTTAAATTCTAAGTTATTAATACCCTCCAGGAAACACCATGAATCCTTGCAAATTTGACCCTCTGTGTACAGGTATTTCTTTAATTGGTACTTACGTATTATCGCAACCAGATTTTTGGGATAATAATGGTTGTTTCCCGATGTGGAAATGTAACTCTTCATGGCGTGACAATGTCAGACTATGGGTTTTCTTTTACACTGATAGTTGTTTTAGGCAGGGTTATCACCCAAAAAATGAGTAAGTTAATATCGTTATTTAGGTATGCACTTTACTGCCAGCATGTCATGTAGCTCACAGTAAAGTGCATACATGCTTCAGCTGTCAGGGCTGCTGTCTTACTCACTGCAATTGCTCACCAGTTTCCCCCCACATAAAAAGGCAGAGACATAGGAGTTATGCATAATTTTTTTTAGTTTTATCAATTTTTGCACACAGTCTCAGGTCCAAACATGGCAGTAATGGCAGGAAGAAGGGCATTATCAGCCAGTAACATTTGTTCCATACTGTTCTTAGTACGGTTTAATCAGAAACTTGTAAACGACTATCAACATCATCCACCCTGAAATTTTATCAGCAGTAGTGTTCCTCAACTTTCAGATTGCAATGTTTGTTTTCCATTCTGTTTACACACTTTTAATAAAGTATTACTTTACCCAAAACATCGTTCCTGTGTCTGTGTTTTCCTTCTGTGAGGGCTTCGTTCCTCATGGTTCAAATATTCCATTCATCAGTTAAGACAGCATCCCTGACAATTCAAGTGTGCATCTGTAATGCACGCAAAAAGGGAAGATGATTGTTTCATCTTTTTATGCGCCCGAAGGTAGTCCAGAGATTTTTTGTCAGCAATAATGAATTTGCATAACACTTTGCAGTGTTTGATGCAGTCGTCTGTATTCAATGAAGCGAAATATGCAACAGCAAAAATCTGGTTGCAATAATACGTAAGTACCTTTAATTTGTTATCATTTAACTTTGCACATGCATAAGTCAAGGAATTACACCCATTCACAATAGGTCGCATGAGTGGGTTCTCCAGGTTCTTATGTATTTTTGGAGCTCTGAATATCACAGGTACAAGTGGTGAAATTATATTCCAAAAGTTATAAATATGAACATCTATACTGGCCTCAATAAAGAGGTCATTAATATATGATTTCACCCGCTGGTGAGCTCAATTTACATCATTCAATGATACCTTAACATAGGCATCAGAATCCAGAATATGTAACATCCTGGAATTGTAGTCCATGATATCCATGAAGATGAGCCTGCCCCCTTTATCGGGTTTCATAATCCTTACTTTCTGGGTTTTTAGTAAGTCAAGAAATTGTCTATCTTGAAAAGAAAGATTAAAGTTCACATTCCTAGATACTCAATTGTTCAACAATGCCCTTATATCAATTTCACAAATTTTCTCAAACATACTTAACAATGGGTGCAATGTAGGATTAAATAAACTTGCAACTCTACATTCATTAGTCAGTGAATAAGTACTGTCCAATAGAATATCAAGATTTAATTAACATAGGTATATTTTAAAGTCCAATAAAGTCCTGGCTATGTCTGCTCTCTTAGTGGGAACAAAACCCAGACCTTTTGATAAATGTTCCACAAGATCTACTCCAATAGGGAAGGAAGAAAAGTTATAGACTTTAAAGTCTACTTCAATGTTAGTTATAATTGATGGTTTATGCTCTTGTGGCTCAGTACTCTTATTAACTATCTCCAACGCCAATTCTGTTTCCTTGTACATTGCTGATTCAATTGTTTGCTGCTCTGCAAAACTGGAAAATCCCATACATTACCATTGCATTCCTGCTCATAATTCACATACTGCTCATGAATATGTTCACTCCTCCTCACTGGCTGGTCATTGTTGTGATCACTATTAGCATAATTAGCTTGTGTCGTAATAGTTGTGTCATTACTGGAGCTAGTAGCATCATTCACATCACTGTCACCATTTGTAGTACCCCAAGTCTGAGATGTTGGAGTGGCTGGGTAGGCCACCGCATTATTATAATCACGCCTATACCTCTCAAGTTTTTTGGGTTTAGTTTCCTTTATTTTGTTAAGCTGTTGTACAATATTAGAGATACACCTACAATACTCAAATCTGTATCTCAAAACATCCCCATTCATTTTTATTTCATTATCTAATTTCTCCAGTTCCAATTTTATTACATCTGCTTGCTTATTGTAATGTTTCATTAAGATTTCCAGAAATTCACAGCTCTGCCTGTCAAAGAGCTGCAGTAGGTCATTATGGAAGTTGGAGTCCTTTTCCAACCCCGTGGGATATCTCCATTGTTGTAGGCCTTTAGGAATGTGTCTACATTTTACACACTCACTAAAGTAATTTACTTCCATTTGCAATTTCTTATATTTCAGCAGTTTATAATCAAATAGTTTAGGTTTAGTCAAAATGTCATTATGATTATGTGCAGTCTCATCAGTACTTTGATGTAATGCCTCATTATTCTGTCAAAACTGGCTAGGTTCTTTTAAAAAATCAATAAGCAATGGAATGTGATTTTCAGTCATTATTAAACCATTATTTTGTTCAACAATCCTAGAATTATTACCTTCTAGTCATTTTCCTTCTCATAGAACAACCAGAAATAATGGCTTCAGATGTACTATTCACATGACTGGTTAAGCACATCTGAGAATTTAGCATGTTAACAATATTAGTTCCATTCGGACTTAAGTCAGAAATTCTTTTAGTCAAATCATCCACCCTGTTAGTCAGTTGTTGGATTAATGTTGTTAAAGTTCCAACTGCTGTTGCTGCCATCATAATATTCCCATTAATCTGGGAAAATAAAGACTGGGAGCTGGCATAAGCCTCGACATCCATATTCCTAAAATACACAGACAAACCAAAACAAGCCATGGAATAAAACTCCAAAAACTGTAAGAATCCAAACCAACATATGGAAACCAACAAGACAAACTACTATGTAATTTATAAGTGTACTCCTTGCAATTTATTAACGCTTTCATCCATTAACAATAAACTAACTTCTTCAGATAAAAAACGTATCGAATACAAGATAAACAAACATCCCATTTTATATTACCAACCAAAAGGTAGCATGACATCATCGATCATCCCCTTAAAGTCATATGTTTAAAAATTACCTTATAGTGCAATAAATAGAAATGCAATATAAAAAATATATTTAAAAGCATTCCAACTACAAAAAAGGAAGAATAATATATAAATGCGTGCAACCACTACTATAATATCAATTCCTAGTCAAACAAAAAAATGCAGGATAAAGCACTTCAAAACTTTGGAATCTTCAGCTATTCAGCCCTTTAATAGACAAGAGAACAAAAAAACAAAATACAATGCCACACTGAGGAAATTAAGTAAAGCGCTTTTCATCTGGTGCAATGACCAAACTTCTTCAGACAACAAATAGCAGGCACAAAAAACAGTTAGGTTTATAACCACACAAGAGAACCCCCCCCCCCCCCAAACAATACAACACAAAAGCAAAAACAATTAATTATATACATGAACTGCAGCTTAAAGACCTAAGGTAAAATTCATTAAGTTTTACAGTAGAGGAATGGCTGAGTAATATAAGTTCTGAATTCTAAGTATATTTAACATTTAGGGGTAGAGTATTCAACAACAATAACATCTTTTGATGTTTAATTTTTGATTTTTAAAGTATGTATTATGTTAAATAAGATGTTATACCTTTTTAGTATTTCCTATTTTAAATCTTATAGTACTTAATTTAAGACATTAGATGTGTTTGTTGCTTTTAGTAACAGCAAGGAATTTAATGAATTTTACCTTAGGTCTTTAAGCTGCAATTCATGTATATAATTAACTGCTTTTGCTTTGGTGTTGTATTGGTTAATTGTGTAATTAGGGGGCGGAGGGGGGAGTTCTTTTATCTGGTTATAAACCTAACTGGTTTTTGTGCCTGCTCTCTGAAGAAGTTTGGTCATCGCACCAGACAAAAAGCGCTTTACTTCATTTCCTCAGTGCAGCATTGTATTTTGTTTTTTGTTCTCTTGTCTACTAAAGGGCTGAATAGCTGAAGATTCCAGATTTGAAGTGTTTTATCCTGTATTTTTTTTTGTTTTACTACAGTTTGTGGTGTTGGTTTGAAATTTTATCAATTCCTAGTCAATTAAATTCATCTTAACAGTGATTTTAATTTAAGGACACAAGCTAATGTAAAATTCTCATTCAGGGAAAGGCAAAAGCATTCAACTTAAGCTGCCATAGCAGCTCCCTTTTTACAAGTTTTAATGTCCACAGCCCACCCCTTATATTTTTCTTAACTTGCTCTATAATCAGGTAGTGAAAAAAATGATTCTGATTACTCATTATATGCTTAACAAGGGTGTTATTGCAATCACCCTTAGTGATATTATATTGGTGTTCATAAACACATTGCTTAAAACCTCTCTCAATTTTTGCTATATAAAATACAGGACAAAACTGGCATCTTGCTATATATATGACACACTTCGTATCACAGGAATATTTCCCTCTAATCTTATAAGTGTTATTATTGATTAGAAAAGAATTTGTAATATCCATATAACAACATGGCAGACATCTACAGCATTTTACCATTCCCTGATTATAGGTATAATTGATCCTATCAACCTCCAAAATAATTTTTAAATTCATCTGTTGTCTATAAGTAATCTTATGGGTATCTCAAATCTTATTAATGAGAGTAACATCTTCCTTAAATATACTCCAGTTTTTACTGAACACATTTCTAATGTTATAAGAATCACTAGAATATAAAGTAATAAAACTAGTTTTACATTGAAAGTTCACACTGGATTCAATAGATACATTGATTATTTCCATGTTTGGCTCTCTTACATGTGTTTCTTTGCCAAAATGGGTTTAGAGTACCATCCCTCTCTCTTCATATGAACCTCAGATATCAGTTCATCCACAAACAACATAGGGTAACCCCTCCCTAAGAACATTTCCTTAAGGTTTTGACATTCCTATATAAAATCCTCCATTAATGAAGTCATCTTCACCGCCCTTACCAATTGGCATTTAACAACAGCCTTTCTTTGGTGGAAGGGGATGGGAACTGCTAAAATGTAAGAATGTATTCGAATAAGTGGGCTTCCTATACATTTTTCCCAAGTATCTATTAATGATTCTATCCTTCTTAAGATGTACTATTAGAAAAGCTATTAAATGTGTATCAAATTAGCTTAAGTTGAATGGGTTTGCCTTTCCTGGTCTGAATGAGAATTGTACATTAGCTTGTGTCCTTAAATTAAAATCACTGTTAAGATGAATTTAATTGACTAAGAATTGATGTTATAGTAGTGGTTGTATTCACTTATATATTATTTTTCCTTTTTTGTAGTTGGAATGCTTTTAAATAGATATTTTTATATATTGCATTTATTTATTGCACTATAAGGTATTTTTTAAGCATATGCCTTTAAGGGGATGAACGAAAATGCCCTGCTGGCTTTTGGCAGGTAATATAAAATGGGATGATTGTTTATCTTGTATTTGATACATTTTTTATCTGAAGAAGTTTGTTTATTGTTAATGGATGACAGTGTTAATAAATTGTAGGAAGTATGCTTATAAATTATATAGTAGTTCGTCTTGTTGGTTTCCATACTTTGGTTTGGTTTTCTTATAATTATGAATGTAGTTATTGCAAAAGGAAGTATGAAACCTGGTACTGACCTGACAGCTGGATGATGTATCTTGGTGTAGAGATTCCTCTTTTGTTACTGTATGCAGATAACTTTGTTTTAGTTACCAAAGATACTTGGCTATGCAAAGAGTTCTATGCTATATAAGGTGTATTTTGCAGCATGTTGGTTTAAGTTTTACCACCCAGAAAAGAAATTGCTTGATAGGAGGGAGATTTGTTAATTCTATATTACTCTCTAATACTGAAGTGGAACTTCTAGGTATTTGATTTGGGGTGAAAGCTTGGGTGGTACAACATGGAAGTCTGTGTTTCACATTATTTCTAATATTTTTTGCTTCTGGCAATCATTTAAATTTGCATACAAAAAGAAAGTGCATCATTTGAATGCAATTATATTGGCAAAGTTGCCATATTTAAGGACCATATATGCCTAACCTTCTAATCCATAAACTGAATTACTAGGAATTTTCTTTAAGTTTTTGTTGTGGGGGATTCAAACTATAATTAATAACATAAAGGAATAAGGACGTTTGGGTGTAGCTAGTCCTGCATTTATTTATGTTTGCTGACTTGATTTAATATTTTGTGTTTTGGGATGGCTGATCCATTAAAAATGCTGGGCAATTTATATATGACAAAATACATTTTTGGGGATCATTGTAACAACCATCAGAAATCAATAAAAGTGATGGGAAATGACTGACATTGTGTAAGACTATCAGACTATGGCAAATAGATATATTTTTATTATGAACACACAGAAAGTTGTAGTACAAATAAATTATGGGCTCATACTTTTACATTGCCCTTGGGATTCATTATCATTACATAGACAAAACTGCCTCCCCTAGTATGGCAATGACTATATTCTTTGTGGTAGGCATTGTTAGGATAGTAACCTGTTAAACAGATTAAAATTTATGTATGTGTGTGTGTGTGTATATATATATATATATATATATATATTCACTTTATAATCTCAAAATACTGAAATCTCGAATTTCAGTACCTCGAAACTATAAAGCCGAACATTCACAATATTGAAACCCAAAAAGCGTGAAATTCAAAATTGTGACGAGGGGTTAATGCTGATAAGATATGTTTATCCATTGTGTGGTTTATATTAAAAGGAAGGAGAGTGTTCTTTTTAACAAAAAATGGGGTAGGCATGGTGTTACTAAAAAGATTTAAAAAAAAGTGACTACGGTTGAAAGGATAAGGTGCATAAAGTGTGTCTTGCATGTTTTAATGCATGGTTGTATAGTTTATGGTTTGACTTTTATTTTTTGTGTAACTAAATTTCCTTTATTTTTCTTCTGGAGTATGCATTCCTCAAAAGTTGTGATTGCATTTAGGATACAAATTGTGTTTTGTTTTTTTTTTTTTAATAAAATAATCTAGTCTTTTTTTTTTTAGGATTTTTTGTATTTACTTCAGCTACCATCAAATCAGGCAGATGGGACTTCAGTTTAACATCTCACAAAGGAAACCAACGGCCTGTAAACTCCCAAAGGAAATCCAACAGCAAACTCAGCTGGAGTACACCCAAAGTAAGCAGCTATACAAGCAGATAAATCCAATAAGCGAAAAACTGAAAGCTGAAAACTGGAAAACTGGAAAAACTCTGGCAAAACTGCTTTATTTAAGCCTTAAAAATATAGCTTTTCGTCAGTCCACAGACTAACTTCTTCAGAAACAATGTATCCAAAATACCTTTGGGAGTTTACAGGCCGTTGGTTTCCTTTGTGTGGTTCCTGAAGTTTGTTTCGTGTTTTTACTTCAGTTTAACATCTCAACTGAAGGATGGTATACTCAGCAGTGCAGTACCCTGTACCCTGTAATGGTTAACAGCAGTGACTCTAGTGACTCTAATGGAAAACATAGCCAAAAGACTTTTCATCTTCCTGCATCAAAAGTGGGTGCACTAACTGTTGAGCCTCTGATTCTCAGTACTATATAAAGTATATAAACAGTAGCATAACTAGACTGGGTCGAAGAAAGACATGATAAGCAGATACCAATTTGTACTCAGTGCAGTGCATTACCAGTATTCGGAGATGAAAGCCAGTGCTGAATTTGTGATGAGATCTGAAGGGCTTTAGTGCTTTGGGTATGGAGTAAACCGTAGCAACTACTTACTAAAATGTAGCAAGCAGTTGCTTCCGTTTAAAGAAATTTTTTTTTTCTGTCATAAATTCCATGGAAGTAGGGGAACTTTCCTTTTTTTTTTTCTCCTGAATTTAGACTTGATGGGAGGCTGAAGGATCAGGAGTTTGTAATGGACACCAGGCTATCTGGCTTCACTAATGTGTGTGTATGTATGTATGTATGTACGTATGTATGTGTGTGCATCTATCTATCTATACATATATATATATATATATACATATATATATATATATATATATATATATATATATATATATATGTATATCCATATATGCATATCTATATATCTATGTCTATCTATATGTGTGTGTGTGTGTGTGTGTGTGTGTGTGTGTGTGTGTGTGTGTGTGTGTGTGTGTGCAGTGTCAGTGGTACAAGAGGTAGTACACTTGCCTTTGGTGCAGGAGCCAATGGATTCTATTCCCACACAGTGCAGTTTAACAGAGGTGCTGCACTCCCAAGTGTAATGCTCTTCAGATGAAACTTTAAACTGAGGCTCCATCTGCTTGAGTTGGTGGTAGCTCAGGGAGGTGTAAAAGATCTCATGGCACCTATTGAAAAGTAGGTGAAGTTCTTCAATGGCATAACTAAATTTCTCCTTATAGTAAACCTGGGTCTCCCAGGACAGGAGGCTACTAGCCTAGTGGGACTAACCTGGTCAATGATAAAGGATGAAGACTGTCTATATCTTTCTGTCTGTCTATAAATCTAGTTGAATGGCAAATATATTATTGGGGAAGGGTAATTCATGGAAGTATATATATCGTACTATTCATAAATAATATTATATTATACTGCTTTTAAATGTGTTTACCTGGTTGAGTGAGTAAATTTCATTATTTTGCTTTTATAGAAAACCCAGGCAAGCATACCTAGGAATTGCTATTCAAAGTTACTCCCTAAGCAAAATATTTATAGTGTAATTCATCATACTATTAATGCTCTGCTGCCTGATAACATATTCACACTCTGTTTTCATGAATACTCAGCTATTGAAGAATTCATCAAAGCAAGATTCAAACTAATAAAAACTACAGGTGAGACTTAATTTCTCCTACTATTTAAGTCTTTACACACAGAGGTCATAATATATGCAATGATTTACAAATCTGAGCCTACCATCATAACACTGTTTTTTTTTAATGATTTTCATGCTGAAGGCCTTGTTTAATTTATATTTTTGTTGAATGGAAATGAGAAGGGGGCCCACTATGAAGAGATGCCTGTTTCAGGCACAACACAACACTGTTGTGAGGTTTAAGATACTGGTTTCCAGCCACATAATATTAAAGCAGAAGCTAGCTGAATCACAACCCAAATTATCTGCTTGTCACGAAGAAAGTGAATACTAATTTGAATGGTTTGTTGGCTGAGTCAGTTTCAATCACATTGCATTACTTTTACACATATGCTATCCTGCTAACCTCTAAGGCATGCTGTCTGATTTGGAACAACTCAAAGAGCTTTAATATGTCAACAGATGAACATGGGCTGTAGGAGGCAACCACAAATCCCCAGAGCCATAACCACTGCAGTGACAGAGACATTATCAGTTTAGCAGCAACATCTGTCTTCCATCTTTACAGCTACCATGTGGAGAAACTCTGTTAAATATTACAAAGGTAATTTATGAAATCAGAACGTTATGTTTTTTCAGGGTGGGCAATCACAATATTTTTATCACTGGGAATGACAAGTTTTATCTTTAATGCAATGGAGGCCTGTTTTTTTCCATCCATAAAGATTAGAAACTATGGAATGGTGCATGCTTTTTCATCCACAAAGCAAAAAGATTGCCTAAATGAGAAAAATTTGCTTTACATGCAGATATTTAAAGATATTTTTATAAAGGAACAAATGATCATTTTTTCCTGGCAATGATATGCAATTACTTAAAAGAGTTTAAAAGGTAATAAACACATTCTTTGCTTATTTTTATCCTTAACAAGAGGGAACTATCTGACCACAACAAACCAGACCTTGAGTTTGGCAATAATAGTACCGGAATGCCTACAGCTAACTTCCTGATTTAACAATATAAGGCAACATAATTCCATAATAAACTAATGCCCACAAGTGTTCATTGTTTATTTTTCCTAACCCCCTGATAGGACTCCCTTGTTATTCTGACAAGTAATCCAATTTTACTACATATATATTTAATTCACTGTAAATTTGTTCACAGATATCTGTAGCTTAATTTAGTCTTAAATGAATTAGCCTGGTACTAAATACTCTAAATGTACCTGTCCTGCACCAGTTCTTCCCATTATGGATACTTGTATTTGTACTATGTGTAAGATTTCCACCCTGACATTTTATACCTGTTTAAGATGTCATCTGTGTCATTTACTGATATGTCAAAAATCTTTTTACGTCCAAAGGTGTTTCATTATTTTATTACTGTTATTTTATTTGCCTCATAAGCACTTGTCATCACCTTTGGAGAACCTAGATTATGCCATCCTTTGGAAAAGTATTAGACCAGTGTCTAGCATTTGACTTTCACTCACTTTTGCGATTTCAATTACATAGATTGGGAGGGTGGCTTAATGGTTAAGGTATTTACCTTACAAACGTAAGGTGCAGGGTTTGAGTCTCACAAGAGATAAGTGGCTAGGCTTAAAATAGCTAGCAAGGTCACTTAGCATAGTACTAATTTATGAATAAGCTTTCATATAATTGTATTTTTCTTCCTTCTTCTTTCCTCTATTACTTCTCTGCAATGATATAATTTAACATATCACCTGATGCCCTGTGATCAGTCATTCCACAACTGTTCTTATGTTTAATATCCTGCCTGGAGACATTTCCCCTTTCGCCAACCAGTCACAGCTGTTCATAGGTTCATAGGTTCATAGGCCCATAGGTGTTTACTAGGCTAATGAACACAAGGGCCTTTTTAAGCCTAGCCATGCATCCCAAATCTCTGATAAGTTTTGATGCCCTTGATAAGTGTAAGCACGGGCCTAGAAGATGAACCATTTACAGGTTACCTGTGTCCATTAGAGACATATGTGCCAAACCAGGGATGACGTTCTGGTTTCCCATCCAATTGTCCAAGTTGCACTTGAATTAGGTTAGGGAGGAACTCTGCTTCAAATTAATGGGGGAGCCTGTTCTATAGACCGGATAGTTTCTGGGATACATACCTATATCTGCAGCAGGTCCTGTTTATATCCCAGGCAAGGTTTAAGTCTTTAGAATGGGTAATTCTGGTGCTGTTTGTTTTGAGGATATGCAGGAGGTCCATCAAAGTGGGCTCTGACAATGCCCTGTATGTCAGGCATAGGTCTCCCCTCAAAAGCCTGTAGGAGACAAAATACCGGGATAGAGCCTTGAGGTGGTCTGCACAGGACATTTTACGTATGCCCTGTATTCTTTTAGTGAGGAACCTTTGTGGACATTCTAGTTGTTGGATATGCCTGGTTAGGTACATACCATAGGGGCCAATGTACTCAATCATAGGTCTGATGAATGTTGAATACAGTGGAACACTGACTTCCTTGGACTTAGATGCCATACCTTTGTTTATATGTTGCACAACATAGAATGATTTCCCCACCACTGTAGACGTGTTTGTCAAAGGCTAGATTACTATCTCTAAGTCCCTAAGTCCCTGACTACTGGGTCAACTCTAAGGGGTGTGTTGTCAATATGATAGTTACCAGGGATGGATAACTTCCTGAAGGATACTATTATGCACTTCTTGGCATTTAGTTTTAGTCCATGGCTCTAACACCAGTTGCTTGTCTGTGTCAGCCCCTCCTGGAGAACATTTGTGTCAGTGTGAGATTCAATAACAGCTCCTAAATTGCAATCATCTACAAATTTAGTCGGCCAGAGACCACTGACATTGGCCTTGACTTATGAAAAGCAAATGCCAAAAAGGAGTGATCCAAGGACTGATCCTTGAGGGATTCCACTTGTGAATGGCCTCTTTGTAGAGATGGATTCTATAGTCCTAACTTCCTGGGTCTAATCCGTCAGCCAGTTGGCTATCCACCAGGTGACATATGGATTTGTAGCCAACCTCTTGAGTTCATGAACAATGCCCAAGTGGGGTATTGTGTCAAATGCCTTGGCCAGGTCAAGGTAGGCAGTGTGAACAATTTTGCCCTTATCCATTGCATTGGTGACCTTCTCCAAGAAGTCCACCGGGTTGAGTAAGCATGATCTGCCCTTGATGAAACCAAACTGGGTTGGGTCCAGCATCTGGAGATTTACTATATCTCTTATTAGTCATCCCTATGATAATTCTTTCCATGGCTTTACATATAAAACTAGAGAGACTTATGGGTCTGGAGTTCTCAGGGTCTGTAGATAGCCCACCTTTGTGCAGAGGGATGACTGTTGCCTTTCTCCATTCATGAGGCATGAAGCATTTTAGGAGGCCACAGTTAAATAGTGATTACAGAGGCCCTGATAGGTCATGTTTCATGCTATTTTGAAGGCATCATGGGATATTGTCGGGGCCCATTGATGCAGTGTTCTTGGTCTTAGAGAGAACATTAAGACCCTGTTCCCTAGCAATAGTAGGGAGAGTTATTTTTGATGATATTTCCTGAGGGAAGGTTGGGGGGGTTAAAGTTGGAGCTGAATTTATCAGCCAGGAGGTTTGCTATATCTTCTGTCTTAGTATAGGTAGTTCCATTTACAATGAGCTCTGCACACAATTCTGTATTGCCTTTGAGGTTGCGGACATAGCTAAAAAATACTTTGTGGTTGCCCTTGGCCTGGGAGGTCAAAATTACCACAAATTTGGCTTTAGTAGGCTTTATTTGTCCTCTGAGTTGTTTGTTTATTTTAATGAGATTGCTTTTATCCTGCTGGGTGCTGCAGCTCCAAATTCTTTTCCATGATTTTCTTTTTCCTGTTATACAGCCAGTTGATTTTGTGATTCCACAAGGGTGGCTTGTTTTTTGAGTTAGTTGTGTAGTTCTTCCTGGTGGGTGCATCTGCCTCTATGCAGCTATTAACATGCTTGTACAGGGTTTCTGTGAACAGTTCTGCATAGGCAGCAGTGTTCCCAGGGTTTTGGGGGGGCTTGAAATTTTGCCAGTTTCTCAATTAATAGCAGGAGGTTAGTCATAGAATAGTTTCTGAATATTCCACGTTTATTTGAGGGGTCCAGATTTTATTTCTACTTCAAAGGAGACCATTTTGTGGTCTAACCTTTCCAGGGAAGGCATTACAGTAGGGAGTGTACAGCATTCTCCCATATTAGTGAGGACCAGATCCAGTATGCACCCCTGGTTGGTGTAGTGACTGTCTGGTCCAGGGAGTTTGTGTTTTTGTGTTTACAAAATCCGAATCTCTGTGCATGTACATTTGGTGTCATACAGAATTCCGATTTAATAGAGGAGTAGTTAATGTCACCCATGAATATGGCATTGGGTTGGATGGTTAGTATTTCAAATAAGTTTAAATACATGGTATGGGTTTCCTGGGTCATGGAGGGAGACCTATAGCTTGCAAGGAAGTAGTACTGGATTTTGCCTATGGTGAAGTGAACATGGAGTAGCTCAGGTGCATTGTCCTGTTTGACCAGCCTTGAAGTATATTTATTTCTGATGTAAATAGAGACACTTCCACCTTTAGTCTTTGCCTATGAAGTAGCTGGCATAAATGTGTGGAAGGCATTATAACCTTGCACTGTTGGTATGCACTCTGAGGCTTTAAACCATGTCTCAGTGACCGCACAGACATCAACATTCTCTAGGGTAAAAAGAGCTTCTAGGGAGTGGAATTTTTTGTTTAGACTCCTAGCATTGCCCAGTAATACATTTAAATTTTCTTGGTTTTGATTTGCTATGTTGAAGTACTTTCAGTTTGGCACTGTCTAAAAAGGCCCTATGGGGAAGACAATGTTTTAGCTAATATTCGAAAGTGTAGATGGGAGAGGTACAGGCCATCCCTGGCAAAGCACCATGGTCTGTTGACCATTTCCTTCCATGGTGACAAATATTGCACCCCCCCCCTAGAATGACACCAGAAACTATGCCAATTATTAAAGTCAGTCATCTTTTGTTCGTATTATGGCATAATCCTTGGAGAAGGTAAAATGCTGCTCAATGCTAGGCTCATACCAGCCTGAGACACATATTCCAAGAGTTCCATGATGTCTCTCTTCATATAGTCTAGGGAGGTACATCTCAGGTCATTTACTCCCACGTGGGCTGTGACTGAGTCATAATGGTAATTGTGCTCCAATGACCTGAGTGCATGTGTAATGTTGTTGATCCTAGACATTTATAAGCAACTGACAGTGACTTTCTCCTTACTCAGCCTGGTAAGAGTGACTAGAATATTGGATTGTGTGGTGGCTTGCTCATGGGCTTAGAGGTAGAGGCCCTATGAGATGTAACTCTATGTGCTGATGTCAGTGTTGTTTTGAAAGAGCACATTTGGGACTGCTGAGGGTATTTGTTATATGTACTTCATCTAGGAGGTCTTTGTGGTTTAGGAAGGTTACATTTAAGTGCCTCAGCATATGTGAGTTGATATGTCTGCTCTGAATTCTGCATGATGGGTGCAGCATGTGTACTACTGACAACCTTTTTGACATTAAGAGTACTTTTATGTGAGAAATTTGCCTCCAATGATATTGCATAAATATATCTCTCACATATCAGTTTGTTTGAGAATTAACTGGTTGTTAGTAAACATGAGGCAATTTCTAAGTTGCCTCAAGATGCCTGTATCCGCCAAGCTAGTAAGGAAGACTCTAGGAAAGTTCATATCCATGGCCACAGACCCTTTTTTATTGATTAGACAGTTGGAGTAAGAATATCAGTCACTGTCAGGAGTATCTGCTTTGCAACTATGGGGACAGCGCTTGTTACTGCAAGCTAGTTTTCCTATGTGCAACTAGGTATTTGAGAAATTTCAGTTGTGCTTTTACAGAAAAAATGTCACTCAAATTGTTTGAGACTATACAGAGCACCTCCAAATACTTGAGGGGAAACTAATATGTAGACCCAGAAAATTTAAAGATGAACTATTTTGGCAGATATTCTGGTGTTAGAAACAAATCAAGCAGTACTAACCGAAAACAAAGAATTAACTTGTCAAGAATGACGAAAAGAGGGGAGCTGCATGAATGGCTACTGCCTGGCTACTGCTATTGCTGGTCTCACCACAGCTTCACTCTGTTGGGATACAGTGCTCCTTTGCTTCTTCTCTCACCAGAAGCAAAATGTTAGCACCAGTCCCAAGATGAGAAGCAGGCCACAGCCTGCTTGATGATGCACAGTCTTGTCCCAGATGATTCAAGGGTATGTAGGATTGTAACCTTTTCCTGGTAGATGCCTTGAATAGCAACCAGACCAATCACAAATGTTCAGTGCAGACACTCACTCTTCAACCATAAACAGTTAGGAATAAATCCACTCTGATCATTTTCTCACCAGGACCACTGTATAAACACATATTCCAAGCTGTCACCTATAAAGCAGTTATTAGGGTTTCTGGTAATCAACAGTCTCCAGGAAATAATATCCCTGTATTCCTTCTCTCACTAGGAGAGAACAGCAGCACTAATCCCAAGATGACTACTGAGAGGCAGAATGTGGGATCTCCCATAACTGGTGGTCTTGCAATAGATGTTTATTTTCTCATGCCATGTGTTTAACACTATACTACCTCTAGTCTGAGTTTTTTTTTTTATTTATTTTGTAGATTTCAATAATACTAAATCCTTCTTCAAGACAATTGTGTGTTATTGCCCCTAACAAAGTTATAACAGTTCTGAGGGGTTTATTACAACAGCTTGCCCAGATGTCATCCTCTCTTTCAGTTTGCCTAATGCTGCCACCCCTTTGAATGCTTGCATTGTTGTTGTTCGTACAACAGTTTATGCTATTGCTGCTTTTAAAAAATCCATTTTTTTCAGTTTTCTTTCTTTTTTTATTTTCTTTTGTTGCCTTTAAACTGCCATTGTCTCTTCTGCAGACATGTTCATTCTTCTTCTCCATTATCTTCTGCCTCTATTCCCTGTGATGTAAAGTGCTACATCAACTAGGTCATATCACTGATTACCAAAATAGAATGGCCATCCCACCCATCTATTTTCAATAGTAACTTTACCTGTTTGCTTTCAGGGGGAGATGGAATGTATCCCAACAAGCAATGAGTGCAAAAGTCAAACCAGTCCTAGATGAGAGACCAGCTCATTCCAGACCTGTACATGAGAGGGATACTTTCCTATGAGAAATTTGTTTTTGACATCAGCAATTCACCTACTCAAGTGTGTTTGGATGTAGCACAAAAACAGACCTCAGGGAAGACATGGAAACAAAAATAGAAAAAGTAAACTCTGCACAAAAGGTACTGTAGTAAGCCAGCACCGTGGATATCCAAAGTTAACCAAAGCTAAACTACAACAACTACAGTCCACTGACTTCTTATAATGCACATTGGAAGTTATTGAATCATGCAAGGTACTCTGCATGTTAACCCGTGAAAAGTTACATTGCCAACATGACAAAGTTAGTCTCAAATAATCAGTGCTACATTCCCAGAATACAATTACGTATTGTTTTAACTTTTTAAACACCAAAAAAGTAATATTGTGCAGTATAGCATAAATACACATTAACTCTAAAATGTTTAATAAATGTTGCAGGAGGGAAGCCCCTTCCTTACATCTTCCAATTTCACTGTTGCCTGCTGTTGTTTATTAGAACGTTCTCCTTTATGTCTCACACCTGACCATAATACAGAATGTACTACATAGCTTTCTTGCTTGATATTTAGCTCAGCAGAAACAATGTTTTTTTGAATCATGCTACATTGTTGCTATCGCTGCTCAGCCTAAAGTTACCAGCATGACATTGTCTTACATTATAGTTGGGTGTCCCTTGCTACTTAACTCTTGACTATCGGTGTTGCTACTTGCTCCACTTTTTGCTGTAATGTTGCATCCCGCTGAATAACTTTTTCTGGAGATTTCATTATGGTTGTCTGTTATTGCATCTGATCCCATACCTGCCTGCATGGTCAGTTTACTTCATAGTTGGTTATCGTTACCTGTTTGCTGCTGTGCTGACCATATCACTGGTGCCATCCTGTAACTGCTCCTTCTCTCTGTCTGTCTCACTTCATGACATCAGTGTTGCTTGCTCTGTTGCTGTGCTAAGGTGCTCTTTTCCTGTTTATCCATTTGCTGGATTTATTAGTACTAACTTAGGTAATGAACAAAGCATATAACAATGTTTTCTAAAAGAGTATTAATGTATAGGTTTTCCCTGGTAAAAAAAAAAAAAAAACAAAACAAAAAAATAACTAGTTCAGTGCTTCATGGCTGTATGTTAAGCTGCCATGAAGCACTGAATGAAAAAATCAAACAGTCCACATTTAGTTAGTGTTCAATCAACATGGCTGTTTATTAAGCATAAAAAGTAAATAAAATCAAATAAATAAAAGCACGAGAACAGTAAAAGTAACTGCAGCACACATACAAGGTCTTGCCAATTTAATTTTCCTTGCTAAGTATATATATATATATATATATATATATATATATATATATATATACACAATACTCATTAATCAAAAAAATATTTAGCACAACTATGCTGACAATTGAGATGCACCAGGATAATCTAAGAAGAAATACTTTTCATTATGATAAAGTGCTTTCATTTGTACACAAGTTGAATCAAACTTCATAAGAATCTGTTAAAAACAGCACCAAGTGTTCTATTTAAAGCAGTTCAAATAATCATAAGACAGCTGACCTCTCTTTTTTTAAATAAGTATGAATATTTAAAAATTCAAAACACTGTAATTTTGCCACATGAATGGAGGACTGTGATGGGCATAAAGGGAGGACCTTCAACAGATCCTGGAAACTACATACCCATTAGTCCGACTAGTCTTATTTGCAAAACCATAGAAAGAGTTTTCATTTAAATTATCAACAAGGACATTGGAGACCTCCAGACATTGGATCCATCCCAGTTTGTCTTTGTCAAAGGAAGGTCTTGCTTACTGGATCTGGTGGAGTTCTTTGAAAAGGTCACTATACCAATGGATGACAGGAAAACAGTGCATTCTGCCTACCTAGATTTGACTAAGGCATTTGATAAAAAACCTCACTCAAGCATTGACAACAAGAACAAGGTATAAACCCCTTTATAACACATTGGATAGCTAGCTGACTCACTGATATGACCTTGAAGGTTAGAATCAGTGAGGCCACCTCTGCAAAGAGGCTGGTCACTAGTGAAGTGCTAGACCCACTCCTCTTTGACATCTACTTTTTGCATGTCAAAACCAATATCAAAGGCCTCTGGCTAACCAGGTTCACAGATAATTGCAAACTGAGAACAGTCATTGAATCCCTCCAAGATGAGAACAGCCTTCAGGAAGGTCTAATACAAACAAATGCTTAATGCCGAAGCCATGGATTAAAACCCAATATGAAGAAGTGTATTATACTATATTTTGTGAAGTCTGCCACCCTGAGTAACTAAGCCATCAATACAACACTCTTAAAAGTTGTTTCCCTAGTCAGTGATCTGGGACATTCAACCAGTATGTTTTCAAGGTAGTAAGAAAATCCTTCTATGTTAATCAACATATAAGCAAGGGCGTGTCATCTAGGTCCAGTGAGGTTATCATACAACTCTACTCAGCCCTCAACACACCCATCATAGAGTACAATGCTCCTTCTGGTCTGTACCTGACCACACACATGTTACAACTGGAGCATCCACTAAGGTTCCTTGCAAAAAGAATACAGGGAATAAACACAATGTCCTACGCTGATCACCTAAAAGCCCAATGCCTTTATCTGGTATCATACAGTCTTTTAAGAGGTGATCTTTGCTGGCATACAATTTGTCCCAGTACCTTGTTTTGATGAATCCTTTGCACATCAACAAAACAATCAGCATTAATGGTACCAGATTAAAAGACCTACATTTTGCTTGCTAGATACATTGGACATGGAGAAACAGAGACGTTTCTCAGAGAATTCACATTCAGTGGAACAGGCTCCCTATCCATGTGAGGCAGAGTTCCTTCCTACCCTATTTAATCACAACTTAGAACAATGGATGGGTAACCAGAAATTAAATTCACCTTTAGTCTGGTTCTAGTTTCCTTGATGGACAATATAAGTCAAATTTGTGGGTTACATTTGGGTTGCACGGGTAGGCTTTGAGGGACCTAATGGTCTGTAGCCTAGTATATACCTATGAACTTATAAGAAACCTAACAAAATAACACCAAAGATAAGAAGACCTACAACTCAGCTAATCAAACCATGCACACTAAAAACCCAAAACTGTCCTGTGCTTCGGTTGATAAGCTGTTAAATCCAGGACAAGCTACATAGCCAACACCAAACACTCAAACGCAAAATGATACCATAGCCAACCAATTCAATACCTACATTATAAAGACAGTACAGTCATTAACCAACCAAGACTAATCAAGCAAAATGATACCATAGCCAACTGATTCAATGCTTACTTTATACAGACAGTACAGTTATTAACCAACCAAGACTAATCAAGCTCTTGAGGTACCTACTCAGCCAAATAATCTCTTTCAATTTTTCTTCTTCCAACCAATTCCCACAGATACCATCAAAAAATTCTTCAAATAGTTAAAGCCTACTACAACTGCTCTCGGACAGTGAATAAGTATCTTAAAATAGCAGCTGAGGCTATTGTATACCCCGATTCAGTTCTGGTAAATAAATCCATATCTACAAACAAAATCCCTTTGCTATGGAAAAAAAAATTAATTCATTATTCCACTGCACTAAGGTGGAATCAATACAGATCTTTCCATCTATAGGCCAATTGCTTTTTTATCTCCATTATCATAAATATTAGAAAAATGTATTTGTACACAACTTCTAATCTGTCTAATAGATAACCTCATCAAAAACTAGGTACATTATGCAAAGCAAAACCCTATCTCACTGACACAGCCAGAAGACATATCTACTTTTTTACTGCCATCTCTCCTGTAATGCTGCCCCAATCTTCACTAAACTTCAAGTCTCACAATGATCCAAACTTGAGCAATGCTATAATAAAATATCCAAATTTGCAGTGAACTATAACAATAGAGCACACCACTGCCTAGCCCTTAGAGAATTAAACTGCTTAGAACTACTACATCCCCTACCCTTTCTTAGATAACCACAATACACAGGCTTCTCTATAAGCCAGAAAATTACCAAGTCCTTAACTTAATACAGCAATTCTCCCTCAATAGAATTTTACACCCTAGAGAAAAATCACTAATCACTATAATCAAATCATATAATACTGCAGGTAACTCTCTGTACTGAAAGAGTGTAGCTAAATTAGGGAATCACATCCCACCACCACTGAAACCATTCAGTTTGCAAACTTATTTAAAACACAACTAAAACTTCTCCTATCAAATCAATGAATCTGCTCATGAACATCTCCAGGATAAATCTATATTTTATTTTCAGCTTGCCAAAAAACCAATCAGAAACCTATGCCCCCAATCAGTCTTCACCAATACCTAAATAGTTTTACTGATGTCTCCCAGGTATGTACACTGTTTTCATAACAAACCAAGAACCTTGAAAAACTCTTGAATGAAGCTAGAAACCAGGTCCCAGAGACCAATAGTAAAATGCACAGGAAACATTATTGCATAAAAAGCAATACTGAGTACTTTTGTTGAGTGTAACCGCAACTTCAAAGAAAAACAGTGAAATTCAGTTCTGGTTTAACCAAACAATCAAAAAGAAAGAAAATAAAACCAGTGAAGAAAAATCCACTTTAATAGCAGTAGAACTTCAGTAAGCACTTTCATCTTAAAAAAAACTGCTTCAGACTGGAGTACAATTACAAAACATTTAATAACCAATTAATTAGTGACATGACAGGCTTGCTCAGTGTTCTAACCCTTTGTGTTTCAAAAACATAATGAACTCTTCCCTCTTATTCAAGCCTGGAAAATGGCATGCATTTAATTTTACCTGCCACTTATATTCAAGTCATCCTAATTCATCTTCAGGGTTAAAGCATAGTTCCACATCTTTTAAAGCTTCAAAAACTAAGAACTTAAAATCAACCTTACAGTTTCTAGATTTAAAATGCTTAGCTAATGCATTCTTTTCGTCCCCTATAGAAATGCCATACTTATATTTATACACTCTCGTTTAAGTCACACGTTGTTCTTCCAATGTAATAATATTTACATGTTGTGCAGAATACTAAATAAACCACAAACTTAAACTTAAAAGTGAATGTCTCATTAATATATATATATATATATATATATATATATATATATATATATATATATATACATATATGTATATATATATTTTTTTTAATTAAATGTGTATCTTCAGTGTACAGAAACTATTTGTTATAGGCATTGTCATTTTATGGTTATTAGTTCTGATTTTTTGTGTTTTAGATGTAGTTGTACTTTGTTGTGTGACCATCGACTTAGTATTAAGAACCAAACTCTGTGGTTACCCCCTATTTTGTAATTTGTCATAAAAATTATTGCTTTCTATTCCATAATCCTTTTCACTAACAGTTAACTCACTGATACTTTTGGGTATTATAATATGACTTGTGAAGGAAAGGACTGTTTTTTATGCTTTAAAGAATGATGAACGTATACTAATTTTTTAAAGCAGACAAAGGGGGAGCTTTGGTCATAATGGACAGAGAAAATTATGAGTCTGAAATACTTAAATTGTTCTCTGACAAAGATTTTTATGACAAAGTTTCTTTTAGAGAAGTTAAAAAATGTTATTCTTTTATAAATTCTATGACTGAATAATAGTTCTGCACATAAAGAATAACAGAAGCTACAAGAAAGTATTTTATGATTGATAACTCTAAAGTCAGCCGAATTTTTGGAATACCAAAAATTCATAAGAATTTGAATATCCCTCCCTTAAGGCCAATAGTTTCCACTAATAACAGCAAAACTGAGAGTATGGCCATTTATGTTGACAAGCACTTACAGCAAGATGTAGTTAAGAACAAAACTTATATTAAAGACACTTTTGACTTTGTCAACAAACTTAAAGATGTCAAAATTTTAGACAGTGACTTGTTAGTCACTTTAGATATCAAATCATTTTATACGGTCATACCGAACAAAGAAGGCATGGATACAGTTAGGTTAGAACTGATAAGATCTAAAATGTTTTTCAGTAATATGGTATCTCTTTTGATGGAATTGTTGTTGGATATTATTTTGAGTTACAATTTCTTTAGTTTCATACTAGGACCCTCACAATTGCTAATCCATAAACCTATCAACTCATAATCACCCCTCTATACTAACTCTGCAAACTCCTCCCCAAATCCCACTGCTCCTACCCCCCCTACTTATCCTACTTACATCACCCTCAACTACCCTCCATCTGCTCTGACTCCACTACAACACTAAGTTGCTATCTAACTGTATCTGTGTTAAACTATCCTGGTCAACAAATGTCAAATAAATGAAATAAACAATCAATTCTTTAGACAAACAAATGGAGTAGCTAAGGGGACAGCAATGGCCCCCAGTTATGCAAATTTATTCATGAATGAATGGGTGGGAAATCACTCATATTCTTGACTGTGTCTATATGGACAAAATAGTCACCATGTTTCATTTTATTGATGACCTGTTTTTGATTTGGAGAGGGATGGTTACTACTTTGGAAAATTTTACAATGTAGCTATTTGAAATGTACTTACCAGTCCAACCAAGTTTCTATTAATTTTTTAGATGTGTGTGTTTTTAAGGTAGAGGACAGACTTGCCACCAAAATTTACGAAAAAGAAGTTCAGAACAATTCATATTTGCATTTTAGTAGTATGCATCCTTACAAAACTAAAATAAACTTTGTCAAAGGTCAACCGATGAGAATCAGTGAGTTAAGTGTTAGTGAGGAGGATTATGCTATAGAAAGAAATAATTTTGTGACAAATTACAAAATGGGGGTATCCACAGAGTTTGGTTCTTAATACTATGTCTATGGTCACACAGCAAAGAAGTGCAAAGTACAGTTTTGTACCTACCATAAATGTAGATGTTCGAGTGCTAATACAGCTGCAGTCATAATAGATGGGTTCTCCTGCCGTCAGGCGGGTCCTCGGTTGGCCGAATTCCAAAGTCTAGGTCCGGCGTCGGTTGTTGTCGCTTCTTCCCTGACGTCAGTGCAACAGGGGTATAAAGGAACTAGCCAACACCATTTTATTCAGTTTTTCTTGCCCCAGATGTCAGGTGCCCCCAGATGGAAGGCAAAACATAAATATATGTCATAATGCAATGCAATAAAATCAAAAACCAGTAATGCAAGCAAATTCACCATAAAAGAATACCCCAATCATGTTGTATGAGGAGGTGTTAGCCATTAGGATTGTCCCAAGAGGAGAAGGAGGGAGGGAAAACTGGACTGCAGCTGTATTAGCACTTGATCATCTACATTTATATGGTAGGTACAAAACTGTACTATGTTCATCATGCATACAGCTGCAGTCATAACAGATTGGTAGAATCCCAAAGCTAAGAAAGGGGCGGTAGGCACTAGGTGGTACTCGGAAGAGCCAGGATGCCTTGCAAGACTGCAGTGGCAAAGCCTGCCCTAGTTTTGGAGTATAATGGTAGGTGGTAGTGCTTGGAGAAGGTATGTACAGAACTCCAAGTGGCTGCTTCCATAATATCTTTGGTAGGGACTCCTCTGAGAAAGGCTGCAGAGGTGGCAGTGGCCCTTGTGGAGTGAGATCTGATGCCTGTAGGTACAGTCTTGCCATGAAAGGAATAGCAAAAGCGTATGCAGTGGGCTATCCATTTAGAGATTGTCTGTTTCGAAATTGGCTTTCCTTGAGCTCCTACAGCATAGGACACAAAGAGCTGGTCTGATTTTCTGAAAGGCTTTGTTCTGTCCAGATAATAACGTAGCTGTCTGTGGATATCCAGGGAGTGTAGTAGTATCTCCCCTTTGTTTTGAGGATTAGGATAGAAGGTAGGTAGATGTATGGCCTGATTCAAAGCTGCCTTGGATACCACTTTAGGCATAAAGGACGTGTTGGTTCGCAAGGAAACTCTGTCCTGATGGAAGATGATGAAAGGCTGCACAGCCATGAGTGCTTGTAGTCCTGAAACTGTACGAGCTGAGGTAATTGCCAGAAGGAAAGCTGTTTTCCAGGACAGATATTGCAAATCTGATGAGGAAGCTGGTTCAAAGGGAGGCAAGGCCAGTTTTTCCAGAATGAAATTCAGATCCCAAGCAGGTATTGGCTGTTTTCTTGGTGGTCTTAGATTCTTAGCTCCTCTGAGGAACTGCCTTAAGAGAGGGTGTGAGAATAAGGGTGGGTCAGTGTTGTATTCTGCAGAAATGGCTGAGGCATGGATTTTGATGGAGGAGAATGAAAGTCCACAGCTTAATAGCTCAGTTAAGTACTGTAGTATTTGAGGTAAATTCAGTTTCTCAGGATCCTTACCCCTTTTCTCATTCCAGGTGCAAAACCGCTTCCATTTTGCGGAGTAAGCTTTTCTAGTTGACGGCCTTCTGGCCTCCAAAATGACATCCTGAACCTCCTTGGAGAGTAGGTTTTGTTGTGATGCTAAGGGATCTTCCATGCAGCTAGATTGAGTGTCTTTAGCTGGCTGTGAAGAGTTTTGAAGCTGTGTTGAGTCAAGAGAAGTGGCATTAGAGGCAGTGTCCATGGTGGTGAATGCATCAGGCTCCTCAGGAGTGGGTACCAGTGTTGTCTTGGCCAGTCCGGAGCAATGAGGATCATCTTTGGTCTGTCTGCTCTGGTTTTCAGTAGAACTTTGGACAGCAGAGGAAGAGGTGGGAAGGCATAAATTGTCATTGATGTCCAACAAAAAGAGAGAGCGTCCACTCTCCAGGCCTTTGGGTGGAAAATCCTTGAACAAAATTTTTTCAATTGGTGATTTTTGTGGGAGGCAAATAGATCTATGTCTGGCCTTCCCCATGCCTGGATTATTTCTGTAAAGACTTTTGGATGCAACTTCCACTCGTCTGGATCTGTCATATTTCTGCTTAGGTTGTCTGCCAGCATGTTTTCCTTGCCTGGCAAGTACTGTGCTTGTAGTACGAGTTGTAAGTCCATGGCCATGTTGCAAAGTGACATGGTCAGTCTGCATAGGGGGTAGGAATGTGTTCCTCCCTGCTTGTTTATGTACCACATAACTGTGGTGTTGTCTGTTCTTATCAGTAGTTGCCCTGGTTGCAGAAGGTCCTTGAAGGCTATAATAGAATTTATTACTGCTAGTATTTCCTTTTGATTGATGTGAAGGTGCTTTTCTTTTTGGGACCATTTGCCCTGAATGCACCGATCTGCCATGTGCACCCCCCAGGCATAGTCTGAGACATCTGTTGTGATGACTTGATTTGCTTGAGGCTTGCTGAATGGAAGGCCTGTGTTTGTTTGGCAAGCTTGAGCCCACCACAGAAATTCCTTTTGCAGACATGGAATTAGTGGTACTATTGTTTCCAAACTGTGGCTGTGTTGAGACCATAGGTTTTTCAGGTACCATTGAAGTTTCCTCATATGCAGCTTTGCACATGGGATTAGTAGGATGCAAGATGCCATGAATCCCAGAGCCTGCAGGATTTTCCTTGCAGTAAGCCTGCTGCAATTTGCTAGTGCTGTGAAATATTGAGTTAGCTGCCCCTGCTTTTCTGGCGTGAGGTAGGCCATCTGGGTGTTTGTATCCAAGTTGGCACCCAGGAAAATTATCTTCTGAGAGGGTATTAGTCTTGATTTCTTTTTGTTGACTGTGTATCCCAGAGAGCTCAACAACATTATTACATAAGCCAGATGTTTCAGAAGTATGTTCTTGCTGTCCGCTTGGATCAGGCAGTCGTCCAAATAAGGGTATATTTGTATCCCTTGAAGTCTGCAGAAGGCAATTACTGATGCCAGGCATTTCGTGAATACTCTGGGTGCAGTAGATAAGCCAAAGGGCAATGCAGAGAATTGATAATGAATTGAACCTGCAAGAAATCTGAGGTATCTTCTGCAATTTTGTCTGATTGGGACATGCAGGTATGCCTTCTTGAGGTCCAATGTAACCAGCCAAGACTCCTTGCCCAGCATGGGAAGAAGTTGCTGTAGAGTGAGCATCTTGAATTTTGGTACAAGTAGAAATGTGTTTAGGATGGACAGGTCCAAAATAGGTCTCCAATCTTTTCCCTTCCTTGGTACCAGGAATAGCCTGGAATAAAAACCTTGACCTTGTTTGTGCATAGGTACCTCTTGAAGAGCTTTCATGTCTATGAGCTTTGTAATTTGCCTTTGTGCCTCTGCCCTTTGATTGTGTGGGAGGTTTGGCATGCCTCTCATTTTTGGAAGGGTGTGAAAATGAAATCTGTAGCCTCTGTTTATAATGTCCAGTATCCATTTGTCTTTTGTGACAATATGCCAATTTTTTGAAAATAATGACATCTTTCCTCCTAAGGGGGCTGCCATTTGAGACCTGGTTGGCATGCAAAGGGGAAAGTCATTGGGTTTGCTTTCTGAAAGATTGCGAGTTGTCCTCACCACCTCTTTGTGTAGGAGCTTGCCATTGTCTGCCTCTATAGGATCCTTGGGATTGTCCTCTGCCCCTCGGGCGTCTGTATCTGCCTCTTTGGGGTCTGTCTGTGGCAGGAAAGGACCGGTTTTTTGAAGGTCAATTTCTACTAAAATGTGGGGGTTGAACCTGTAGAAATTCTTTCACTGTTTGCATTGATTTAGCCTTTTCCTCCATTTTCCTTAATACCTCCTCAGCATTAGCACCAAATAGTACATCCTTTTGAAGAGGGGCGACTAGTAATTTGGCTTTGACATGATCAGGCAGGGCTTGTTCCTTGAGCCAGGCATGCCTGCGTATGACTGATCCTGTAACAGCAGCTCTACATGAGGCCTCTAGAGCATCAAAACCACATTGTAAGGTATGCTTACCCACTTGTTCTGCACTATGCATCAAATCCTGCAACTCCTTCAAGTCTGGTTGTTCAGGCTGTGACATTTTACTTTTCAATTCTGATAACAAAAACTGTTGATATTTTAGCATATGAAACTGACAATTTAAGGCCCTCATGGATAAGGTAGCTGAGGTATATACCTTTTTTCCCCACCTTTCTAAGGATCTGGAATCTCTCTCGGAAGGCAATGGATTTTTAGCAATGGATGCCTTAACACCCTTGAGGCCCTGTGAAATGGTTTCTGGGTCAGTAGCATGGCTTTTGTATAGAAATTGGTGTGAGTCAGGAACCCTGTAGTACCTGTCAGGCTTAACAGGAGCTGGAGGTAGAGAGTCCGGGTTAAGGCAGGCCTCTGAGTAAACATCATCTAGTATGTCCAAGACAGGAGGTATAGCCAGAGGCCTGTGTTGAGGAAGCAAGAGAAATTCCCTGAGCCTTTTCTTGGAATCAGAATAATCCTGGCCTTCCCAGTGGAAGTGTTCCCTTAACGTATGCAAAGTTTTCCCAAATTAATAATCCTCAGGGGGAGATACAGAAGGAATGGACTCCTCAGCATCAGAGTCTTCAAAAGGGGAGTAAGAATGTTCCTGATCATCAGAGTGCTCTGAAATAATGTAGCCCTGATCAGAGGAGGGGGAATCTTCCTCCACCCTAGGCCTTTTGTCTGGAGGGGGCTGAGAACCTCTGATAAGAGTAATTAAATCCTCAGCCATTTTAAGCATCTGTTTCTTAGGCATGGGGCCTGGAGATGGGCCCTGAGTAGCTGGTCTCTTAGAGTGCATGGTTGCTTTAGACTTTGTGAAAGCCTTGATGGAGAAAGAAGAGGAAGGTCTGAAGACACCTTGAGTGGAGGTGGACCTGTCCACATTCTGAGTTTCAGCGCCAAGAGTGGCTTCGGTATCTGTAGTCGGGGTGTGGGCCGAGGAGCCTGCGACCTCGGGTACAGGAGACACCGTCAAAGACAGGTCGTTGGTAGGCAGGGGCTGTGTAGGCGCCTCACTGAGAACCGGACCACATGTAGTCGGCTTTGGCGTGGTGTCGGTAGAGGCCACGGACCTCGCATGTCGGTCCTTGTCTTTGCGTTTTTTAGACAAAACCGGAGTCGGAGTATCCGACGACATGGTATAGTTAAATGCTTTTCCAAAATAATGCTGGGCGAACTCCGCCCGATGCTTAATAGTGCGTTTGTTGAATGTAGCACAAAAGCGACAGGCCGAGACCTCGTGGTCTGGGCCTAAATAAGGTATACAGAGGGAATGGAAATCCTTATGCGGTATTTGCTTCCCACAAGAAATACAATTATTAACTTTGTCTGACATCGGTCTGAGGCAAGAAAAGGTTCCCCAATGGGGTACTTAGCTTTTAAGAAGACTTCGGTTTCCAAAATGTTCGTAATCTCAGGAGCTGGCCGACCGGCACTTGTGAACTGCTTCTGCTTCGGGCACCGCGCGGCAAGAAAGACTGAAGAAAATGGCGTCGGCTGGTTCCTTTATACCCCTGTCGCACTGATGTCAGGGAAGAAGTGACGACAACCGACGCCGGACCTAGACTTTGGAATTCGGCCGACCGAGGACCCGCCTGACGGCGGGAGAACCCATCTGTTATGACTGCAGCTGTATGCACGATGAACATCTACATTTAAAACACAAAAAATCAGAACTAATGACCATAACATTAGAATGCCTGTAACAAATAGTTTGGATTCCAGTGTTATAAAAAAAAATATAATAACTAACAATTGGAATCTTTTTAGAGGAGCAATGATATTACAGAAGTTATTGCTAATAGACCTCTTTTTAGACAAAGAAGCTTTAAGAACTTTTTTTAAGAAAAATTGAATTTGCCCAGGTTATGAATGAAAGGAAAGGCATTATCAAATGTTACAATTGCAGCATGTGTAATTTTCTGTATACCGAAGAGACACAATTATTAACTACACCCTGATACAGCAAGAAGATATACTGTTACAGTCGATACAGACTGTAACAGTACAAATTTAGTGTATCTTGCTCACTGTGTATGTTGCAAAGTGTTTTACGTAGGTAAAATGAACAGATGTTTGAGGGAATGTATTAGAGATCGCATGTATTGTTTGAAGAGAGGACAGAACTATAGTGCTATTGCTAAGCACTTGTTAACATATGGAGCTGACCACCAATTTAGGTTCAATGTATTGGAATTGGTTCTGGTGGATGTTAGGATGGGCAATATCAGTTATAGAACACTAGAGAAGGAACTTTAATGGATCGTGAATCTGGGGGCAGATTTGGGAAAAGGGTTGAACGAATATAGGTTCATTAGGTTCATAGGTGTGTACTAGGCTAATGGCCCTGGAGCTTTTACAAGCATAGCCCATAGGATTACCCTGGCATCATGCCACCCGACCTTAGTCCCCAGTGCCTCTGTCAACTAAAGCCACTGGAGTGATCTCTGGAGTGAATTTTCTATTTCCCATCCACTCATCATGATTTCTCTTGAAGAGGGCCAGTGAGGTGATCTGCTTGACATGTATGGGAAGTCTATTCCTTAGCATCGGCAGTCTCTGGGTTATGAACCTGTCGTTCCAGCTTGTTCTATTGACTGTGGTAATGAGGTTGAGGTCTCTGGAGTGTGTAGTGTGGAAGGATTGGGATTTCTTTAGATGTAGCATTTCTAACAGAGCTGGGTCAGACATGGCTTTGTAAGTCAAGCAGAGATTGCCTCTAAGTAGGTGGTATGAGACAGAGAATAGTTGGAGTTTTTTGAGTCTGTCCATATAGGACAAGTGTTTAAGTCCTAATATCCTCTTCATGAGGTATTTTTGCGGCCTCTCCAGTTGTTCCAAGCATCTAGTGAGGTACATGCCAAATGGGGCAATGTACTCGATAATTGGCCTAATGAGAGAAGAATAGAGGGAGACAATGACCTCTTTTTTCCTGGATGCAAAACCCTTAGTAATGATATGTGCCACATAGAAGGACTTTCTGACCACAGTGGCAATGTGGTGGTCAAAACAGAGGTTGCTGTCAATCTGTATTCCCAGATCTCTTTTGACACCTTCTGTGTTCAGTGGACTACCATCAATGTGGTAATTCATGGGATAGTGACACATTTTTGGCATTGAATTTAAGGCCATGGTTCTGACACCAGTCATTGGTCTCAGTGAGTCCTTTCTGTAGGATGTCAATATCACTTGGGGAGTTAATTATGGCTCCCAACTTGCAATCATCTATGAACTTTGTCAGCCAGAGTCCTTTCTTGTTGGCCTGAACTTCAGAGAAGTAGACACCAAACAGAAGAGGACCCAGGACCGAACCCTGTGGGACTCCACTCATGACTGGTCCACTGTCTGACTTGGAATCAGCTACTTTTACACTGTGGGTTCCATCTGTGATGCCTAGCTTAGTGAGTTTTTCTGTGATTCCTGATTGGGGAATGGTATCAAAGGCCTTGGCCATATCAAGGTAGGCTGTATAAACCATCTTGCCTTCATCCACAGCTCTGGTGACTGACTCAAAGAAGTCAACCTGGTTGAGCAGGCATGATTTAACCTTCACAATACAAAACTGTGTGGGATCCAGAGTTAGGAGGTTCCCTATATCTTTGTTTATTAGGTTCACGATGATACATTCCATAGCTTTGCATATCAGACTTGTCAGGCTAATAGGGCGATAGTTCCCAGGGACTGTAGTCGGTACACCTTTGTGGAGAGGGATGACTGTAGTAGTCCGCCATTCGGTAGGGACAAAGCCTGAGGTGAGGCTGTGATTGAACAGGCTGCACAGGTGAGGTGCCAGTTCATTCTGTAGCTCATGTAGAACACAGCTAGGGATGTTGTCAGGTCCCATAGAAGCTGTATTCCTGGCCTTGGACAGTGCTGTTTTAACCTGTGCAGCAGTAATACTGGGTGCCTGGCAATCTACTGGTATTGTGATTGGTCCTTTGTGGGGGAGAGAGAGGTAAATTTGGCACTGAATCTGTCAGCCAGTATATTGGCACTATCTGCTGGCTTGGTATAGGAGGTGCCATTCTGCAACAGCTCCGAGCAAATGTGGGTATTTCCATGGAGATTCTTTACATAACTATAGAAGGCCTTGTGGTTGTCTTTATTATCTGCTGCAATTCTGTTTTCATAGCTAGCTTTAGAGGATTTGATGAGGAATTTCAACTTTTTGTTGAGGCTGATAAGGGGAATTTTTCCAGTCTTGAGACTTCACGTTATTTCTTATCAGTTTCATCCTTCTGTTGTAGAGTTTGTTTATGGCAGGGGGCCACCAGATTGGCTTCCTTTTTTTGGAGGAGAGCATATTGTTTCTATTGGGTATGGCGAGATCCATGCATTTGTGTACATGTTCGTACATGGCATTAGTGTATGATTCTGCAGTCATGCAGCTGTTTTCCAATTGCATGAGTGCCGTGAAGTTAGCCACCTCTGTTGTTAGGAGCCCAAAGTTAGCTTTGAAGAAGTTTTTCATGGTGGTTATCTTTGCGGGGGGTAGGTGGAAGGGATGTGGATTTCCAAGGTGATTAGTTTGTGGTCGGATCTAACCAGGAAGGAGTTGACTATTGGTAAAGATAAATGGTCACCCATGTTAGTAATGACCAGGTCAAAGATGTTTCTACCTCTAGTGGGGGTAAGAATGAGCTGGTCCATGGCATTGGAATTAATGAATTCCAGGAAACATTTTATAAGTGTATTGGTAATTTTCCCAGTTAATGGAGGGGAAGTTGAAGTCACCCAGTATGAGAGTGTTAGGTTGGACCCTAATATTCTCCAGGGTGCTTAGGAACATGGAGTGTGAGTTGTGAATCATGGTTGGGGACCTATAGCAGGCTACAACCTGAATTGCTGTTTTACCCAATACATATAGTAATTACCCCTAAATTAAAGAACAAGAGGTTGTTGAAATAATTTCCCTGTTCTATATTAGATATTTATGTTTTAAAATATGTATATATATATATATATATATATATATATATATATATATATATATATGTATATATATATATATATATATATATTTATGTGTATATATTTTTATGTATTATATGTGTGTATGTTAATGTTTTAGTGTGCATTACAGTTTCCCTTTAATGTGAGTGCTGACTGTCTCTTGAATAGTGGTTACTTGGACGCTGCACTGCCCAAAAGAAAACATCAGGAAACTGCTCAAGTTTTATCAGTTTCCCTTTAATGTGAGCACTGACTACCCCTTGAATAGTAATTACTTGGACTCTGCGCTGCCCAAAAGAAAACATCGGGAAATTGCTCAAGTTTTATCACAGTGTATGTATCGCCCTAAAACCAGTAGGCATGCAATACTATTTGTTAAGGAATCATTAAGAGGCATGCACACAGCTAAGGGCTCCCCTTTAGGTGTTCCAATTCCCCCAACAAAATAGTTGTAGATTACACACATAAAGTGTGCGATCGTTTTCCCTCCATTGCATTTGTAGTGAGACTGTTGGTTAAAGTGATTAGAAATCAGGTGAATTTGGCTGATACTATACACGGACAACCCCCCTCCCCTCCCCCACTGATAATAAGGGCAAAATGTAAGATAATATAAATAACGCTACAAAGAAAAGAAATACAAATCTAAACATAATAAACCGCTAAGTTACCCAAACTTGTATTGGCTAAAGTATTACTTACAGGGACTACAGTGGTAACTGGCCTGACTGATTGTTTCTTTGAAAAAATGGGATCACTGCTTTCGGCTCAACCTGCTCTGTTCACCCTCACTAACGCTTGGGTTTACTTTGCTCCTCTACCCTACCCCCATTCCCACACACCCCATATCAATTAATCTTATAGTTACTGACCACACCCTCCAATCAACAATCACTCCCAATTACCCAACCACATCACACCTGCAGTCCCCATAGCAACTCACTTCACCACCCCTGGCATACTACACTCTTATACATCACCCAACCTTTACAGCTTTAGATATCACTCCTAGTCACTTCCCACCCCTTTAGATATTATATAAGATGAACTGTCCACATCATAGACAACTTCCTAAAGCATTACTATACCCAATAACCATCCTTGCTCTGGTCACACTTTCTATCTTCTCCTCCTATTACACACAACTTTATAACAGCACCCCACCACCTGGGAAGACAAAATCAATAGCCAATTCCATAAAACTAAAAAACTTCCCTATATCACCATGCCACCTTAACTTCTCCCAACCTATTTCCTACATATATAGTAAGCCAATAAACAAAACTAATCCCTACTCTTCCCAAAAAACAAATTAAAGTAATACATACAATAACTAAACTCTGTCTATACCTTCTCCAAAACTCACTTGCTGTTGAGACATGCACCCTAATCCAGGGCCCAATACATCATCCAACATAAATTTAAGTCAACCAAATCCACTATACCCAAGACCTACCTCATCTCTCCTCCTTTTAATCTTAAATGTAAGAAGTATACTTAACAAAATTCAGGACCTACATGTCTTTTTAGCTCTATACAAATTAGATATCACTGTGTTAACTGAAACTTGGCTAAAACCTGAACACCACAATAATGAAATCACTGCCCTGGCTACAATATTATACATTGAGATAGGATAGGGAAGAAGGGAGGTGGCATAGCAATATTATTCCCAAACCATCTCAATATAGAACAAATTGAGTGCAAGTCCCAAAAATTCAAAGACATAGAGCTAATTCTTGCCAAATTAAAACTAAATTCCAACAAACATATAATCATTAAAGGTGGTTTTATTCCACCTGGCAATAATATTACTATAATGGAAAGCCTGCTAAACTGGATGCCAACCTCCTTTCCACAGGAACCACCAAGTAGCAAAAACAACTGAAAAAATGACACCACATAGCTGAAAATAAGGACCAAATTGTTTACTGGAAAATCATTCAATAAAAATCACAAAGTTTTTTTTTTTCTTTTTTACATTGTGATTTTTATTGAGTGATTTTGCAGTAAACAACGTGATCCTTAAAAAAAAACAAAAAAAAAAAACGTGATTTTGATTGAGTGATTTTGCAGTAGACAACATGGTCCTTATTTTTAGCTGTGTGGTGGTGTTTTTTTCAGTTGTTTTTGCTATTTGGTGGATCCTGGTTTCATTGTATCTAGCATGGCTGAAGGGATATCGGTGGTTTTGGTGGAGGAATTCAAGAAGCTGCAGGACTCGGTGATCACCCTTACTAATTTAGTGTTGCAACTTATACCAAAAACCTCAGGAGTCAGTGATCATGTACTTCAAGGGGATATTCAAACAGAGCAAGATTTTGTTAATACTCCCCGCATTTTACGAGGGAACAGTTATAGTGTGGAAGATTCTGGTGTTTCTGGTAACAATAATGTTGAATGTCCGGTGCTTAATACTAACTTGGCAGCAACACTTTGCCTGCAAATGGTTCTGTGAGTGCTCCCATGGATTCCTTTGACAGTTGGTTGAAGGGGGATGTACCATCTGTGTGCAACCAGCAGGGGGATCCATCCAACATGGATTTATTTCTTTCAGAATTCAAAAACAAGTTGCTTGATTTCAAAAAAGTGCAGCAGGAGAATATATACTTTCGTGAGTGCTTGAGATTACAACAGGTGCTGGAGGGTCTTCATATGTGGACATTCCCTAATGGGGTTGTTCCACAGTCCCCTTATCATCAGGATCTATTGGTTCTTTTTGACTGTCTGAACTGTGAACTGTTGGAGTTGATGTGCAGGCATAACAGCATGGCTTTGGAGAAGCTTCAGGAAGAAATTTGTGTTTTGGATGGGAAGATCCAATGTTGATATGTGGGAGCATTGTAAAGTAGCATGCGACCATGTTTTTCAACAAGTGGATGGTGTTACAGCAATGATTATCTCTCGTAAAAGTAAGAAGTTGGAAAGGGATAGACATGCATACCAGGGGGGGATATGCTTACCCTTTGCCTCCTGTTTTACAGGGTAAGCAGGGTTCTGCATTACAACAAGCAAATGGTATCAACGGTTCTTCTGGTAGCGGAATGCAGGGTGTCCCTTTGGAGGAGCAAGGGCTGAGATGTTTGGAAAGGATAAAGAACCGCAATCAACAACGATGAAGCCCATACCCACAAGGTGGCAACTGGAGACAACAGGGGTGGAATTTTGTACAATTTCCAAAGATGAGGAGATAATAGAGGTGACTGTTAACAAACCAGTGATTATTACCAATTCAAAGGGGGGCTTTAAATTGTATAATTATACAGACTTTTGTTTTACTACTAAAAATGTTGATCTCTTTAGTAAGGGTTTTAATTATGTGCCACGTACAAAAAGTGATACCAGTGAACTTGTTTGTGATCTCACGTTGTATGCACGTAGATTGAATTTAAAGTTTATTCACAGAAATGACAATGATGTTTTTAATACCAACAGCTTGTGTTTAAGAATGCCTAGCACTTCCAATCCTGACTTACATTATGCTATTAAAGCATTTGAAAAAATGTGTGAGACAGATTTTCGACATTTTTTGGTAACATTAATGAGGAGTGTAATATGACTTGGGGTGAAAAAAACTTAATGAATGAACTGAGGAATGAGAATATGAGAGTCATGCAACCAGATAAGGGGGGTGGTGTGGTTGTCATGTCTAAGGTGGATTATATACAGAAAATGTTTGCTATGTTATATAGCAGTACTTACACTGAAGCCTCTTTAAATGAGGTAAATATTGCATATCGTAACATTGATAGTGATTTATTAGACATGTTAACCCAGGACCAGATTGATTTGGATGATTATAATTATATGACTACGGATGTTCCAAAGATTCCAGGAATCTTTGGAATTCCCAAGATCCATAAGGATTAAGTAATCCCCCCCCCCCCCACCCCTTTGAACTATTGTGGACTCTTCTCGGTCTAAAACTAGTTATATCGCCAAGCATTTGTACTATAAATTGAAAGAAAAGGTTATGACCATTCCACATATATGTCGTGACTTGTGGCACTTTTTGAAAATATGTAATAGTCTGGATATGGTTAATTATAACCTTATATTCATGACTATTGATGTCAGACATCTTTATAGTTGCATTCCTCAGGACCAAGGCCTTGATTGTTTCTCAGATTTTTTTGTATGAGGAATTCAGGTTACCTCAGGATACTAACAATACCTATAGGCAATTAATGGAAATAGTACTGAAGAACAATTTTATCTATTTTGAGGGACATTGTTTCAAACAGCGGTTAGGGGTAGCCATGGGTTCTCCCTGTGGCACCCTATTTGCTAACCTTGTAATGGCTTGGTGGGAGAAGCATTATTTGTTTCCTTCAACTTTTTTTGCCAATGTGGTTTTGTATTTGAGGTACCTGGACAACCTATTCATTGCATGGAATGGTTCTGAGAATGATTTAGTTGAATTTATTAGTTACATCAATGGTAGTAGTACTTTTCTAAAGTTTACATATAGTGTGGATGCAATACAGATATCTTACCTGGATGTGTTACTGAACAAAACTGAAGATGGTTTTTTCAAATCAAATATTTTCAGGAAATCTACTTATTCAAATAGCATATTACATTTCAATAGTAACCATCCTTTTCATGTAAAATGTGGTATTATCAAGGGTCAGCTTGTTAGAGCAGCCCGAATGGTCTCTTCTTATGGGGATTTTCTTGAGGAATGTGACCGTATGTGCCAAATGTTCATGGATAGGGCATATCCCATAGGGTTAATTAATAACATCAGAAAGGAGGTCGTGGACAAGCGGTTAAAAGAGGTTTACAAACCAATTTTGATGAACCCACATGAGAATGGCATGAATCTAGAGGCATGTGTAACTAGAGGTGAGGTAGACTTCACTTTTGTTGATGAAGAGAAGTCCTTTGTGTCCCAGATGGGATGTTCGTCAGAGAGGTCAGAATTAGATAAACAGGGGAGTGTTTCTTGCCCGTTTGTATGTACTTTTTCAAGTGATAGTGGTACTATACAACATATAGTTAATAAAAATTGGACCATTTTAAGAAGTGATCCTAATATGGGGGCTTTTTTTGGTGAACGTCCTGAGTTTGTGTTTAGGAGAGGTAAAAATACTAAAAATATGCTGGAACAGAATAAAGAGGTTTAATTGCTGGGTAAAATGTCATGCTGTGGTATGTATAATCAATGTAGATATATTTTGTCTACAAATAAGGTCAGAATAAACAATAAGGAGATCAACATTAAAGGGAAATTCAATTGTCACACACATATTGTGGTATATGCTGCATTGTGTTCCTCATGCCCAGGCTTTTACATTGGGAAGACCTAACAGAAATTGAGCCAACGTATATATGAACATTTCTATGAGGTTCACCGCTGTAATGAGAGGAATGCTTTATTCAGACATATAAAAAAGTTTTCTGACCATAATTTCAAATTTGTGGTGTTACAGCAGATTAAGCAGAGGGATATAGGGGGTCCATGGAAATTGTGGTTGGAAGATAAGGAAACTTGGTGACAGGTCTTCGTCAATGCCCATGTCCCCCCCTGGTTTAAATGATGCTATTTCAATTAGTAGTAAATTGAAGCTTAGCGTGTGTGTGTGTGCCTTTCGACTTTTCCCGGTTAGGGGTCACCACAGCGGAACTCCGGTCCGCTAATGATTGGTAGTTGATTTTTACATGCCGAGTTACCAGCCCTGATGCACAACCTTCAACGAAGGTACAAATTGAAGCTTAGGGTGTTGGACAGATAATATATTTATTTTTAATGTTGTCTATATACACGCAAAAGTATTTTTTTTATATACATATATTTTTGTATATGGTATGAATTCATATTATATCAAATTATGCTATTGTTATGTATCATTTAGAGTGATGATTTTTATGTATTTATGCATATATATTGTTGTATATATATATATATATATATATATATATATATATATATATATATATATATATATATTATAATATACAGCTTTTAGTGTAATATGAAAGGTTATTTATTTAAAGTTTATAGTATTTTTAAGTTAACTGATTAGTTTATATGTTAGTGGTACTTTAATAATTAATGATTGTGGGGGGGTGGTCTTTTGTATAAATGCTTAATGTGTTTTAATTCACTTTGTCTGATGAAGTTTGGGCAGTGTACCTTACGAAAGCGCTTACATTGTGATTTTTATTGAGTGATTTTGCAGTAAACAACATGGCCCTTAAAAAAAAAAAAAAATTGTGATTTTTATTGAGTGATTTTGCAGTAAACAATGTGGTCCTTATTTTCAGCTGTGTGGTGTCATCCTTTCCACAGGAAACCATACTATTAGGTGACTTTAATATTGACTGGTCTGACTGTTCCCAGCCACATTCCCACTACCAACATTAACCTTCATGGATTTACCCAAATTATATCTACTCCCACCAGAATTGACAAGTCATCCAAGCGTCAATCTATCTTGGACTGGATACTACTATCTAACCCCACTCTTGCACAACAATCAGGTTGTCATCCTGACAGACTAAGCAACCATCAAGCAACCTATCTAATTAGGAACAGATCCCACCACATTACTCAACCCATCCTCAGAGCAGTACACAACAAAAAGTCCTTCAGGGCTAATGACCTAATAAATGCACTAAAATGTTGCAACTGGACTCCTCTAAAACAACAGTCCCTAGATAATGCCGTGCAATACTTTAACTCAACCTTCCTAGAAATCTTAAACTGTCATGCACCATCCCAAACCATCATAGTCAAAACTAACTATGCCCCATGGCTAGCAAAAGATACCAAAACTATAATGAAGGAAAGGGACAAAGCCTGGCCACAATATTAGAAATCCAAAACCACTACCCTGAAACAAAACTATCTGGAAGTCAGTAATAAATCCAAAAGACAAATTAAACTTGACAAAACAAATTACTGTAAATTCATGCAGGAAAAATATGCTCACAACTTTCAAACATTCTGGGTCACAATAAAGAGAATACTGCACCCAGGGAAATCCACTACCCTTACCCCTGTACTACCAAATAAGCATGAGAACATCCCCACTCAATTTAACAAATACTTTAACGAAGCAGTCCAGGTCCTTGCCAACACCCAAAACAGTACTAGTATCCCCATACCAACAGCTACACCTACCCACCCCTGTTCACAAAACCATTCCCCCAGCTTTTCTCTACACCCAGTGCCCATCAAGGTAATAGCCAAGCTCCTCAAAAAACTTAAACCAACCACACTGGCAGCTGATAATCTTCCAGCAGACTTCCTTCAGAAAACAGCAGATGCCATAGCTTATTCCGTGTCCATTCTTATAAATAGGTCAATATCAGAATGCAAGGTTCCTTACTCATGGAAAATATCACATATTATCTCACTCCACAATGGAGGTAGCTCCCTTGAGCTAACCAACTATCACCCGACAGCAATTCTATCTCCATTATCAAAAATTCTAGAGAGAGTAGTTCATACACAACTAATGCAGTGCCTCCTAAGTAACAATCTACTGTCCAAATCTTGACATGGCTTTAGACCTTCCCATAGCACTACCACAGCATTACTCTCATTTACCAACATAGTCAATCAACATAGAAACAATGGGCTATCCGTATCCTCCATATTCTTAGATTTATCTAAAGCCTTTGATATGGTTAACCATAATATGCTTCTCAAACCTCTATCTACCCTTAACATAAGATCCACCACTATATCATGGTTCAGCTGCTACTTATCAGGCTGTCAGCAAGCAGTCCTATGGCAAGACCAACTGTCCCCTCTATTACCAGTATTCATAGGTGTCCCTCAGGATGCATCCTCAGCCTCTTGCTTTTCTCCCTATTTACAAACCCGATAGCTTCATCTTCCCTCTCTATCTCAATAGTGCAATATGCAGATGACACCACCATTATATGTGCCACCCCCACCCTACATGAGCTACAAATCCTAACTCAAAATAACTTTACTTTAGCTGAAGCATGGTTTGCTAACATCAAGATTATTCTTAATCCCCCCAAAAAACAAGCTTATTCTCTTCAGTCCTGGTAGATCTCCTCCCCTCAACAATGTATTTACCATGAAATTCAAAGATAATACCCAAATATCCCCCAACTAAACACACAAAACTACTAGGTGTTGAAATAGACAATAATCTAAAATTTGACATACACATAGCACAAATAATCAAGAAAGTTAAGAAAAAGCTTGGTCTTCTTTATAGGGATAGACAGTTCATCACTAAACATACCAAAGTCACTATTGCAAGAACTCATCCCTTATCCATCCTCCTCTATGCCTCCCCATTATAACTAATCTTAACTACACCGAACTAAACAAAATGGGATCTTGTTATAACAAGATAGCCAGTTTGCAACTGATGCCTCTCATAGATGCCCCCACTGTTATTCCCTCAAGCAGCTCAACTGGCTTGAGCTACCTCAACTACTCTGACTCAATCTACTCTCAATAGCACACAAATAATACCACCTTCCTGACAAAACTCCAGCACTTCAGTATCTAATCCAGCCCTACAACACCACTAGAGCCTTAAGATCTAGTAACCAACACCTCTTAAATGTCATCAAACACAAAAATGATGCTGGCAAATCACTCTTTGCCTGCACTATTGTCAGAACCTGGAATTCACTCCCAAGCCAAATTACTTCCACCACCTCTATTACCCAATTTAAAAGACTTCTAAAAACCTACTATGCAAACAACTGGCTTTGTTCATGCCACAACCCTGGCTAATCCACCTCATTGCACTGCTGATAGATTCCATTAAGGAACATCTGTATCCTCCTAGTACACCTGTTTATCCAATGATATGTGCCCTTCAGATTCAATAATATGTACTCTACAGAACCTATGTAGTGACTTTCTATTTTTGCAGTCATTATCATGTATAATGCATAATGTACTATAGCTGCATATATGTTTGTATGTACTCTGTGCTCATTTGTATTCTTATATGCTTCCTCATATGTCCTTCATGTACTTTACATTATTTGGAGCTTTTCTCCCCGGGCCTCTGCTGAAAATGGACCTGTGTCCAGTCAGACTTTCCCGGTAAACAAATGTAAAATAAAATAAAATAAATAAAAAAAATAAAAGTTACTTGCATTATTAGATGGTTGGTGCTTTACATTTTGAAGGCATTTGTGTGTAATGTGTGATTGGTTAGTTTGAACATGATTTTGTGATGTTTGAGTATTTAAGGGGGTGATGGGACAGTTAATGTGATGGTTTGATGAAGCAAACAGTTGGTTTGTGAAAGCGCTCACCTGTTTTACCGTTTTTTATCTGCTTGTGAATAAACTACATCCTTGGCTAAAGAAATTGTGTTGGAGAGTATTTTGAAAATATCCAAGTTTGGATTTCTGCCGATGCTGCCTTGATATTTCTGGACTTATTTTCACTATTTTGTATCTCTTTGGTAGCTGTTGAGTAATGGAGGTTTGTAGTTCATTTTGTGCTTTATTCTGGTGTCTCCACTCAACAACATGGCATAAGGAAATGTCTTTATCAGTGAGTTGAATAATGAATGTGCTAATGGATCCCCAGGGTGTGGAAGAGACATTGTAAGTAGATTTATAGGTTTATACTAGGCTATCTGCCCTAAGGCATTTATAAGCCTAGCCCAAAGTTTTGTGGCTTACGCCACCCCTTATGTTATAGGTTCATAGGTTTATACTAGGCTATCTGCCCTAAGGCATTTATAAGCCTAACCCAAAGTTTTGTGGCTTATATACACATGAATATTAATCCTTTTTTGATGGACAATGCCTCAGTATATGAAAAAGAAATGAGTTTGAGTGCTGATGATTTGGAGCAGCTGCAAGAGACTTTGTACCCTATGGAAATTATATGTATCAACTGAAACAACTGCAATATCAGTGTTTGCATTTTGAAGCTTGCAATGCTATGAAATTTGTACCTCGATGGTTGACAGTCTTCACTATGCCCACCTATGCAGACTTCCACTCAGAATTGTTGGCCAAGTGGCAAAAAATTAATTTAGACACTAGCCATGCATACATGTGTTTGCTGATAGACTATTTTTGCCCTTTGGAGGGACAGTTTGCTGTAAAATACAAGGGCAATATGAGGCAGTGTTTGATATACGTATACAATCTCTTGTTGAACAGGGTCAATTTTATGAGAGGAAACTCCTGCAACAAAAGTGGAGCAAAATACAAAGAGATATTAAGGACTTTGAGGGAAGCTGTGTTTTTATACATCCACAGACCAGAGTTCAACAAAATGAGTTAACTAAGCCTGCATCTAAACCTCTGAATAAAGTGCGAATGAATAGCGTGAACAGTGTTGTTGCTGTGGTGACTGACCATGTGGTGGAAAGTGTCCAATCACAATCAATGGAGAAAGTGCCTCTTTATACCATGCCCATTGCTGGAGAAGCTGCGAGTATGTCTTAATTTATGGAGGCCAGAAGAGTGGATCCAGGCCCTGTTGTTAGACCGAAAACCACGATGGTGACCAGGGAACCAGTTTCTTCACTGCCTCTACTGATAAGAATGAAGAGGAAACAATTGATGGACAATGGAGAGTATTGAGGGAAGAACAGGAGGAAAATAGACAACCAGGGAGCCAATACAATAGAGAAAATGTGGAAGACAATGGAACGGACTTAGTTTGGAACATTTCTATCAGGTATTTAACATGAACTGAGTGTTCTGTTTTGTGTAAAGGACTTTCTATTATACCTGCTCAAACTTCTGTATTATCTAATGTGTTAGTAGACATTAAAATGTTTACGCATAATGTACAAATTAAAATGTTATTTAATGACAGATCAGTTAATGATAATAGTTTTATTTTTAGGAAACCCAGTGTGTTTAACCCCCAGTGTCACCCAGTATTGGATGTATTTTATAAGTTATGTGAACAACAAGTTTATGAGTTCTTTCAAAGTAATAAGAAAGGTATGAAAAGTAGGTCTGACAATTTGTCATGTAATGAAAAACAAGCACTTAAAGGCTTGGAATCAGATGAGTCTATTGTGATCCACCCAGTGGACAAGGGCAGTTTAATTGTTGTAATGAATAGAGTGTATTATTTTTCTACACTGAATGCCATGTTAAGAGATGTTAAAGTGTATAAATGTATTGACAAAAGGATGATTAGTACTTTGCATGAGATGGTGCTGAATGCCCTTGTTGAGTATGTGAACGACTTGGTAATTATCAAGGATTTATTTAGATATTTTGTGGTTGAATACCCTTTAGTACCTACATTCCAGGGTTTGCCTAAGATACATAAGGATCCTTTTAAACCCCCATTCAGGCCAATAGTAGCAGATAGTGGCTGGCTGATGGAGCCACTATCCATCCACATTGATAAGCAGCTTAGACCAGCACTGAAGAAATGCGAATATATTCTTAATGATAGTAAGCAGTTTTTACAGGATTTATTTAGTTATACCAGGGGAACAGCTATACAGCAAAATACCATTATGGTGATGTTGGATGTGAACTCACTGTTCACAATAATCCCTAATGGTGAAGGAGCAGAAATAATAAAGAGCTTTTTAACTTGAAATAAAATCTATGAGGAAAAACAGATTGATTTGATCTGTTACTTATTGGAAATGGTAGTGGATAGCAATGCCTTTGTTTTTGATGGTGCATATTTCCTACAAGTGCCTGGCATAGCTATGGGCACACCGTGTGCAAATAGCTATACCAAAATAGTAATGGCAGAGTGGGAAACTAATAATGTCTTTGGACATGAGTTAGCATTAGCCTCACGAGGATTGTATAGACAATTTGTGGATGATCTTTTCCTTTTAAAGGAGGGTGAAGAGGCAGATCTACTGATGTTTATTGAATATCTCAATAGAAGTAGTGCTTTTTTGAAGTTTTCTGGTAAACATTGAAAGAAGGAAATAGACTTCCTGGCCATCAAGATTACTGTGGGCAATGATTGTTTTGTGCACACTAATCGATATCAGAAGAGTTGCCAGAGGGCAACCTAGGTCCATAGAACGAATATGCATCCTCAGCACATATTTCGTAATGTGCTGAGAGGGCAAGCTATGAGGTGCTCAAGGCTAGCTGATAGAGATGGTGATTTTGAACAAGAACTTAAACAATTGGAACAAGATTTTAAGGGGAGAGGTTATAGTGGAAATGATATCATGGAGGGATGTAATTATGCTAGAGACACTAGGGTGAATAGGACAAAGCCTTATTACTCAGGTGGTGGCTATAATAGCACTAAATGGAACAAGAGTTTTGATAATGCAGCATTTATATTTGCATACACTAGTGATAATAGGGTGTTGAATGGGATATTGGAGAGAAATTGGCATATTCTACAGGTTGATAGTGAAATAGCACATTTAGTAGGTGAGAAACCCCACATGGTGTATAGGAATAGTAAATCACTTAAACAGAGATTATATTATCCAAGAAGTAATAGTGATGTAGGGGTTTACATGGATGGTGGGGGAACCAGAAGATGTAATAGCTGCAATTTTTGTGCACATATTTCTGAGGATTTGGTATTTGAACACCCTGATACAGCAAGAAGATATACTGTTACAGTCGACGTGAACTGTAAAGTAAAAATTTAGTGTATCTTGCTCACTCTGTATGTTGTAAAGTGTTTTACATAGGTAAAATGAACACACATTTGAGGGAACGTATTAGAGATCACATGTATTGTTTGAAGAGAGGAAAGAACTATAGTGCTATTGCTAAGCACATGTTAACATATAGAGCTGACCACCAATTTAAGTTCAATTTATTGTAATTGGTTAAGGAGGATGTTAGGATGGGCAATATCAGTGGTAGAACAGAAGAGAAGGAACTTAAATGGATTGTGAATCTTGGGGCACATTTGGGAAAAGGGGTTGAACGGTTGAACGAACATATAGTAATTACCCCTAAATTAAATAACAGGTGGTTGTTGAAATAATTTCCCTGTTCTATATTAGATATTTATGTTTTAAAATATGTATTTTATATATATATATATATATATATATATATATATATATATATATATATATATATATATATATATATATGTGTGTGTGTGTGTGTGTGTGTGTGTGTGTGTGTTTATTTTTATGCATTATATGTATGTATGTTAAGGTTTTAGTGTGCATTACTTGCATTATTAGATGGTTGGTGCTTTAAATTTTGAAGGCATTTGTTTGTAATGTGTGATTGGTTAGTTTGAACATGATTTTGTGATGTTTGATTATTTAAGGGTCCACTGATAAAAGTGGGTTGGTGGTGGTCATGGACAGTGAAGGCTATAGAAGCTCGATGGAGGACATGCTTGGTGATACAAAGTACTATAGAGTAATCAGCCAGGAGGAGACTCTTAACATCAGGGCCAGGATTAGTAGTATGTTGCATGATTTGTTAAAGAGTCACATTATCACTGATGAATTATATAGATTCCTGGAGGTTAGCTGTCCCATGATACCAGCTATACAAGGGCTCCCTAAAATCCATATGAATGAAGAGAACCCCCAGATGAGACCAATCGTCTCAGGGAAGGCGGTGGTGCACCGAACCCTTCTCTTTATATATAGAGAAATCAATTAGACCTGTCCTGGTCTTGAATCCAGTAATTCTGAAGGATACTAAACAGTTCCTGATAGATCTACACAGTTTTGTTAATAACTCACAGTTTGGTCCAGATGTATTCTTTGTAACCCTTGATGCGCAGTCTTTATTCTCTGTCATCCCCAATAGATTGGGCATGGTTTCTATTAAATGGGATTTGAATAAGCACAGTGCCTATGATATCAAAAAGAGATTTAATTTGTCTCTTCCTGCTTGCGGTAGTCATATGAGCCTTGACTGTGTAGCTCTAAAATATCCATTAAAATGAGGTAATCCTAAACCACCTTGTTCTGTTGGATCAATTTATTCCACTTAACAATTGCCCTCTTCCATTTCCAGATAAATTCTTTCAATTCTTAATTAATTATTGTTCACAACTTCAACTCTGGTTAATAAACTATGCCTACCTACATATAAAACTAAAGGAACTAAAACATTTTCACTGCTTGTATCTTGCTATCCATATCCATAAACAAAAGTTTCCAGTTTCTTAGTTTTTGTCTTATTTTTTGTTTAGTGTCTTCCCACATATCCTTATCTGCCATAACAGATTATTTTATAATCCATACTCCAAAATACTTCATTTTATTGTGTCCCCATAAATACGGATATTGCTGGACCAATTCATGTTTCAGTACATAGTTTACAGGCATAGCTTTTTTTATCTTTATTAACTTTATATGACAAAAAGACTTGAAACTGTGTCAAGATGTTCTACAACAATGAAATTACGTTTTCTGATTTTATCACATAGAAAATAATATTGTCTGCAAATAAAGCCATTTTTTTATCACCATACTAATTATATCCTTGAATTTCTGAGTCCCTCATTTTCTTTGCCACTGACTCAAAATATAAAGCAAATCATAAAGGGGAAAGAGGATACCTCTGCCTAGTTCCTCTGTTCAGACAGAACTTAGCAGAGAAGATCTCTACTGCTTTAAATTTTGCCTCCAATCCCTCATATATCACCCTAATTAACCTTGTTATTGTTTCAGGGAATGCAAATGCATTCAAAGCCCTACTCTTAACCCCCCTTACTCTTTTGAACACTTTGTTTGCATCATGCCCCGCCAACAACAATGGTATTTTCTTACATTCTGCTTCCCACTGGATCATCATTGTTGTACCAATGTTGTCAAATGTTTGTCTGCCCTACACAAAATCACATTGATCCATATCTATCACTTTTGGCAACACATTTGCCATTCTTTTAGCTAGTATAAACATAAACACTTTAGAATCATGGCTTAAAATTGAAATGGGCCGATATGAAACTGGGACTGATGGGTATTTACCATCTTTAGGTATTGTAGACACCACAGCTTCCTTCAAGAATGTTGTTGCTTCTTTCTTCCCTTATTGCTTCCAAATTTCCACAGGAATACCATCTATTGCTGGAGACTTTCCTGCAGATTAATTGTACATCACCTTGGCATACTTAATTCTTCCATAACTATTTCCATTTGTCCTCTTTCTTTATTTCCACATTCTGCTTTATACAAATTTTCATAAAATTTCTGAAATATCTTTAATATCTCTAAAGGATCTCTGGTTATTTTTCTTGAGATTATATTTGGTCTGCAATAGTGTAACCTTTGTCACCATCTAACTACTTCTTGTTACTTCTTAACCATACCTTTTTTCTGTTATTTCTACCATTTTTTATAAACTTCACTTTCATTTTATGCCACTCACTAGCTATAACTTCTAAAGAAATTTCTGTCTTCGCTAATAACTCTCAAATAATTTTTACTACCCATTCCTTAAATTCCTCTCTTTTTAACAGGTAGTTTGGGAAGCAAGAGTGTCTCATTTTTACTTTATTGCCATGCATTGCCCTGCATTTTCTTATAGTCATTATTGGTATAATTTTAAATAGTTATTGGATGTGTGTTAAAGCTTTCAATTGAATGCACACATTCCTGTGAAATATGATTTATGTGTAGTCTAGCTCAGTTGCTGTGCCACAGGGAATAATATGTAAATTTTTGGAACTCCTACTACTGAATTCATCTGTTCTGTGCTAAATAATTTCATAAATAAGTAATATTCTGCTGAAAGCTGATTATTTCTCCTAACATATTCTTAAGATCCATAATAGTAGTTTTAGGGTAGAATGTAAATATATGCCACAGTAGTCCTCTTCCCCTGCTAATAGCCATTATTATATTTCCTTCTTCTATCACTGTTGGAGAATATCCAGCAATTAATATAAGTACTCCCCTTTTCCTTTGTCCCAGATTCTCTGCTGAATATCTATCTGAAATATTTTCTTTATCAAATTCACATGCTCACTTCTTTCAAAATGTGTCTCCTGTAGTATTGCTATCCACAATTTGCATTTTTAACACAATTCAATAATGTTTCTTTTTGTCTGTACCTGTGAGGTCATTCATATTCTAAAACAATGAATAGTATAGCTATTATGATGATAAGTTATTACTCCCACATATTATATATGACACCTTTTTAAAATATATGTTTCCAGCTTTTGTGTTACATGCACTCACTAATATTTGGCAGGTTGATCTTTTATACAGTTGTTTCTTGTCATCTCCATTTGAACCTATGTCACATTTCAAAATGCTTTTTGTTTTAATGATAATCCTCAAAAACCATACCTAGAACACTCCTATAACCTATTAACTTAATATACTTAAAATACAAAGTACATCTTCAAATAATGTTTAACCCTCCTGATAGGAACAATTGTCCCAAATTGACAGCTAAGCATAGATAGTACCTGACCAAAAATTAAGGCTATCCATACTAAAACTCATGTTACAGCCAATGCTCCTAGCTGCACTAATTGCTGTCTGTGCTTGTCTTTTCTTTATTTCCCTCCCAAATGTAATGCTTTCAGAAAACAGAACTTTTACCTTTAAAAAAGTGCTCTGATTTTTATTGTCCGCATCTGTTGTCAGCTTGTCTGCATGAAAACATAAGAAGAAAATGTATAGCTGTTTTTAGATGCAGGCTTTTCAACTCACACTGAACATTTATTTGCTAAAGGAAAACTTTTCATTATATTCAGTGTTCTCTTATTTTCTTGCTTACAGTAACAAAGTGTTGTTAGATTAAACCAAGGGCATTAATCCAGAAATTCATATATGCAAAAGTAGGAGAAAACATATCAGCATATCAACTTTACATATATTATAATCTCTGCACTTTTACATCCAGTCTCCCACTTCAGCAACCCAATATTATAGCCTATTTACTTAAATATGCTTAAATATACTTTTGTCTAGCCTTTCTTCTTTTTTTAACATTGTATTGCTTACATTTCCTAAAACTAAAAAAGAAGAAAAAAGGCACTTGTTAGTTTAGTATGTTTATTGCACGCAACAACTAAAATACTTTTCAATATAACATACAATTTATATCATGAAAAGCTTTATACAAATGCTGTTAAGACTAAACATTGTTTTACTTACAATTGCCTTCTTTTTCCTCCACATCTCAGTGTCCTTACAATAATTAATGACATGAAATTGGGTACATATTTTTTTTCAATCCCACACAAATTTAACAAAGTCAACAAAGGTCTGATCTTTCTACTTTTTTTAAAGCCATATTTTACAAATGTGATCGATGCTTTAAAGTCTGACTTTTATTCACTAATTTCAATGTTGCTAGTCTTCTTTCTGTTCATCTACATCTCCCAATGCCAGACATTGGTTGAAGTTCAAGGTACTCTCAATTCATCTAGTCAGCTCTTGCTTTTTTCTGGCTCTCAAGCCTTTTCCTTTGGAACACTGGAAAAATGTTTCACTGGCAAAACCTTTCTATTAGCTTTACTATCAGAATAATGAAACAGACTACCCTTCTGTTTGATTGCTAACTTTTTGTTGGACAGGCTTTTGTATTTCTTCCATAGCTTGTTCTATATCAAAATTACGTTGATCCTACAGAAAAAATATATATTCTAAAGATAGATGTATACAGCAGTTTGAATCTCATACCTGCCTCTCAGCATTCTCAGATTACTGGGATAAATGTGCTTCTCTTCTACCTGTTGTACAGTGAATAATCATTTTACACAAACACTCTACTGTCTCCATTTTTTTTTTAATATTTGCCCTTATGCCACAGTTTTGTCAGGATTAACTTTTTTTGCTAGTATGATTTAACCTTTATTAAAACAGGTCTTTACTGCTTTCTCATGGACAGGTTTGGAACCTGCACAAGATGTGCCCTTTCAATTAACAAATCCTGCTATGGAATACCAGTCTAGTTGCTAATTTGTGCTTTTATTAAATTGTAAGTCTGTTCCTTAGAATTTCTCTGGTACAGCAGAAAATCGTAGGTTTTCTCTGCATGCTCTATCCTTTAACTCTTTTTTTAAACAGCTCTTCTTGAGCAGTCTCAGCCCCTTTACTAAATTTTGACCTATGATTTTTGCAGTTATATCAGTTCATCTGACTAGCTGTTTAAAGTTTCTTCCATTTTTCCTGTCATTTATTTGAGTTGATATACCCCTTCAATATTTCATTTATTTTAATATGCTCTGAGCACATTTGATTTATTTTGCTTTAACTTACTGAAAGTCATGTCTTACACTAAAGCTGGAGTTTGGGCTGCTTTTTGTTGATCAGCTGCAGGATTCTTTACATTCTGTGTTTTTCTCTTCATCTTTTCTAGTTGATTTTCTTTCAAGCTCTCTAAGTTTCTTCTTTGTTGGCATCCATGCAGTGTACTCACTGATCAGTAACTAAATTTACTGGCCCTTATCTCTCAGTTTCTTTTTTTCACACTGGGAAAGATGAAATTAAGCTGTTGATCAGTGTGCAGCAATCTTGGAAGTGTTGAGACTAAGCATGAAGTATTATCTTTTTATAAAGGGAAATCTCTCAGCCCAGATGGCCTAAATATTAATATATTCCATGCCACATTTAAAGATACTCGTTCAGTACCTCTTACTGTCCTTTTTCACCATTTTCAAATTTCCCAGACTATCAGTACTTCTTCTACCCTCTCTAACATGACTGTTTTACCCAAGCCTGGAAAATATATTCCTCTACTTTAGAACTATAGTTGAATATCATTCATTAACACGAATGTTAAGTTGTATACTAAAAGTCTTTGCCAAGTTATCTAAAACAATTCAATGTGGCATTATCATGGATACCCAATTTGCATCCATTAATGACAGAAATATTACCATTTATATACCCCTAATACATATATTCAGGGGCTGAAGAATTTACCCAAACTTATCTCAGCCCTTTTTGCATATTTGATAAGACCTTTGATTCGATGCACTGCATCTACATATGGCTAGTTATGCAAAAAACTGGATGTTCCTAGAGAGTTCATCAGTTCTGTGGAAGTTTTATACCATCAACCTAAAGCCCGTATTCTTATCAACAGCCTACTCTCCACACCCCATCATTCTTTTTTGGGGAAAGACAGTTGGAAAGGATTCTCTCTCTCTCTCTCTCTCTCTCTTCCCCCATCATATTTTATTATGGCAGAAGAACATTTAAATAGGCCTTTGAATAAGTTTTCCATAATATCAGGCTGTCCATTGCATAATATTATCACAGCTGCTTTGTTTTTCACAGATGATACTCTATAGATAGATATCCTAGATATACTCTAATAAGTGTATGAATTCATGATGGGACTTAGCCCATAACTGAATGTATTATTGTCAGAAACTGAAGCAGCATTATTTTGATGTTGTCTACTATGTTTTATCTAAGTTTGTAACCCTACTGAAAACTGCATATTATACTTATCTCTAAATGTTTCTATTGTTCCTAATGTATTTGTACTCTGCTTTCTGGAGCTTTTCTCCCCAGGCCTCTGCTGAAAATTGACATAAATCCAGTCAGACTTTCCTGGTAAACAAATGTAAAATAAATAAATAAATAATAAAATAAATGATTGTATAATCTGCACCTAAGAGCCCTTGCATGGCATTCCCATAAACTGCAAGGTACTGAGTGGGTTTGGTAATTTGTCAGACTTGAAGGTTAACCTTTCTTGCTAATTTCATGGTTAAAATATTGAACCTGACCATCATTTATTTTCCCTTGAAATGGTCTAAGTCTTATCCTCACTATTTGGGGGTTAAATTTCACCCAGATGTCCAGGAAATGCTCAAAGTCAATCACTGAGATGTATAAGACAGAGTCTTTCTTAACTGGTATTGTCTATATATTTCCTTACTGTGTCAAATGGTGGTTGCCAAAATGGCATTCTTCCCAATTACTTTCTATTTTCTTTGTTATGCTCCCACTCCTCCCTCCTATCCATAATTTAAGAAGATAACAAGTTTACTACTTATTTTTTATTTTATTTATTTTTATTTAACATTTGTTTACTGGGAAAGTCTGACTTGGAACAAAGCCAATTTTCAGCAGAGGCCCGGGGAGAAATGCTCCAGACGCATGTCTTTATAATGTGGGAGGAAACTGGAGCACCTGGAGGAAACCCACATGAACACAGGGAGGATATGTAGACTCTACACAGAAGGCACCCCAGCCGAGAATCAAACTGGAGAACCTCTTGCTGTGAGGTGACAACAGTACTGCTGCACCACTGCACCATCCAAGCCCAATTTTCATTGTGAATGGGGGGCAAAGAAGAGATAGCTTTCTAACCCACTGCACCTCTATTCATTTTTAGGGTTAGGGATCCCTGACTGGGACAAATATACTAACATCTTTTTACTATCTTCTCTTTTTTCTTTTAATCATGTTGCTTTACCCCAGTCAGCTTTAACTGAGGCTAACCTCCTTAATGCATTTTCTCCTTTGGAGTTGAGTTGGTGTTCTAAATTTCTTCCTTAGTATCTCAGAACATGGCAATCCATTTCTCTAATCTACTGAGCTCACTTCTCTTTGGTCGGAAACTTTGATTGGCCTAGTATACAGGGCTTGTCTATTTCCTTATGGGATAACCACCATTTCATCTTTGTTAGATCCTCGATTGTCAATTGTGTATGAAATAATGGAGGTATAGGAGATGGTCAGATATTACAACAGTTTTAGAATAGAGACATGTTAGGGTACCTCCCTAGATGATCACCTCCCTGAGAAGTATATCAACATTCTTTTAAAAGTGATCTGCAACCGTTGGCCCTAATTTTGTATTTGAAAAACACTCATGTTTCATTCAGAAAGCTTACTGGAAGTCAATGACCACCGTTAGTGATGGCTTTGCTTTTGAAAATCCATGTCCAGCCTGTGGGATGCTTAACAATGCCATTTATCACAAATTATGGGACTGTCCTTCAGTTTATAACTCATAGAATAGATACACTTTGGCTTAGCCAGTTTTTCAGCCTCCCATTTCCCTGTTCTAAACCTTTCATGTGGGTTTTATTTTTTTTCTAATCAGCATTCACAGAATAATATTTGTCTTAGGTGGCTGCTTCATATTTCAGTTGTAGTTAGAACCAAAATCACCGCACCTTGGAGAACAACTTCCATACTTTCAGAAGAAGGCATGTTATTATGTGTTCTTGGTAGAGGGAAACTTTTTATTAGGCTATATTCAGGTTATCCCAGGATTTTAACTCTGTTAGTTCTCCCAGACATATTATACTAGGCTTTATATGTGAAAAAATTTCGATTACCTGTCATCCTGATAATATTCTGGACCTCATATTATCATACCAACTATGAACAGTTATATTGAAATTTTCTCTCTTTATTTGCCCCTCCTTAGACATACTATTATACCCTTTATGGTTAGCCACGTAGTGTAAAGTGCCATTTCATAATCCCCTGACTAGACTATTGGTTTTATTTTGTCTCAAAATCTATTTATAGTATTCCAGACTCTTTATTTCTATATTTTATATTAATTTCATATATGTCCTTTTGCTTTGTAAATAGTTATTACATTAACTTCTTTTTTTTATGTGTACTACTTGATAACTGTTTTCTTAGCCTTAGCTAAACCAGTGTGCGTATATACTGTTTGAATTATAAATTTTACATGTTTGTTTTCTTTATGATTGCTAATCTAATGTCTGGTCATGTTTGTTGATTTGCAGTTAATAAAGTGTTTAAAAAAATGTCATATATGCCGGTTATCTATTAAAAGAAGCTAACTGGGAAAAGCCAAAAGACATTGCTTTACTATATCATCAAACAACACAAGAGTGACAAAAAAGTAGGAAATACAAAATCAAAGTATTTTTATGTGGAAGGCAAAGCCCCACACTGCACTCATCTACTGGGGAACCCCTCCACACCCCACTTAATTATAATTAACTCAAGTGTTATTATAACACAAGGATTAATTTAATTCAAGAAAATGACATTTGCTAAAAATATCAGACTTATCATAAATTTCAAATCAGATACAGTAATATGTGTCTGGTAGCAGACAGTAGCAATGTTTTAATACATATTTGTTTTACTGTCAAAGGATGCAGGAGGAGTCCCTGGTTTCCACATCCACCAATGTTGATTACCTTTTCACCATTAGTTAAGGTGACTGATGTGATGTAATTCATGAGGCAATCAGGATTGTACAACACTGCATTAGCTGTATGACTTACAGAAATAGACAAACATGAAGTATTCCCCACGGCGCCTAACCCTAACAACTTTCAAAGAGAGCCAATACATTGATTAAAAATAAAAATGTGCAGGATTGAATGTATTTATTTATCTGGTATGATATCACGCATATCAAGTCTGAAAAATCTCTTACAGTAATAAATTAAGACATTTTGTTTTTCAGAAAATTAATTGTAAAGCAAGTTTTGTTATTCTGTAAACATTGGAATGTGATTATTCGACGTTTATTGTTGTCAAAACTTTCTTTGGTGATTAGTTTTACATTGCTCCCTGATTGTTGATATAGAAGTTTGAAAGCTGTTCTCCATGAAATGCTATTTGTTTAACTCTGTCTTAAACCACCCCCCTTCCAACTGCCACATATTTCCTCTTCAATTTCTGTCCTGTTTTTTTTTTTTAACCTTGTAACATAAAGGAATACACTATCCATCTAGTGAGTCGTGGTAGGTAAGTTATACCTGGGGACCAACAATACAGCTTAAAGGGAAACTTAATTCAAAGGGTGAAACTGCTCATCTTTTGTCTACTTGCATGTTTTCAAGTAAAGATTTTCATAGTTCGACAGGAAATGCGCCTGGGTAAATCATTTGACAAAAGGTAATGAATTACTTTAACTTCTGCAAAGTGTTCTCAGTTGAGTGTTTTGCCTGGTACTTACAACAGTGGTATTTACTGTGCACACTGCTTCTACATACTTCTTAATATATGACATCAAACAACATGTTTATATAATTTTATTAAATTATTTTAAAGATGTCACAATGAGTGTGTATACTTTAAGGCCTTCATAAATGGACAAAGAACCTTTACTAAGGCTTGAAGTGCCCTGTGCCTTGGCATTAAGTGCTTCTTAGGATAAGAGGTGACCTTGTGATCTCCAGGATGTAATGGCCTTTTCCAACAACATTGTTCCTTGTGTTATTGCATAAGGTTTTCTTCCTTACTTTGAGGAAATTAACATGTCTACTCACTTTATGGAATAGAAACCTAGGAAGACAGGTATCCCAATTTACCTACTGCAACCCAATTATATACTCTTGCGATAGCTGCACTGACTTTCATCTGGCTTAGTCTGGTCTGGTCATTTGGAATAGTTATGATCCACATATTTATTTATTTTTTTTTAACTTTTCAAGTGGTAAAAACTTTACATGTCTCATTTTCACCTAAATGTGTATTCTTCCTTTCTAGTCTCATTATGCTGCTGTTAATAAAGGCAATAAAGAAGATTAGCTTCTGTATGACTACCAGCATCACCTGCATTTCTTCTGGGTGAGGTTCATTAACTGCTAACATTTATTTTCCAGGGCACAACTGGTGCCTTGCCTAGTTTGCTGCATTATAAAGAAAATGATACCTACAGGTGTGTCTTGTATGAATAACAGAAACATCACAGAGTTTGGTACAGATCATAGCCACTGTTTCCTTTGTTTCAGAAACCGGATTACCTTTCGGAATATTATATTTGTGTAGAAATACCTAAATATTGTTAATGCATGGTATTTTGGCACATTTTATTCTATTGAAGACCTGGTATTCTATGTGTTTGTTTCATTAGTCAATCCAGATTATTTTCTTGATTTTTTTTTTTTTTATTTTTTCAGATTGTTGACTGGCACTTCATTTTCAGTCTCTTAATTTTTTTTAATATACTTACATCAATCATCAATCAAGTGATTTGCTGAGCAGAGGAAAAGGTGACAGAAGTGCAGCATTTAATTACTTTGCTTTAAAACCTAGCATCCTATATGTTTCATTGTCTTGTTTACTTTTGGATCTGCAAATTGTTTCATGACACTTTCTTCAGTAAATGGACTTTTGCACACATCTTTCTTTTTTTGGCCATATTGCTAGTATGTTATCCACTGGCTTTTATTTCTTTCTGTGCACATTTAACAAAAAGTAGTTGTGCATGTGTTACCTGCTTTATATAGAATGTTAATGAAGACCTCCCAAGCTTCTCCTTCATGTTTTAATAACCTAGCCTTGGCCTTCCTGTCTTCACTAGCATGTCTGTAAAGTGTTTCTTTACTTTTAAATTCCTCTTGTTATTGCTCACTCTGATTATTTATCTAATTCCTGTTGCTATTTAAAATGTTATTATCATAATCTGAGTACCATAAATGGATGACAATTGCATTATACTAGAAATATAAAGGAAACTCAACTGTTTAGTGAGACAATGAATGGCTGCATGTAGGTATCCTCAATCGCTGTCCAATCTTTGATCTTAAGAAATGTATTGGACATCAGTATATAAATATATGTCATTTATTGGCATGGTCATTTTCATTAGAAATGTAATATATAACACATGCTTAGAGATGATTACACATCTTTATCTCAAGTATGTAACCTTTCATTATTTAAATATTTGTAATTCTTCCAAAGGCAGTTTCACTTTTGCAGGTCAGACATGTTTTGAATCTGGCTATCATGGACTTTTATGAGAAACGAGCCATAACAGAACAAGAAATCCCCTGCCGCAGGTACTTTTGTATGTGTGGTAATCTAGCCATCATGATCTCAGACCGCATAAAATTTCCCTACTATAACAAATGACAATGAAAGACATGAAAGTACCTATGCTACGAACCATACATAATAAACTGAAACAGGAAGGTGAATGTTGGGATGTACCTTAAGTAATAAAGCCAGAGATGTCCTTATATTAATGAAATTAGATCGTAAATCAACATTTTTAATACTTATAATATAAAAGCACTTTCCAATAGCACAGACTTTTGTTGGGGACAGTCTACATTAAAAGATATTTTCTGTCCCAAAGATATCAATTAGCTTATTTACTGAAGTTGGTCTATCTGAAGCCAGTTTTGAGTGGACATTGCTAATCAATACATATTTCAGGTTTACCCATACTAATGTGAAAATCTAAATAATTGCACTCTGACAGACCAAGGAATTAAATAAGGAATTAAATAAAAATAATTTTGCTTCAGTTTTTCATTCTGTCAGGGACTGCATACAACAAGTCTCCCAAATAAATTGTTAAAAAATGTATATTTAATTATTTATCCTTTGCTAGCCTAGATAGTCCCATTAGGCATGTGGTGTTTTTCAGGGGTAACCAGGTGTGATATTTGTATTACTTGAGGGAATTTAGCCAGGGCATCAAGGGACTTCTCCTACTACTTTCAATAGGTGCGATGGGATCTACCGGAGCTACCACCAACTCAGATTGGTTTAAGGTCTCATCAAAGGGACAACACACTCATGCATGCAGCACCCCCCCCCCCCCATGCAGCACTGCAGTGGAAGTAATTGATCTACCTCATGTGGGAATAGTCCCTACAACCCTCTGCACCAAAAGCAAGTTTGCTACCTGCAGTGTCACTGACACTGCTTACACCAAAGGTCTGATCAGACATAGAAATGGCAGCAATAGTGTCATGGTCTCATTAAGGGGAAATTTAACTTTAAATGCCTAATCTTTTCAGCTGCAAGGAAAAGAACATAGGGATACTCTCCTAAGTAAATAATATTTCATTTACGATTCTTAGCACACTGCAGCACATCAGACTTTAACTCCATAAATTAGACCTTTCCACCTTTTAAGAATAATTCACCCTTACAACAGTTTTCTACATGTGTAACTGAATACCTTGTGTAGTCTTACTACAGATAGCAGCAAAGAACTGTTTAGCCCTTGAAATCTACATAATAGACATTAGTGTTGTGGAACTGACATATTAGATATAAGCAATCAGCACAATCTGAAAATTCAGTCTGATTAAACTCTGAGCATCTAGGAGCATCAGTAAAAAAATATTTGCCATAACACGTTGTGCTTTGAGTACAGTTAACCAACATAGATCGGATTCTTTACCTCAGCTACATCTCTGAGTTTTGCTCTTGTTTAACTAACTCAGTTAAAATAGAAAACAATTCATTTACAGTTTAGGATTGGGGATGCAATTACATTTTGTATATGCAAAGAGAGTGGAAGAAAGCTTTTGCCACAGATAGAAAATATCATGAACAGTACACAGAGTTCTTGCTAGCTCATAAAGTAAAACAATAAAGGGCTGTAATGTAACAGAGTGCAATATTTAAGATTCATGTCCTAAATGGCAGAAGAAACAGATCAATACAAGCAAGATGATACTGCTAGAAGGAATGAGTACTCATGAATGTGCGTGCACACGCGTGTGTGTGTGTCTGCCTGTCTGTCTGTCTGTCAAAGGGATACTAAACCTCAAAAGAGCAAGTCATAGTTTACACGTTTATTTATTTTTTTTTCTTTTTTACTCACAATACATGGTACAGTAAAGAACACTGTCCTACAGGAGACAAGAATTCTTATACAGAGAAATCAATTAATAGTTCACAGGGCTTTAACTGTAATGAGGAATAAAATGCTATAAACTGTTTCCCAACAAAAATTAACAGTGCAATCAATTAGCATGAAATGAGTAAACTCAATAGATCCAATAGCCCGTATTGATCAACACACACACACACACACACGCACATATATATATATATATTATCATATAAATTATGTATATATATATATATATATATATATATATATATATATATATATATATATATATATATCTGTCATTCACTCTGTTGAATTGGCTGCAGTGGAGTGAATGAACTGCGATTGAGTTTTCTATTCACTGAATGTTTTACATTTTGCATGAATGAAACACTGATTACATGCAGGTAAGTTAAGTGTGGGATTTGGAAACTAATGGCAAAGCCTTCTGATATTATAAAGGTTTCAGTATTAGGAGGTGGTAGTGTTTGTGCAAGTGCAGACAGACTAGGCTAGGATTAAGAGGGGGCATAGTTATGAGCATGTGTTTGCATGCCTGTGTGTCCTAGCTGTCTAGATTAGTGGTTGCATTATGGAAAGGTATTTGAAAATTAAGGTGCAGGAGTAGGATTAGTGGCAGAGTTAGGGCTAGGACTGTAGTTATCAGGTATTAGTAAAGGGATGGGGCAAGGCTATATTTCAGCTATCAAGCTCTTGTATAGCCTACATGCTACATATCACCACATTAAATGACACTGTGATATAAAATTAGCACATATTAATGCCCACATTATTTGAATTAGTTTTTGCAGTTTTGACAGAAAGGGTTAATAGGCCATGTGTTATGCACACAACTCGTATTCTATGAGATTTCAGTTTTAACTGGAATCTCTGATCTGACTCATTTTCACATTCCATCTCACAGTTATTTAGACTGGCAGAGCTAGCTATGCTGCCTAAAAGAAGAGATAAATCCTCTGGCACAGAAAACACACAAGTGGATTATTGTTTCTGCTCCTAAGGATATTGCAAGCAGCCTTGCTTCTGGTGTTATGGTAGGAACTTTTCAGTAACCAGCTGCTTTCATCTCTGATTTGGAATCAGAGTGAGATCCAGAAAGCACATAGTTATACCACGTCCAGATAATTAAACAATCTGATGTCATTCTATTTAGCACCTTATTACACAGAATTGGACTCTCTTGTTCTCCTTTGAATTCTAAAGTTGAGTATTTCAGTTCCACCTTTCTGTCTTTCCTGAACAACTTGTTTCCTAGAGTACAGCATAAAATTAATATTCAGTGTAGCTTGGTCTTCCTTGGAGGAGCTTAACAAGACTGTGCCTATCTCTGCATTGCAGTCCAAGTCAGTTCAAACCCCCCCCCCCCCAAAAAAAAGGATAAAAGAAAATAATTGAGTAGAGGGCTTAAAGCAGTTCAACACTGAAGCTGCTGTAATGGATAATGTAATAAAAAAATCCAACTCCAAGAATGCCAAACACTTTATTGCAAAGCTTTCAGATATAAATCCTTCTTCAGTGCTTAATACATTCTATTTCATTGTTTCATACTTTATAGAACCAAACTAAAATCATGTGAATGTAAAATGATATACTTCTTTTTTATATGTATAACTAATAAGATAGAAGTGAAATGTATGTTTTTAAGCATATTTCTTAAGGGATAGTGTGTCTTTAAACTAGATAATCAGGTGAAGTTTTATTGAAATGATATGATTAGCTGGCCTTGTTCACATGGACTAAAGTCTGACATGCGTACATCCAATACTGAAATACATTTTCTTGATGTTTCTATTTCTTTGATTGATGGTGATTTGAATACATGTATTTATAGGAAAGAGACCCATGCAAATAAATATCTTCACAAGAAAAGCATGCATGCTAAACATGTTTTCAAGGGTATTGCTAGGAGCCAATATATGCAGGTAAGTAGGCTTAATACTAAGTTGGATTCCTGTGTTAGAGAAATGAATAGAATGACTACTGATTTTTTGGCCAGAGGTTATGATACTCAAGAATTATACATGGTTAGAAATGATGTTATGGGTTTAAGGGATGGGCAAGCCAAGTCTTTTTTCTCATGTAAAACTGATAACAATGTTATACAACCAGAAAGTGATGTTAAACAGCCTCTCAGATACCTAATGACATATAGTAGGGCAAGTGAGTCTGTACAAAGAATCATTAGGGACAACTGGGATATATTAAAAGCTATATCTGGCCATGAGCAATGGCTTCCTAAGAAACCCCTATTTTCATATAGGAACTGTGAGAATCTAAAACAATGTCTGTGCTATAAGGATTTCTCCTTAAATAGCAAGGAATGTATGAATTATAATACTAAGTGTACTGTGCCATGTCATAATTGTTCATGTTGTGTTAGTATATGTAGTTCTAATGTCACTAAGAGGAGGTTCCGATTTAACTGTACGGCTACTTGTAATACATCTTTCATTATATATTAGGCTACATGCACATCATGCTCAGGATTTTATGTAGGAAAGTCAGCCAGAAGATTACATGACAGGATGATAGAGCATAAATCAAATATACACAGTGGTATAGAGTCAAATTCTTTAGCTAAACATGTACAAGAGGAGGGTACCTCCCATCAGTTTATATTCAGGGTTATTGAATTTTTACATCCACACATTAGACGTGGTGATATTATTAACAAACTTGATACAAAAGAGTATGAATGGATAGTTCGTTTGAAAGCTGATACATACCCAGGTTTGAATAAGCAAGTGACCTTAAAACCCATTTTAAAGTTTAAACAAAATATTGTGAGCTAAGGAGTTTTTGTCTTATTTGGATCTTGTTAATGTGTTATTGTTGCAATTTTTACTTAACCCCTGTGTGATTAACTTTTAATTGATGTATTGGTGTGATAGGCTAGGCTGTGTCATATGATTTAGGATTTTTAGTATTTAATGATGACTGATTTTATGACTTTTTTAAACATTGAAGAAGGACTTGATGTCTGAAAGCTTTGTTCATCTGGAATAAATGTTTCATGTTGTGAAGAGTGCTTCATTTTTCATATTTGCTTGGTTTTTGCAGTACTTTACTTTATCAGCCTGCACACCTTGGACTTTTTAGAAGAAAATGAAACTCAGGAAAACGGATCTGGAGAAGAAACAACAGAATTCTGGGATTCCATAAAAAAGCCAGTGATACAGATCTACTTTATTTTATTTTTTTAGTACATTAATATTGTAGTCTGTGGATCCTCCACAATATCTGTACTGGACAGCTGACAAGATTCACAAAAGCACAAAACCAAAGAAATTTACCTTAATCTGTCTTGTGCCAGTCACAGTTTTACTTAGCCAATACATGAAAAGCACCAGGGAAGTATAAAATCCTCAGTTTGGACAGACATCAAATAAATATAGTTTATAACCACTTTTTAAAACTGCTTGCAAACCATAAGGCATCCACATCAAGTTCCTATTCACAGTCCAGCTAGCAGCAACTCCAGACAGAAAGTATATTTTTAAAATAGTCTAGGTGAAATGTTGGACTTTCTGGAAGTAGTCGAATGTGATTGCTTCCAGGTGTGGGCCAAAAAGCATATTATACCATGACCCCCCCCAAAACATGCACTCTGATTGGCCAGCGTGCACATTGTAAATCGAGTTATACTAATGGAAAAAGGTCCGGTCGCCCGGACTTTTTTCCATTAGTATAACTCTACTTTTAAAACACTGTCTCGCTATGTTAAATGGGTTTAACATAGCGAGACAGCTTTAAAATAAGCAACGGAGATCTCCGTTGCTTATTTTAGCTGTCTCGCTATGCTAAACCCATTTAACATAGCGAGACAGGTTTAAAAGCAACGGAGAAAGCAAGATCTCCGTTGCTTTTTCTATTTCGCTATGTTAAATGGGTTTAACATAGCGAGACAGTTTAAAATAAGCAACGGACATCTCCGTTGCTTATTTTAAACTGTCTCGCTATGTTAAACCCATTTAACATAGCTTAAATAAAAAGCAACGGAGATCTTGCTTTCTCCGTTGCTTTTGCCCACAGCTCTGATGTACTGTGCACTCGCAGTACATCAGAACTGCCGTGGATGCCAGACATCTGCGGAAGGGCAGTAAACAGGCATTATACTATACCATTATTTAAGAAAAGTAATAGTTTCTTTTCTTAAATAATGTCATGTATATAATAACCCACTTCTGGGTGTGGGTAATGCTGTATTTACCCACGGTTGTCTTTGTTTGGTCCCTCGGGCTTCGCCCTCAGGACCAAACCACGCCAACCGTGGGTAAATCCAGCATTACCCACACCCAGGCGTGGGTTATTGCTATAATAGCTACTCCCTAGACATGAAATCTAAGCAGGCTGTCTTAAAAGTAATCTGTGTTGAATCAATGGATTACTTTGTTCATAGATCCACTTCCAAGGTGGCAGCACCAAAAAGAAGGAGTAAAGAAGAAGGGCTACATGGACAAGCTGCAGAGCATGATCCAGAGAGAGAACTTGGGATACCTGGAGCTATGACGATACCTGCAAATATTAAATCTCTCAAGGTAGGGGAGATCATCGGGACAGAAGTAATAGCAGCAAACAAAATAAAGGATGATTTGTTGCTAGATAATTCTGCCAAACTGAAATCTAAATCAGTCCACAGAAGATTCATTACAGATAATATGGACGCAGAACAGTCACTATGTAAAACTAACTGGAGTGATATGTTCAGTGGAAAATCTAGAGAAGGAATATGGGAAGTTTTGAAAGAGAAATTTCTTGATTTCAAAAAAAAAATCAAAATGTTTTTAACATTAGGATCTAGGCATACAAGTTTGGGGGATATATTTTCATAAGAACAATATATCTGATTAAGGTTAGAGACAAAAAAATGAAAGATATAGAAAACAGGTAGAACTACAACTTTGAAAACTGGAATAAACAAGCTGGACAAAGAAATTAAGTATAGTGTGAGACAAGATCAAGAAAATTTTGAATGAAAAAATTATATAAAGATATCGAGCATAATAGGAAACCATTTTATAGATACATAAGATGTGGAAGGAGTAAAGACAAATTGATAAAATGTGTGTAGATTCTAAAATATATTCTGAGACACAACAAATTATAGATATATTTACAAAATCTTGTGCAAAGCAGTGTGGACCCACAAACGGGGTTGACATCCCAGGCTGTGTACTACATGAGCTACAAAATGAACTGGCACCTCACCTAAGTGTCATGTTTAATCATAGCCTCACCTCAGGCTTCGTGCCCATTGAATGGCGCACAGCTACAGTTATTCCACTCCACAAGGGGGGATCCACCTTGGATACCGGGAACTACCACCCTATCAGTCTGATTAGCCTGATCTGCAAGGTCATGGAACGTACTAGCATGGAACTTATAAACAAAGACACTGGCAGCCTTAAAACACTGGACCCCATGCAGTTTGGGTTCGTGAAGGGCTGATCTTGTCTCCTGAACCTGATTGACTTCTTTGAATCAGTCTCCAGAGCCATGGACAAGGGTAAGGTGGTCCACACAGTCTATCTGGACCTTGCCAAGGGCTTCGACACCATGCCCCACTCTGGAATCATAGATAAACGTACTAAGCTGAGCATTAATCCCTATGTCACTTGATGGGTTGCCAACTGGCTTACTGATAGAACCCACACTGTAAAAGTAGCCGACTCCAAATCCAGCTCCAGACAAGTGACAAGTGGAGTACTTCAGTCCTGGGACCACTCTTGTTTGGTATCTACTTCTCTGAAGTACAGGCCAACACTAAGGGACTCTGGCTAACAAAGTTCACAGATGACTGCAAACTTTGAGCCATTATTGAACCCCCAAATGATGTGGATACTCTACAAAAGGGCAGAAACAGATGTTTGGTGCCAGAGCCATGAGCTCAAGCTCAATGCCAAGAAATGTATAGTTAACCCCTTTGGGAAAAAACATGTACCCATGACTTTCCACATAGGTGGCAGTACACTGAAAGTGTGAAAGAGACTTTGGGACACAGGTGGACAGTGGTCTCACCTTTGATAACCACATCACCACAACAGTCAGGAAATCCTTCTATGTGGCATATCTCATCACTAAGGGCTTTTCATCCAGAAAAAAAGGAGGTCATTGTCACACTGTACTCATCCCTCATTAGACCCATTATAGAATACAACACCACATTTGGTATGTACCTCTCAAGACATCTGCAACAACTGGAAAGGCTGCAGAAATACCTCACTAAAAGAATCACAGGCCTAAAGCAGATGCCCTATGTTGACCATCTAAAAAAACTCCACCTATACTCTGTCGCATATCGTCTACTCAGAGGCGATCTCTGCTTAACATACAAGGCCATGTCAAACTCAGAGCTGTTGGACATGCTACACTTAAAGAAATCCCAATACCTCAGAGACACATGCTCCAGGAATATAAACCTTGTCATCCCAATAAACAAAACATGCTGGAGGGATAGGTTCTTGACCTAGAGACTCCCCAGACTCTGGAATATACTGCCCATACATGTCAAGCAGCATGTGTCCACAGGGCCTCTTTGGCCATCTTTAAAAGGAACCTTGATGATTGGATGGGAGATAGGGAATTCACCCCGTGGATCATGTCAGCCACCCTGCTAGACAGGGGTCCAGAGAAGTAAATACTGTGGGAAGAAATAACCAGGGAATTGTTATGGCTACGCTTGTATAGGATCTAGGGCCAATAGCCTAGTACCAACCTATGAACTTATGAACCTGTAGTGCGATCTCGGAGTTGGTATATTTAAATGGGGGGGTGGGGGGCAAAGCTCCCCACTTTATGTAATGTTTTAAAGTTTTTTTTCTTCTTTTGTGGAACAACAATCTTTTTCCCTTGGAAAAAAATCGCTGTTCTAAGAGTTCGGGATTGCAAGCTTTCGCTTACATGGGGTTGATAAATCAGCGTTCGCTTTTTTAGGCATTCACTGATTTAGTATAGACCCTGTGGAGACATGCTGATCAAAGCTGAGGTTGCTATCAACCTGCATTCCCAAATCTATCACCACTGGGTTGTAACATAGGGATATATTATTAATATTGCAATTTTCAGGGACTTATCCTTTGCTGAAAGGGATAATAATGCATTTTTAGCATTAAGTTCAAGTCCATGGCTTTGGTACCAGTTGTTTAGGTGTGTAAGGCCATTTTGCAGTATGTTGACATCACTTGGGGATTCAATGATTGCACCCATTTGCAGTCATCTGCAAACTTGATAAGCCACAGGCCATCCATTTTCACCTGGACTTCAGAGATATACATTTCAAACAGTAGGAGGCTCAGCACAAATCCTTGTGGAACAGCAGTAGTAACAGATCTGCTGGTAGGGGTGGAATCCCCAATTTTGACTGTATGTGTTCTGTCGGAGAGCCAGTTGGCTAGCCATCTGATGATGTATGGGTCAATCCCTTCTTTTTTAAATTTCTCCAAATCTTTTGAGTTTCTAATACCATGATGAGAATGGACCCCGTTCCTAAGTCAAAGTATGATTAAAGATCATGAAATTGGTATTGTTCAATCTTTGATGTTAGCCAGAAGTGCCCAGTAATGATGCCTTCTGCAATTCATACAGAGTTACATGCATTGGTAAAATATCTAAATACGATTGTAGATTCTTTTTTATAAGACTCTTTGCTCCTACTGCTATTGGAACTGCCTGGGTATCTTTCTTCCACATTGTTCTTGTTTCTGATTGCAGATCCTGATATTTTATAACTTTGTGTTTATACAGCAAGACACTGCAGTCACTGGGTGTGGTGATTTCAATGATCAATGCATCTTTTTGTCTTTTTTTCATGGACCACTATATCCAGTTTTCTAACATCTGTTTTTAGAACTGTTGGTAATGGATGATCCCATGTGATGTAGACTTCATCATTCTCTATGATGCTTTGTGGTTCATGTTTCCAGTGTTTTTCAGGCACTGCAGTACCATAATGTTTGCACCATCCCTAGTGCAACAATCTTGCCACATTATTACACCTTTCAGTATGCAGTCCTTCTACCATTAGTATGTCACAACCAGCAACAAGGTGTGCAACTGTTTCCAATTCTGTTTTACAAAACCTATATCTGTCTGTTTCTCCCACACGTTCAATGGACTTTGTAAACCAACATGTACGTAGCCCACTATCTTGTGCTGCCAATATTAACCTTTCATCTCTTAGTTTGAATTTGCCTCTCCTTACTCATTCATGTATGTGTTCCTGATCAACATGAGGCTCTTCCAGAAGTTTTCTAAACTTGCAACTATATTTATGCATTTTCCACATTTGTTGCCTTCTCATCTGGTCCTTCACCTTATATTCTTTCTTTTATTTTTTGGCATATTCAGTTGCTGCCTGATTTTTATCTACTTGTGGTTTGATTTCCATTCCTGCTTGACGCTGATATGCATCTGCTAGACTATGCAGGGAAGCCATCTTGGATTTATTCTCCTCATGCTTCAAAACTTTCACTACATTTGGGTCTTGTGAGGCCTGCAGATATGTGTGGAGCCCCATGATTGCAGATGTATACATGTAATCAATTTCAAGGAGGCCCATCCCTCCTTTGGAATGGGGAATATATAATCTTAGTATGCGCTGATTTTTATAAATCATTCAGTGAGCATGAAGCATCATTCTTGTTTTCCTGTCTAATCTATCCAACATGTTTTGGGGCCATTCAGTCACTCCAAAACTGTAAGCTAGGACAGGAAGTGCAAATTGGTTTATAGCCTCGATTTTGTTTCTAGATGTCAATGCCATTTTCAGGATTAAAGTCTTCTAAAGTATTCCTTTCTAAGTTTTGTTCGCATTTGTTCATGTTTTATTGTTGATCCTTCATCAGTTCCCAAATATTTATACACTCCCTCTTGTTAAAGTTCTTTCATATCACATTCTTGTTCCAAACTGATCTTTTCTTGGTGTTGGAGTTTTCCTGCTTTAAAGGTTACTTTTGCACATATATCAAGACCAAATGGCATTCTTATATCATCTGAAAAAGTTTTTGAGAACTTTCAGTCGTACTTTCAGTTCCTCAGCTAATGAGATATACAGTTTTAAATCATTGACAAAGAAAAGATGAGAAGTCTTTACACTTTGTTGTTTTCTAGGAGCCAAATTATAACCATGGCCTAAGCTGTTAAGTATACAGCTTAATGGATTAAGGGTAAAACAGAATAACAGTGGTGACAAAGAATCACCCTGGAATATCCCTTTGAATTTTTATCCTTGGAATAATAATTTGTCCTTTATCATGGTTTAATTGCAAAATGTTCTCCCTCTGTTTCATGGTTACTGTAATGTAGTTGATCAGTGTAGTGTATATCTTATAAATTCTTAAGCACTCTTTTATCCATGAATGTGGGATACTATCAAATGCTTTTTTATAGTCAATCCATGCCATACTGAGATTCTTCCCCTTTTTACAGTTCTCCACTATGACTTTATTTAACAACAAATGATCCTTTGTTCCATATGACTTTCTTTTATTGCCCTTTTGTTCTACTGCCATAATTGAGTTTTCTTCTAAATGACTATAAACTCTGTCAGCATTAATTCCAGTGTATAGTTTATACATCATCGGAAGGCAAGTTATTGGTCTGTAGTTTTTAGGGTAGCTTGCAGGTTCACTCTTACATAAGAGCATTGTTTTTCATGTTGTTAGCCAGGTTGGTGTCTGTTCAGGGTGTGCAGGTAAATAGTTCTTACTCGTAGCTAAATCTTTGTGCAGAGATGTTAATGCTTTTAACCAGAAGTTAGGTACCGCATCTTGACCTTTGATTGCTTTCCAATCAGGGGCTTTTCTTAACTTTGTTTCAATCTCTTTGGCTGTTACTTCATCCCATTTCATATCCTGTACCTTTAAACTTTTTATTATTTCTTTTATTTCTATCCATTTAGCATTTTTGTTATGTTCCATATGATCTTCCTAAATACTTCTCCAAAATGTACCTATTTCTTCTTTTTCTGGTGGTCTTTCAATTCCTTTTACCTTGTTTCCCAAATCTCTGTAAAACTTCTTTGGGTCATCAATAAATTGCTTATTTTGTACTTTTACTTTATATTCATCTATGTATCTTCCAAGTTTTTCTGACTGTGCTGACATTTTTAGTTTATTTGTGATAGTGCATGATAGACATTGGTCTGTTCTAATACTGTGCATTACTTTTATTATGTCTACCTTTCTTAGTATTTTGTTGATCTGTCCTCCCTTCTGTATTCTTCTAATAGTGACACTTCTTGTCTTAATTGCTTTATAGTATATTCCCTAGCTGAGAGAGTTTCTCAATGATGCCGGAGTGGGGGATTGTGTCAAAGGCCTTGACCAAGTTGACATAGGCAACACATACTGTTTTACCTTCATCCAGGGCTTTGGTGACAATCTCAAATAATTCCACCAGGTTTAACAGGTATGATCTGCCCTTAAGAAAGCCAAACTGGGTTGGTTTAAGAGTTTGGAAGTCACCTATATCCTTGTTGATAAGGTCCATGATGATTCTCATCATGGCCTTATAGATCAGGCTGGTTAGAATTATGGATCTATAGTTCCCCAGGTTGGTTGAGGGTCCTTCTTTATGCAAGAGGATTATGGTGGTTTATCTCCACTCTGCTGAGACAAACCAGTACTTATATGGTGGTTAAAGAGTGCACCCAGTGGTTCTGCTGTTTTAGATCGTTTAGTAAGCAGCCTGGGATATTATCTGATTCCATAGAGGCTGTATTTTTCGTCTTGGTGAGTGTGGTTAAGATCTGTTCTTTGCAGATAGTAGCTAGAGGACTGGTGTCAGGTATGCATTGGGGTATGATTGGTGGAGACAAAGGGATGAAGTTTTTGCCAACCTTTCTGCTAGAAGGTTTGCAATGTCCTCAGGTTCAGTATGAGTGGTACCGTCCACAATTAATTTGGCACAAAGCTGGGCCTTCCCTTTTAGCTTATGGATGTAGCTAAATGATGCTTTCTGATTATCCTTAGCTAGGGATGCAAATTTAGTTTCATAATGAGCTTTAGAGGACTTTACAAGATGTCTAATTTGCTTGTTCAAGCTATGGTGGGTGTTCTACTGCTAAGATCATTCCCTCTTGTTCTTTGACATCAGTTTCTTTCTCTTGTTGTATAATCTATTTATGCAAGATGTCCACCAAGGTGGCTTATTTTTTCTTGAGGAAGTTTTGACCCATTCAGATACAGCTGAGTCTATACACTTGTATAGGTGTGTATACAGAGCGTTTGTGCTAAACTCTGTATAGGAGTCTTTGCTGTCAGTGGTGGCAGGGTGTTTGAATCTATTTATGCTATCACTTAGGACACTTTAGTTTGCTTGAGAGAATTTTTTCAACCTTTTCATTTCGGGGGGAGGGGGGTTCAGGTGTGATTGTTACTTTGAATGAGACTGATTTATGGTCGGACCAGGGACAGTATCACACATGGGTTGGTGCAGTGATCCTCCATGTTGGTGAGAACCAGGTCAAGGACATTTTATTATTTATTTATTTAACATTTGTTGACCGGGAAAGTCCAACTACGTTCCACAGATCCTGTTTTCAGCGGAGGCCCGGAGAGAAATGCTCCAGAAGCATGTCTTTAGAATGTGGGAGGAAACCAGAGCACCCAGAGGAAACTCACTCGAATACAGGGGGAACATGCAAATCCACACAGAAGGCACCCCAGCCAAGAATCGAACCAGAGAACCTGTTGCTGTGAGGTGACATCGTTAACTGCTGCACCACTGTGCCGCCCATTGGAGCCCCTTTTGGGGGTGGAGACTATCTGTTCCAGAGCATTTGTGTTTGCAATGTCCAGGAACCTTAGGGTGAGCATGTTTGTGCTCATATATGTTTCCCAATCGATAACAAGGGTGTTTGGCTGTATTGTGACTGACTGAAATAGGTCCAGGTAGGCAGTGTGGTTTTCATGATTCATATTTGGGGACCCACAGCTACCAATGACATGGAGCGGGGGGGGGGGGTCTTTCCTACACTTAGTTGGACTTGGAGTAACTCTAGGGAATCATACTCTTTAACCAGTCTTGAAATGTATTTGTCTTTAATGAAGATGGATACACCTCATCTTTTGGTTCTTTCATGTTGATTTTGTGGCCTAAATGTGTGTGGAAGGCATTGTAGCCTTACATGGCTGGCTGGAGTACTCTCTGCAACCCTGAACCATGTCTCTGTGACTGCACAGACATCGACATCTTCCAAAGAAATGAGTGCTTCCAGTGAGTGCAGTTTCTGATTTAGACTCCTAGCATTAAGCATCATAACCTTGAGTTTGTCTCTAGAAGATATTTTCACATCAGGAATTCTGTTCTTATGACATTTTCTAAAAAAGACACTATGGGGAAGGCAAGTACCTCGGCCAGTAACCAAAAGCCAAGAGCTGACAGTTGAAGACATCTCTGACAAAGGAGCATGGTCTTTCAACCACATCATCCCAGGCTGACAGATACTGGATCCCCTGGACTGATAGTTCACCAGAAGCTAAGCCAAGTGTTGAAGTTTATCATTATTTGTTTGTATTGAGGCATCATCCTAGGTGAAGGTAGAATGCTTCTTAGGGTTAGAGACATACCTGCCTGGGACACATATTCTGAAAGCTCAGTCATATCTCTCTTTATATAATCCAGTGAGGTACATCTCAGGTTATTCATTTCAACATGGACTATGACAGAGTCATAATGGTGCTTGTTATTGAGAGACTTGAGTGCGTGCATAATTTTGTGGATCCTGGGACCTGACAGGCAGCTGACTGTGACCTTCTCCTTGTCCAGCCTGTTGAGGGGGACATCTGTGTCTCGCTATGTAGTCACCTATGACCAAGACATTTGGTTTTGAGGTGTTTTGCTTTAAGGGCTTCTTGGGTGAGACACTGATATGTTTGATTCTGTGTGTAGTGGGCTCTGTTGGGATTGTATTGTGTGCAGAAGGTTTGCACTTGCAAAGTCTCTGCTCTTTTGGTAAACTTCTAGTGTGTACCTCTGTGATGATAGGAGGTACTGCCAGCCATGTCAGGAGAAGTAGGGCAGTGGATGCATAACTTATGCAAGCACAGCTAGCTGGAATTTTGTAAATAATTATATGTCTTTTGTATATCAAACTAATTTGTACAGATACTTGTGATGAAGGGTTGGGACAGTGGCCTAATGGTTAAGGTGTTTGCCTTACAAACACAAAATGCTGGGTTTGAGTCTCACAAGGGATAATTGCCTAGGCTTAAAATGGCTTGCAAGGGCAGTTAGCCTAGTACTAATCTATAAACCTATAAAATGTATTTGTGAGGTTTGCTTGTATTAAAATGTATCAACAGTGTGCCCTGTTGAAAGGAAATGTACCTGTATTATTGTAACTGAATTAAATGCATACATTGTAACAGCATATACTGGAAGGGAAGAGATAATCCACCTCACTTTGGAAAACATATTCTTGAAACTAAATTACTTTATGGGTTAAGCCATAAAGATGTTATCTCCCAGTTTTGAATGTAGCCAGAGATACAATGTATGTGCTAAAGAATAGGTTGTAGCTCTTGTAGGGAGAGTGGAATGGTTTTATGGTTTTATGACTTCCAACAGCTGCACCACATCTGAGTAGTGCTCTATCTGTGTATATTGTAACATGCAGGTGTTAAATCCTGGTAGCTTCTAGTGATGGGGATAGTGTGGGAAACAGAGTCAGATGACCAGATGTATGTGATGTCATTCTGTACAGAAATAATGTTTAAATATTAGAGGAGATTGAAGTATCAGGAGCATTCTGTGTTCTGTCTTGGATCTGACAACAAGGACCACTCACCCATCTTGCCTTGCTCTATTCAGTAAGTTGGAACAGTAATTCTTTTAGTCAATAAAGAATAGACAGTGAGACTCGTGAAATACTGTTTTTCTCTAACTGTGTGAAACTTTCCATCTGTTCTATTTTTAATACTCCTGTGACATGAAACTCTGGTGTTTACTATATATAGATATTTAGTATTTTCATGTTCTTCGAGTATTTATTATTAAATATAATTAAACTTTTCACTGTGGCTGGTCCTTTTTAGAAAATATTTAATTTTGAGAGCATTTTCACATATTTATTTGGTGATAACTCTGACCACTCCTGAAAGCCTTGCTGTTTGGTCTGCATTACCATTTGTATTAATATTAATTTCACTCAGTATAATTGGGTACCCATGTATCAGCCTTAAAGTAGCTGGCAGGGGTTCATGTGGCAGTGATAACTGCCTTTTAGTCTGGTCAGAAGTGGGTACAGCAGGTGAAACTCTGTCAGACTTTCCCAGTTGTGTGTGTATGTGTGTAGGTTTGGGTGTTTGTGTGTGTGTGTGTGTATGCATGTGTGTGTGTGTGTGCGTGCGTGTGTGTGTGTGTGTGTGTGTGTGTGTGTGTGTGTGTGTGTGTGTGTGTGTGTGTGTGTGTGCACACAAATCAAATCTCAAAAAGCGTGTATGTCAGCTGCTTATATTATTGACACAAAGCACTGGTTTCACAGAGAGGGTATGGGGGGACTTAGCTTTTAATCCCAGCTAAGGACTCAACTGTGAGCTATGCCAGTGGGGTGTCATATTGGGAATCTAGACAACTATAGAGAGGAACCAGCCCCAAGTCTGAGCATGCTCCCTGGTGCTCTTAAGGGAAATTATGCTTGATGCAGAGAGGTCTGCATCTGGAAAAACTGAGTGTATCCATTTGTATTCCAAGTGAGCATCCCTCTCCAGTGTCAGTGGTGAGGATTCAGGCTCCTTGAGTACTGGCCCAGAGTGAGGACATCACAACCTGCAAGTATGAAGGTTTATGTGTTGTGCAACATGTTTGTGGAGGAGGTAAAGTGTATGTGCTGACAATCTGTAAGATATCTGGTTTGTTGCTACATGAAAGAGAAGAACACTGATTCCAAATTCATAGTATAGTTACATCTCTCACATATTGTATTAATATGTTTTAGGAGCAATACATTGTCAGTATGCATGAGTCAGTTGCTAAATTGCCTCGGGATGCCCATGTCAAACAGGCTGGAAAAATGATGGGAAACTGACCGTCCATTTTGTCAAGTGTATTCAGTAGTAGGTGGTGGGGGGGTTGACTAGATGGATCAGATTCTGCTGTAGGACTAGTAAAGTCAGCTAATTTATGGGGAGATTTAGGAGTAGAAACTTGCATCAATTATTAAAAATGCACAGATGAGTTGCTGTCTGGGCACTGAGAAGCAGGGCCACTTAAGAGGGTTCCCTAGTAGTTACTTAGGGAAAATTTTACTTTCTAAATGTTTGCTAAGCCCTGTTGTGCTGTGCACAGCTGTGTGCAAACATGAGGCTTAAATACGGGTGAGTTTTTACTGTTTTAACTCAAGCTACTTTTCAGAAAGCTGCACACAGAACCTTCTCCCAGCATACTCCAACTCAGAAAGGTCCTGGGCTACATGCTTCTGCCATAAGGTGCAGGGGGCCCGCTTAATGTAAGCTGGCTGATTTTAGAGCTCTAGTAATAACACAGTCTAGGCTAGGCAGGCCTGAATTTAGCCTATACTAACAAATTTAGGAAAGCAGTGATTAAAAGTGCAGAGTACAGCAGCCACAGAAATTTAAAAATAGCAGTGAAAATAAAGCAGGTGTTCAACTAAATACAGCTGATGAAGTGCAATACAGGTCAAAATAATTCTTATTTTTGGCAGTAATTCAGTGGATTGTTTGTGTATCTGTTCTGATGAACACCTCAGGCTATGAACACCAAACTCTAGGCAGATCTGGTAAACTAAGCGCAAGACCACACAAACACAAGACTTAAATACAGGTGGGTTTTAACAGTTTGAACTCGAACTACCACTCAGAAAGCCCCACACAGAGCCTTCTCCCAGCAAACTCCAACTCAGAAAGGTCCCGGGCTACATGCATGCATGTGTTGAAAATAGATCTATTACCATCTGTAACAGAATGTTCTATAACAATATAATAACAGCTATGAATGCAAGATTATGCTTTGATGTACTTTATATAGATTTACCTTCAGTATTTGACAGGATCTTACACAAAACTCTCATAAATAAATTAGAACAACTAGGTATATTGATTTACTCTTGATAAGATGGATAGCTGCATGGCTTACAAATAGGGCATGGCAAGTATCATACAACAATTGGACATGTGAAATTCTTGGTTATAGTCAGGGTATCCCACAGGGCTCTGTCCTAGGCCCTTACTTGCTTAGATTGTATCTTTCAGATGTATCTTTTTACCTAAGTTGTTTAACAGTCTGTATGCAGATGACCTGAAATTAGATAAATTGATTACAGGAGCTACAGATAGGGCATGTCTGCAAAAGACTAAACTGACCATTTGGGCACAGGAGAAAATATTCTGATAAATACATCACAAACTAAACATATGAAATTTGGGAGACATAATTTGAAAGGTAGATATTTAATATAGTACACAGTAATTGAAACTGTAGATTCATTTAAGGACCTGGGTATATGGGGAGATCCAGCTTTAAGTTTTTCTAATCATATCAACCAATTTGTTAATGATAGTTATACAACTATAGGTTGTATAAAAATATGTATAAAATCTAGGAAATCAGAAATGATGAAGTCATTGTTTGTTAATTATATTAGACTCAAACTTTAGTAAAGAATAACAATATGGAAACCTTATAAGAAAACAAGCTTGAGTAATCTGGAAAGAGTACAGTAGAAATATACCAAGGGCATCCATTGATCTGAACATTTAGGTTATTATGAAAGACTAAAATATCTGAATTTAAACAATGCCTTTTAAAGATATTTAAGAGGAGATCTTATTCAGGTATATAGGGTATATAGAGACGACTACCTGGGAATGTTTGAGGTTATCAAAAAGTGTAAGAGAATCATCAGACAAACTATATATAAAAATCTACAGGAATAGGAAGTGTACTAATTGGTTATCTGCAAGAGCAGCTGATGCAAGGAACAGACTGCCAAATAACATTAAAGCAAGCACTAATTTAGATCCTTTTAAGAAGAGCTTGAACACTTATTATGTTAACAACTGTTTTGATATATTGGCAGGATAGAAGGACATTAATGCCTGTGCTTGTAATATTTTTACATATGTATGTATGTATGTAACTCTATCTCAGTCAATAGTTTCAAATCTTCATTTCAGCATTTTTACAATGTTCCTTCATTGTTGAACTACCTTCATCAATTTCGGCCATTAGTCTGTTCTCTTTTAGACTAACGTAACCTAAAACTAAGCCTGTGTGATTTTGCTAATTGCCATGGACACCACTATGAGAATTTTCCCAAATCCCATGCATTCATAAAGCATATATTACATATTTAAATGTACATTTATCTTTTTCACATCAATATGTTAGAGAATCACAATTATATAATACTTCCATACAACCTTTTGCATATCTGGGCGGCGCAGTGGTGCAGTGGTTAACGCTATCACCTCACAGCAAGAGGTTCTCCGGTTCGATTCTCAGCTGGGGTGCCTTCTGTGTGGAGTTTGCATGTTCTCCCTGCATTCGCATGGGTTTCCTCCAGGTACTCCGGTTTTGTGCCACATTCTAAAAACATGCTTCTGGAGCATATCTCCCTGGGCCTCCGCTGAAAACAGGATCTGTGGAACCTAGTCAGACTTTTCCGGTCAACAAATGTTAAATTAAATAAATATGTATATGCTCACTAAGCTTAACATTTATGTTGCTTAACCTAAAGGGCATGGCATCTAGGTCCAGAGAGGTCATTGTACCCCTGTACTCAGTCTTCGTCAGGCCCATCATTGAATATAATATCCCTTCAGTATGCAACTGGCCAAACACATGCAGCAACTGGAATGTCCACAAAGGTTCCTTACAAAAAGAATACAGGAATAAACACAATGTGCTCTGCGGATCACCTCAAAACCATGACTCTTTACTTGATGTCATACAGACTTCTGACAGGTGATCTTTGCCTGGTGTACAAGGCAACCCTGGACCCTGTTCTGATGAACCTTTTGCACATCAGCAAAACAAACAACATCAGAACTACTAGATCAAAAGGCCAAAATTGTGCTTGCAACATAAATAAGACATGCTGGAGACAGACAGATACCTTTCTCAGAGAATTCCCACTCTCTGGAACAGGCTTTCCATCCTTGTGAAGCATAGTTACTCCCCACCATTATTTAAGGACAACTTGGACCAATGGGTGGGTAACAGGAAATGTATCCTATGGCCTAGTGCCTATTTCTCTGATGGACAGAGGCAGTCAGTAAATCACTCCCAATAGAAATCAAATTTGTGGGTGAAGTTTGAGTTGGACAGCTAGGCTTACAAGCACCCTAGTGATCTTTAGCCTAGTATGCGCCTATAAACCTATGAACACGTTACATGGACCACATCTTCTCTAGCAGCTGACAATGCCAAATTTAAAAGTTTTAAGTATCATTCACATATGTATCTTATTATACCTTTGTTATTAGGTATTTTTGCATGCTTACATTGTGTTTACCTTCACCAAGTAATTCACTGTGTTTGCCATTGATAAATTTCCTGTTTACGTTTTATATAGCAGTATCATAAGCCTGTTTCTGTACTGATGCACACCATGCATATGATAATGCTGTTCTCATTTTTACTTTAAATAGTACAATGTTAATGAAAAATCAAAAATCAAAGAGCAGCAGTCATTAAGTCAATACTGTTTGCAGACATTTCTTCAATTCTAGCTTACTTAATGGTGATACATTTACCTCTCTTATTCTGTTTCCTTCATTGTCAGAGTACTCACAGTATACTTCTAGGAATATCGTAGTTTGTTTTTTTTAGAAATCATATTTGCATTGTAGAATTCCTAGTAGGAAATTTTGCAAGTCTTGGAAGTGTTCTGGTCAAAACACTATTATAAACTTTTCTATGTGGGTCTTACAAAAATAAGTAAGTAACCAGATAGCTGCTAGCTAAATAAATGAATGAATGAACAAATAAGCAAATAAATAGCAATTTAAGAATAAAAGAAAAATATGCTAGCTAAATAAGTGAAAGAATGAGTGAATGAATGAATAAACAGATAAATAACTTTTTAAGAATAAAAGATGTACCTTAGATCATTGGCATCCATGTGGCTTTTGGTAATTTGCTACCATGAGAAACGTAATATTTAATACCAAGTCTCTTAAACAGCAATCTTAGCCTTTGTGCTTAAAGATGGTCTTATTAACTTTACAGTCTGAAGTCAGATTAAGAACTTATGAGTCTCTGCAGAGAACAAGGAAAGCTTATGTCCAGTGAAAAAGACATAGTAATTATGGTATTTAAATGTCATTAGCCTAAGCACATTAGAAATCTATAGGTACTCTCTAGCTCTAAGATATGAAACAAATAAGACATAAAGGGATACACATGTTCATACGTCTCAACTGTCCAAATTTTAGTAGAACGTATAGATTTTTGCCTCAGATTTTTGGTCTCTTCCTCATAGAATTTGTTGTTTTCTGACAAATCACTGAGGACTGAAGTCACTAAATAATGACATACATTTGAGTTGCTGACTTGATATATTTCAGAAAAATACATGTTAATACAAATTCTATTATTCTAACAGCGTTCTAAGTTAATAGTAACAATATACAAAGTCTGGCCCTATTTTTGGACCTTTATCCCCCCATTATTTAAGGCTTTGTCCAGATTTCTTATATCAGGTTGAGGGGTACACACATGTTACTAATCCAGTCATATGATTATTGTGATGCATGAGTCTAAAAGGCAAATGCATTGCATTTCCATAGAAGCATGGAAATATCTGTACAAAGCACGTCTTTATTCTTTATTTAACTTATATAATGAGAAACCTTGTTTTTGATGTGCATTAGAAGTTATATATGTACTTTGCAAACAAAAATAACATACTTAATTTACAATTTGATTGGAAAGCTTTTCAGATTTCTGATGAATATTGGTTAAAATGGTAAAGAAAGAAACAAAGAAAGAAAGGTATAAAGAAAAACTCAAAATAAGATGACAGGATTGCTCCCACCACCTCAACCACACCTTTGGGATGAAAGAATGGACTGTACAGATTTCACTTTCTGGAGGAATATATTTAAATGATAGCAGTTGTGTGTTTACATGTTGTTTCTTCTTTGATAAAACTTACAATTGTAGGTAGGTCCCTGAAGCATACATGGGTTCCTAATAGTAGATGTGAGATAATTTCAGAGCTTGGATGCTCCTCTGCAGAAAAGTCTAGATGTTTGTTTGTTTGTGTCTTTCTGCTTTTCCCCGTTAGGGGTCGCCACAGCAGAACTCCGGTCCGCTAATGATTGGCAGTAGATTTTTATGTGCTGGCTTGCCGTGCCTAATGCACAACCTTAAAAGAAGGAACGCCCATTCACGCATGCCGCCACACAGAAGACGCTCTAACTGAGAATTGAACGGGCAACGTCTAACTGTGAGGCGACAATGCTACCGCAGCACCACCACCACAGCAGAAAAGTCTAGATGTACAAGTTAAATTATGCTTAGGAATGGCTCAAGATGGTTATAAGATAGACTTGAAGTTACTGTTTACTGCTTGTGGCCTAAGCATTTTGCATGAAGATCTGCAAGTGAGGTGATATATAAATAAAAATAAAGTTATGAATTTGCATTAAACACAAATTGACTGCCATTTTCTTTTAAATAGAGTCACTTAATAGTGATCCTACCTATAGGCACCAGATATAAGCTGACAAAATGTGTTTAAAGTCATTTTCATCTTCTCTGTGTCCTTTTGCAGTAGTTAAGGTGGTAAACAGAAGGACATAAGCTAGGGTAACAAAGAGGAAATATCTGTCTAGACCATACATTTATTTATTTGTTAACAAATTATTAACAAGGTAGCAGGTGGCAAGTTGTGAGGCAGCTCAGGTTATGGCACAGGGGAACTATTTAAGTTGCACTCATTAAATCGATGACAGCTATATGCACTAGTGCTGTTGGGCGCAGACTTATTTCACAAAGAAAGTAGAGTAGTATTTCACCAATTGCTTTAGCTGAAAGTAAGATTAGCTTGTCTGTCAAAGGCCTGGCCATATGCTGCTAGTAGAGGTACATACCAGAAAGGAAATGAGTCTTATTAAAATGATCATATCTGAGGAAATCAAAACAGATGAGGGCTAGCAATTATTTAGCGACGTGTATTTTAATGCTGATCACCTTAATGGGATAGTTATGTATGCAAAACATACATCACACTCCAGTACTCCACAGAAAGAGCCTTCAAGTAATGGGTTATTATGGGTAAAAATCCACTCTGAGCAAAGGCTTTTGCTTGAATCACAGTTCAAAAAAAAAAAGGAAAGAAAAGAAAAAAGAAAGACATATCTTAGGCCACTTGTGGTTATCCATGTATTCAGGAGATTGCTAGCTTTCTCACTAATGAAATATTCTCATGACTATGCTGTTTCTATTTTTACATCCTGGGACTATTCTCATCAACAATCAGAATACTAATTAATTTAATGCTCTGTCATCTGTTTTACAGTGTTATCTGTTTCTGTATGAGCTTTCTTGTTAATTTATCAAATTGTTTGTTGTTCACATGGAAAGTCAAGGAGGGGGTAACATTTAAGCCAAAAAAGTGATTTTATGTTTTTTTAAGGTAAGGCCTGAGACAGTAGAAGGTAGAGGTATCGCGTACAATACAGGCAAGTGCTATGAAAACTGATAATCCATACAAGTAGCATAACAGATTGATTACATTCAGCTCTACTTCATCATGTAGGCAGTTTGAACAAAGCACTACAGTAATTTATAAAGAACTGTAGTAATGGTCACTACAATTTATATGAATAGAATAAACACACTTTTAGTTCTCAGTTGCAATTGAAAAGTAATGTCATGGAAGAAAAAAGTCAGAATTACATGAAAAAGTTCTTAATTGAAATGATAAGGCTGTTAAGGAAAACTCAATACTTTTTTAGTCAGATACTCTTGTTGGTCCTGTGACAGTGACAGCAACATAGTATGCCGGATGTTCTGGGTTTGAATACCATAGTAGAGCTGATGTTATCCTTTCTCTTTCAGGATTCTAAGAATTACAAAGCAAGAGGGCTAGCTTTGTGTTTGTAGCATGATAAAGTTAAGTGTCACAGAAAGAGAAAGAGAATTTGCATTTAGTAAAGCAGGGCCAGAAAATGTATATTAAAACTATTACTTGCTAGCAATATCAATGGGAAATATTAAAATATAAAAAAACGACAATCATCAGTTTTAGCTGAGAGAGACAGCTGTTAAGTATTAGAGTGTAGAGCATTCATGAAGGCCAAGGCGGATTACTTCATGAATGAAGTGAACATCTTTTCAATTTATTTGAACAAAAGTTCCATAAACAATCATTGCTAAACTGGATTTTAATCTTAAAATAAGTAAGTAAATAAACAAATAAATAAACAGAATAAAAACAAATGAAAAACAATGATTTAAGAGCCTGAAGAGATAAAGTTTGGGCTATAGTTCCAGTAAAGATGTGTGATAGCAAGAGATACAGAAATACAGCTTAGTCTTCTATTTACAGACTGCATGGCTGTTTCTCTCTACGTGTGGAGTGAAGTATATGCTATTTGCCAGACTGCTATCTTTTTATTCAGGTTTTAATTTGATAATCCCACAGGGCTCACATGCATACATGGCTGACAATTATACATTGTCTGATGCACTGACCTGTCCAGAGTCATACAGCATGGAGTTATAGACTAAGAGAACAATACCTTATTTCTGGCAGTTAGTGAAAATAATTAAGGCTTTGAGCTGTTAATGACCTGCATTCTATAGTCCATGATAAAGGGGTTGTTTTCATTGACTTCCATTTGCCTACTGTGTGACTTTGAGCAGCCCAGATAGTGATTCTGGGTTGCCCCTGAAAGGGGCCAGTTGTGGCCAGCTGGCTTATCTGGTCATCAAAACTATAAAAGAAAAAAAAAAAAAAACACTGCATAAAGAAGCTTGTCTTTAGCCCTGACAATTCCATTCCAGACCCATTTTCAGATCTTGTTCACTTCTTCATTTTGCCTACTCATCCTTGACCATCCCACTGCACAACAAAATCCTCCTCCTTCACAGCCTTAAACCTACCCATAGGGATTAAGGTCCAACATCCCATGGATGTGCAACCATTTGGGCTAAGAATACATTTATCTCAATAACCTTGTGGAAGTTGTGCACAGGAGAAGAAATAGCAGATTTTAATGACACCATTGACATCAACTTCCAACTACATACTAAAGGAAGAAATAATTCAAGAATCTAGGTACACAATATCTATGAGACATTTTAGGGTACTAAAAAAGTGAACACTGCCGCTTAATGGCCAAAAATGTACATACATTGATGAATCACCGTTTCAAGACTTGTGTCTGGCATAGATGTTTCCCTTGAAGGAAGATGGAGCAGGCAAATAAACAATAAATGCTATGCCTATTAGTCTCATAACCTCACTTTAATTTCAGAGAAGGCTACAGAAAATATTCTGTTGAACAGGTCAAAATGTTCTATAACATTACTTCCAGTACTAAAGGTTTTCCAGATCCAACTTAAACCAATTTATTTGTTATTGACTCATTTATTAAGCAGGTTAAAATTGTTAACAGCATTACTTCAAATAGTAAAGGTCTTCCCAATTCAACTTAAAATATATATTTTCTTTATTGGATCATCCATGAAGAGGACTAATATTAACCTGCTATGTTTTGCATTTGGGTCTTGATAAGGCATTTGAAGGTGTACATCACAGTATATTGTTAGAAAATCCAAAAGATGCAGGGGTTTTAACTAGAACAGTAACATTGATAAGACCACTGCAGCTTTTTCATCAGAAGCTAAGTACATTTGTTACATGCGCATCGTTTGAAGTAGAGTCAGTAAGGACTTACATGTACCTGCTGAGACTTATTCTGATGTCTCTTTTTGCCCAGTATCACACTGGGTTGGAGCACAAGAGCTTCATGCATACTGGTAACATAAATATTGATGTGGAAGTTGCAGCTGGAGGCATCATCAGTCATTTTTCTCTAAGCTCACTGCACTTACACCTTGTACTACAGAGCAAGTTCCTGCTCTGTCTACCTGTTACTTAAGACAAGGTTTGCTGTGGCCAGACTGCAGTACCTTGTATATACCCACACTAAACCTCAGCTGTCACTTCTCTACTCACTCGGCCATCCTTTCTATGTCCTTCATTAGACTCTTCACCCTATATTTCACTGTAGCATCTGTGTTGCCTGCAAAGAACAGAGGACGATGCTATTCCCTGTTTCCTCAGATATGTCTGAAAGAAACACAATGAAGAGGCCCTTTCTAGCAGGTAATACCCCAGCAGTCATTTCAGTTAGTTCTATTTTTCTGGCATTATCCCTTTCATCACAATCCTCTATGCATCATTCATCAACAATGCAGCAGTCCCTTTCCTCAATCACAGCCCTACCCACAACCCCTGCAGGTTTCTAAGCAGTTTGAGTAAAAGGTCTAGGTGAAGCCGAGACAAACCATATCTGCAGGTAATTACCTACAAACTTATACTGCAGACAGACATTAAACTGCAACAGTTTTGACTGACACATCCTTGTGGCCATGAAAACATGGTGGCTATTGTCCTTGAGAGTCTTCTTCTTCTTCATCATCATCATCATCATCAGCCTATTTTCCACATGGGGTCAGGATGACATATTAACTGTTATCATCTCTCTCAATTCAGTGCCATTCTCCTACCTTCTTTGACCCTCATGCCTGACTGTTACAGGTTATTTAATTTAATATTATTAAATATTTTTTATTATTTTGCATATATTTTGGTAGGGCTTTTTAAGTTATTATTGGATGATTAAGTAATTAGCATTTTTAATTGTTTCTTTTAAGTACCATTCTTATATAAAGTGGAATAGGTAGGATGTTACTATTTTAGCCTGACTAAAGCACTTAATAAATAACTTCTTTATATACTTTGGGTGAAGACCATCTTATTCCAACGCTATCTTTTATTTGGTTGTTGGTTTTTTTTTTTTATAGGTTTCTCACTGCTGGCTTCTGATTAGCCCCTCGGTGACACCACACACTGTTCTTACCTGAGTCATTGGGTCCTTGGACATAGTCTGCACTAATTCTACCGGAGTTTCTGGAACGTCAAACCCTTGCAAGACAACTCAAATCAGCTTTCTTGGGACTATGTCATAATCTTTCTGTAAGTCTAGGAATGCCCAGTTGCACTCTTTCCTCATTTCTAGCTTCTTCTCAACTATCTGCCTCACTGCAAACATCAGATAAGTTGTGCTGCTTCCTAATCTGAATTCAAACTACTCACCTCCCATCTTACTTTCTATTACTCTAAAGCATATTCATTTATGAATCACCCTCTCCAGGGCTGTCAAGCAACATGGCATGAGTTTGCTACCTACTGCATTTGTAAATGTTCCCTTTGTTCTTGAACACTGGTGCCAGTATGCTTATTCTCCAGTCATCTGTAATACGACTTCCGCCTGTAGACTAGTGGACTGGTTGTTGCTGGCATCCCTTATGAAGGGTGCCTATTTTCTTTATCTCAGTGTCTTTACCTTGCAACCTAATAGACTTTCTTTGTACCATCTACTGAGTCACCTTTCAAAAGCTGGTAGAGTGCCTGTGAAACATGCTGAGGGATAGGTTCCTGACCCAGACTCCCCAGACTCTGGAATAGACTGCCCATACATGTCAAGCAGAGCGCCTCTTTGGCCCTCTTCAAAAGGAACCTTGACAATTGGATGGGAGAAAGGAAATTCACCCCGGGGATCATGTCAGTCGCCCTGCTAGACAGGGGTCCAGGGAAGTAAATAGTGTGGGAAGAAATAGCCAGGGAATTGTTATGGCTAGGCTTGTATAGGCCCTTGGGCTGATAGCCTAGTACCAACCTATGAACCTATGAACCTATAATACCTTTTTCTTTGCTATTGCAACTCCTCTCTTTGTTAACCATCCAGCATTTCTTCCTAGCCTGGTCTGTCTTTTCTATTTCCCACTTTTCCTGCACTTCTTCTTTCTTTTAACAACTTCTTGGACTTCTTCATTTCACCACCAGCTTTCCTTTTATACATTATTTCCATAACTGCCTTAGCCACATATCTGTTTTGTAGTCCTCACACATACAGTTTTTGGTGCTGCCATTCTTCTTTAGTTTCACCTAGTTTCTCTTTTTTCTGAGTTGCTGGAGCTAAGTACATGTGCTTTCTCTCCAGTCAATATCCTGGTCTTCAGCCTATTCTCTGTTGACCTTAGAGCCTTCCCTGACCACTACTCGCAGCTGAATGTGACAATCAGTGGTTTATGCTATGAGCCAACTGTTTCACTAAGGATGACTTTGCAGTTGCTGATTCAACCCCACTACCCTTTCCTTACTAGGAGGAAGTCTATCTGAGTTACATGTCCAACCTTGTATGCAGTCTTGTGACCATCTCTCTTCCTGAACCTTGTGTTGGCCACCGTCAAGCCATTTGCCAGATCAGAATGGCCTGTCCTTCTTTATTCTTGTTGTTCCACTCATATGGACCCAGACAGTCCTCATATCCAGTTTTGTCTAGCACAATAATGTATATTCAATTCATGTTATTGTGCTTTATCTAGTTGGGCCTTGAGAGTGTTCTGTTCTAGAAATGCAACCAGCCCTTGCCACAGAATTATTTCCATGAGTGTTACTGACATTGATGTTAGGCTAAGAAGCCTATAGTTCCTCAGACTTCTCCCCTCCTCCTTGTACTGTGACTCCCTAATTGCTCTGTTAAAGATCTCCATCAGGGGAATGAGATAGCAGACTGGCCACATACATGAGGATGACTCCATGTGACTCATTTGTTTTTTGAGCCTTCGGTTACCTTATGGTAGCCAGTTCCCTGCCACATCCTCCAGCTGTTGTCTGTCTGGTGCTCTGAACACTCTGCTTTTCCTTGGTTCCAGATTGACAGTCTCTTCTTCCAGAACTGCTGGTCAGGTACAGTCACTGAAAATCTACCCTGGGCCATGCACAGTTTATGTATATAACAATTCAACTCACATGGTAGGTCCAGTTCTAAGAATTTCCTATGTCTGAATATGATTGCAAATATAGTGACCTGCAACAGGCGTAACCAGTTTCATTCAGTAAAAGGTACATTATGCCTAGAATCCAGAAAAGTGTATCATCCAGGTATAGGAGAGGCTTCCAGATAGCAAAGGCAGCAGCATCATGTATTTTAACCCAAACTGGATGGAACTTAGTACAGTCGAATGGCAAATGCAAATAGGTAGTGTTGCTAGAGCTACATCTCCATCAATTGACATCATGCTGAATACTCATAAATTTACTAACGGGTGTTATGACAAAAGTGAATTTTCTTAAAGTGAGTGAAATAGGCAAGGCATACATGATTCCATGCTTTCTGGTTTCTAATACTGTTTTTCTAGCCACTAGGGGAAATTTGGGTTGCTAGCAGTTTCTCCCATTTACAAAGATCTGTCTCAAAGACTGTACTATACGTATCCAGTCCCATATACAGCACCACTAAAAAATGGAGATTCATACATGGATGATTAGGTTACCATCCCTTCCTGCTGATGCTCAGTACTCCTACCTATATGCACCCGTTGCAGATATTACTTCCAGTTTAGTTGTACTCCATCATAGTTGGTTTGGCATTTCATAATGGTAAGCAATGCCCACCTATTGTTAGGGAATAGATCATACCAGCAGAAAAAAATCTCCTTGTAACCAGGCATCCCATACCATGAAGCTGCCCTTCAAAGGTACAGCTTGGGTAGTGGAAATAAATGACCTCCTCCAGCTATGCCCTGGTAATAACTGTAATTTGACTAGTAGTGTTTACAAGCTTCTGCTCCCACCACCAGAATCCTAGATTTTCCTTATTGCTGTGTTTGTTTAAGTGTTTGTTCAGATACAAGCACAATATGAACTCAGGGATGAGCCAAACAGGCTCTGGTTGCATTCTTGTAAGCATATAGTGTACCAAATCTGCTGACTGGGCATATCTATGGAGACTGGGTAATCTTAGCACACCATAAAGCCTTGATGCTATAAGTATCTTCCTAGCTAAATAAGGGTGCTTTCCATCCCAAATGAAATCCATTGGGTCCCTTTGTATTACCTGCACCAATGTATGAAAATGGAAATTAGGAAGACACCTACCAATGAATAAAAATTTTGGGAGTAGTACCATATGCACAGCAGATGCTTTAGCCATCAGTGAAAATTATATTCTCTGCCAAGCTGCAATTTTATTCCACACACACATGCTAACACTATATGGGGGTTAACATCTATCATTTTCTTAAGGGAACCTGATATACAGATGCCTAGAGTGGGCAATCTGCAGTTCCAAGATTGGCAGATTACTAGGTGCATTCCAATAGCCATGGAAGTAAAATTGACTTCCCTCTATTAGCATAATGCCCTAACATTAGAACCTCCCCCTAGGTCCCTGAGAAGGTTTTGCAGCCAAGTTGTTCGGTTGGCAGTGAACCAACTAAAGTGCTAATCAGGGTGTTGTCATTTAGTAGCCTGATGCCTCCGTGTCTGTAGTACTGTTTTATGGCCATAATCAAAGACTCCACTGCTATTATAAATAAGAAAGGGGAAAAGGGGTAACACTGCCTGACTCCAAGAGAGAGAGAAAAATGTTCAGAGCAAGTAATGTTTGTGACCATCTGCATCTATAGAGCCATAAACTACAGTCTACATCAGTTTAGAAACTCCCCAGAAATCAGAAAATGCATCAGGACTTCCTATGGGAAGTTTCTGTTCAAAGTGTCAAGGGTTTATGAAAGTTCAGAAAAAATGCCACAGCTGGAGAAACAGGAGTTGGCACAGTTGCTTAGCTGCATACCTCTCAACCTCTTGCACAAAAAATCTGGAGAAAGCCTAAAATAGTGGGGTGGGTGCAATGGCCCAAAAATAGGGACAGATTTTAAATATTTCTCTTATAAACTTAGAAAATTGCTAGAATAATATAATTTGTGTTAGCATGCATTTTTCTGAAGGATATGAAGTCTGAAACTCCAATGTATATCATTATTTAGTGACTTCAATCCCAAGTGATTTGCCAGAAAAGCCCAAATTTTAGGAGGAAACAGCCAAAATATGCTGCAATAATCTGGACAATCTGTAAAAATCTGGATAGTTGAGTGGTACTAGCTTCCAGAAACAGAACCTTAGCTAGGATTTTGCTTTCTACTGTTAAAATAGAGACAGGACAACAGCTGTTAAGATTTTTGGAGGTTTTGTCATCCTTTAGAAAAGTTACAATAGATGCAAATCTGGATGTGGTAGATAGCATTCCCATCTCACTGCTGCTAGTAAAGAGGTCCAGCAAAATGGACGCCGAGTCATTAGCCACTAGCAAACACAAATCAACCGGCAGCCCATAGGCCTATGTGTCTTGCCAGATTTCAATGGCTGGATAGCATTTTTAATTTCTCCTAAAGTAAAAGGTGAGTGGGTTCTGTCTCCTGCAGCTACACGGGCCATGCAAATCTGTCAAGGGAATCCTTGATGATGGGCTATCCCATTTGTTGTTGCATGTAGAGCTGTTGGTAAAAATCTCACATTACATTATTGATCCCTTGTGCAGAATATACCAGCTCATTTTTGTACATTCCTAAGAGCAGTAATTGCTTGGTCTAGTTTATTTTCCCTCAATCTACATGCCAGCAGTTTAGGGAAACTGGAAAAACCTACCGAATATGCCAGTCTGACTCTGCCAAAACTGATGCTGCCTGGCCATTTTGAGAACTTTTATTTTCTTTTTTTTTTCTTAACCCTAATTATCTCCTACTGAGAAACTGAGTCTAATCAGCTACCGTTCATATACTGTGCTGTCACACTCTGTGTTTACTACTCCTCCTCAAAATTTTTATATTGTGTAAATGTATAAAGTCTCTTTTACAGATCCACCACTTTGCGAGGGTGATTAGCGATTGTTGCTCTAAGCTAAAAATGTGATACCTAGCACTGGATTTCTTCTGCCATATCTCTATTTGCAAGCAAGAAAAAGTACATCCTAATGATGGAATGTAGCCTAGAAACTCTAGTGAACTTGGAAGTACATCAGCAGAATGTAATGATCAGAAAGGGCATTTCCCTATATATTGATCTATGATATGTCTTCTAATTTATAGTGAGTAACTAGAAACATGCTCAGTCTACTGCCTGACGCAGTCAATGGGGCAAAATAAGTATAAGCAGACTCTATAGGATGCATTACCCTCCAGGCATCCACCAGGTGGAATTCCTCAACCAGGAATTGATGATTTCCCTATGTTTTGTAAATCAGGAATTTGTTTCGGTCAATCTATCCAAGGACTCATTTAAGACTAAATTAAAGTTTCCCCTATAATAACCAGAAGACTGTGACCATCCATTTCACATAATGCTGCATAAAAATAATTAAAGTTTTAAATTCATGGTTATGGCCACTGAAATTACCTACCACCAAATACCCCTGACTTGTGCAAACTTTTACAAGTGCCCAAGTACCCTCTTTGTCCACCTTTCCTTCACATTTTTCCCAACCCACAAATCAGTGTCAAAACATTCCTTGCTGCTGATTTGCTGTATGATCCATAATGCCACCCATCTCACTGTTTCAGCATTTGTTTCATCACCATAAAATTAAGTTTTGTCTCCTGGAGGCATGCAATGCCTGCTTTCATAGACTGGATCTCATTCATAATGCAAGATGATTTAATTCTAGCATTCAGGCCTGTAACGCTCCATGACAGCCACCTCCCTTGCACCTACTCTCTACCTGCAGCAATCACAAAGCACTACACAAATAAACAACAAAAGCCACTCAAACGACGGGGGCAGGAATCACAGCACTTAGCTACCCCTTGCCAACAGAATTGAGAGTGCAGACATACCAATCATTACCCTAGGCCAATGCACCCTACACATACAGTAAGAAAAAAAGGCATTCACTCCCTCTAATATAATTGCAGGAAAGCAGGGGGTGGGGTGCGATGGCACCATCCCACTGCACTGACATAAGGAAGTATGTTAGTATGCCAAAAGCTTATCCAACAGATTATTAAAGAAAAACTGAAGGAAATATCAACATGCAGCCAACAGCAGTGAAGTAGAATCTACTCTCAGCATTCCAAAATGAATGCCGAAAGGCACATCCAGTTTCAGTCACTAACAGCATTGGGTGAAGATCAAGAAGAAGAAAGAAGTCCCTGGTTCTTTAAAATAATACCCACCAGATCAACTCTAGCTTGTGCTTTTTCAATCAGTTCAATCTTCTTCAGGGCTGGATCCACCTCGGTAAAGTCCATAGTAATCCCTTGTTCATCTTCTGAGAGGTTGTCTAATGTAAGATAATTGTTGGATTGAGTGAAAGAATGGTCTTGGTTTCACTGTGTTAGGGGCAATACTGAATCTGCTGATGGATGATTGACAGATGGTGTTGGCATATTCTTTGTTTTCTTCTTCCCTGGCACTTTCCATTTCTGTTCTTTTCAGTTAAGTAGTTTTCCTGGGGCATCAAGACCTGGTTTTATTAATTGTAGCAAGGGTATTGGAGCATCAGCCCATCTGCTTAAAAAGCTCTCTGTATCCTGCAGATGATGAAAACCTGGGTACTGTTCATTTCTTTGAACTTGCAGCAGGGCAGGGAAACAAAGTTGGACTGCATACCCCAAGTATTTGAAATGTTTTAGAACAGGTACCAGTGCCTTCCTTTTATTGAAAAGCAAGGTGTTATAATTAGGTGCAAAATGGACAGGAACATCTTAAAGCACATAGTTTAGACCAATATCACTCACTGCTTGTAGGACTACTTCTCAGTCCAGATAGTTTAGGACATGAATTAAAAAATGTCATGGTATTGATCTGGTGTGCCCACTCCACCATCAGCTAGGTATTTCACTTCAAAAATTGAATAAGGGCTACCTGTGCAAACTTAACCAGGTTGCCCCCTTCCGATCTTTCAGACAGGCCAATTATCTGTAAATCATTGTGGTGAGATTTATTTTTGAGGTTATCAAGTTTGGCCTTCAACCATAGTTCCATGCAATGATGTCCACCAACTGTCTGATATGATGGGCTAACACTGCTTGCTACTCCATTAGTTCTTGATGTTGCCTTTCTAAGTTTGAATTTAGCATGGGCACCTCACATTTAGTTTTTGCAACTGTCATTTTAGTGTTTGATGATCCACTTTTACATCTTGTAATAACATGTTCAGAGCTGCCCGACAGCTCTATATATCATCAAGTTCAACCTGTGATATCTCAGAACCAGAGGTTACTTTCCACTTACACTTCATGGCCATGTTGCTTGATTTATAGGCCATATAGGGGATGTGGGTGAATTCTGAACCCGAAACCATTGCTTTCACTCCACAAGTCAAATGGCAAATAAATGAGTGTTGGTAAATGCCTAGTGTGTGTGCAAAGATACTGTAGATAAATTACTTCTGGCAAGATAGCACACAATTTATGTTTGCATCTGTGCGTGGCCTTGAGTATCCCCCCATTTGCCTCATATTCTTTTATAGCTACATTGCTCTTTTTTTGGTTTTCCCTTTTTGCTTTTTTCACAAAGCCTTGCCCATAACTCCAAATAATATATCGCTGACGCATTCTCAACTTTATTTACTCATTTAATGTGCCTCTGACTCCTAACTTATTTGCAACCCTTCCCCAGATGAAAAAAAAAATCAACTCCCCTAAAATCCATTAGTGTCGTCTTTGTATTCCCTTCTCATCAGTCTGAACCACAGAATGGCAAAATCACTATTGGCTAAAAGGTCATTTCTTCAGATATCCCTGACCATCCTCTGTCAAGGTTGGAATCACTTCCAAAATGTTAATATTTTTGGTACAGTCTTGCACCAGATGGCAGAATCCTTTATTGTCCAAGACCTTATTGCACTTACACTTCCTTTCCTCTCTGGAGCCTGGAATTATGCAGTCTGAGCCAAACGGATTTAGATCTTCCAAGAGGATAACCTTCTTCCCTCATCCCATTTGTTTTTACTCTTCTGCCAGGCTCTCATCCTTCTCCCTTGCCATGTCTTTGGGCCAGTACAGTGCATCAGACACAAGCATTCCGACCTTCTTTTAACATAACCACTCGTGCACGTATGTCAGCTTCCAATCCTGCCTGCTTCCTAATACTCTTTGTGGCATGCTTATCCTCTTCCTTCTTTCCAGTTGCTGCCATTCCTAAACAGCTTATAACATAGCTCCTGCATCTTGCCTTATTAAGGAACCATGCTTCTCTGATACTATCAATATGCAATCCAACAGTGCTTGCAGCTCCCCATTTTCCTTACAAACTCTGGCTACCACATGGTGAGCATTTTTGAGAAAGCTGCTTCACATCTTATGTTATGTGTCTACTTTCTTCTTCTGATTATTACCTGAGTACCTGTTTTGCTTCTGTGGTGTTTCTCCCTTTTTCCCTTATAATTTAAAGGTGTTTCCCTTAAGATGTACATTTTCAGTCAAGCTTTCCTTCAAGGCCAACATGGACCAAGTCCCTGAACAGAGTGGAAATCCATGCTATGTCTTCCCAGTTTTTCTACAATTCACAAGCCCTTGTCCCTTGTCCACTGCTGCAAACACTGATTATAATTGCTAATCCACTTATATTATATTATTATATTATAACATTATATATTACATTATTATTATATTACACTATTATATTGGCTGCTAGCATAGTTAGCACTTTTGAGAATGCTAACTTCCAGTACTAATATGGCAAATATCTCAACTCACTGTCCCACTTTCTACTACTTAAAATGTTCTTGTGACTTGTAATTTTGGCTTTTACACCAAAACATGTGTCTACTTATTTGCCATACTTGCAACTCTAGTCATCTCCATTGTTTGTCTAACTGAATACTCTGACAAAGTTCCATTGTTACCTGCTTTTTCATGTCTCCCTTACCATGATTTGTAATCCCAGCGGTGATGGAAACTTTAGTTACAGAGTTCCAATTTGCTTTGTACACTAATACTCCCTTACTTCACAGACTGTCTCATGTCACTTCCTGTCTAAAAACATTACCCCCTCTATCTGCACCGTTTGCAGTCCTCTTCACTATTTGTGCTTTCGTGTTGTTCTAATCCTTTTTCTGTCACTTTTGTTCCCTTCATATGAAGCTTCTTAACTGTTTTGTCTCTTTCAACCTACATACTTCCCATCTGGCTGAGTTTCTCTCCATGATGACTTTAATACTGATTTTTCTGTACTTATGGCTCCTATAAGGCAACATTTCGATTTGCTTTCATATTTCACTTGTTATTGGTATCACTACAAATGAATTATTTTTCTAAAACAGCAAACATAAGCTCCTGTGTACATCAACATACATAAACTTCATCAGACAATCCATTCATTCATATAGCCATCCATTTATCTATCCATCCACAGCCACTTCTCCCATGATAGCACTAATAAACAACTGGTGAATAAATGACAGTTTGTAAATAAAGGCACATTTCAAGACTCAAGGAAAACACAGCTGTAACAACTTCTTCATTCCTTTTTTCCATCTACATACCTTGTTCTGACTCTGTTTTTGATTGGGATTCTTTCAGCATGGTAACTCTTGATTTCCACTCCTTAGATAATTCATATATAAATTCTGTTTTGTTTTCACTCACACTGTATATAACATAATTTATTGATTGTCTTAATTCTCTCAAGCAAACTATGATATTCACTTTGTCTATACGTACATATTGCATTCTATCATTCACGCTGGATCTAATGTCATGTATCTCTTGTTTAGCTATTGTGTTTTCCCTGGGCTGGGACTGAAATGGGTCCAATGGGTCCAATGGGAACAGTGCTTTACCCATGCTTGACCCATGTTCTATAAACAGCATGGGTGTCTGAGGAACTGAGCTTGGTATGATGAGCTTGAGCACTGACACCAGCTTGATTTTCCTTGAAAGAGGGAGAATACTAGGCCCATAGTGTTGTTAGCATTTGGCAGTGACATGGAGTATTACCTAGATGCAGATGCAGTGTTGTTTAATGCTGTGTCAGGCAGGAACTCCTTGCTGATCTGAAAAAAAAGAAGTGCGTGTGTGTGTGTGTGTGTGTGTGTGTGTGTGTGTGTGTGTGTGTGTGTGTGTGTGTGTGTGTGTGTGTGTGTGTTTATGGGTGTGGGTATGGGTGTGTGTGTAAAAATGCATCCCTCTGAACTTCAACAGGCAGCTATGTAAAATGCACGAGTATCTTAAGGGAGAGAAGGCTAGGATAATCTACAGAAATTACAGTTTATCCTCTCTACACTACCCATATTTTATTAATGGAGAAATGGTTGAGCAAGCTTGGTTACCCATGCTTAAACAAATTGACCATCAGGCTCTTTCCTAGTCTCAGGTTGTCTAGGTCTCACCCCCCCCCCCCATATAAACTGGCTTTTTGGTTGTTGGTAGTAGAGCTATGGGCAAGAGTCCTAGAAACATGGGGGGAAAGCATGTTAGGCATCACAGCCCCTGGTATGTGTTCATGGCAGATGGGTAGCCATTACCACACTGTCTTCAGGCAGGATCATATGTCATTATGGGGGGGGGCATCTACTGAGGAATCGAACTCCACAAGCCTGAATTGAATGTCTGGTGCGGTGTGACCAAAGTTGAGATGGACAAATATCATGCATGTCTACATGAACATCCTTGCCCTATGGTGTAAGCGATGGCAATTCTAGAATAGTGTCTCCCACATTCACATGATTGTCTAAGGCCAGGGTTGAGGCAGGAGTGGAGCCAAAAGAGTGTCATCTATGGCCATATGTGCACCCATGGCCAGGAAAAGAGGAAAAATTGAACCCCAAAGAGAGTTATCCACTGCCACATGAGTGGTCATTGGTCAGGGTCTGTCCAATCATCAGTGCAAGGTGGTCATGTATACCTACAGTGTGCAGCTGTACTCTCTTTTGAATATGCCTGCCATTTACAAGCAGCTAAAAGGACCCAAATATGGTTGTCAGTCAGGCTGCCACTCCCTGCAGTGGCTGGCAGTATTTAAGGAGAACATGAATATAATCCTGCAGGATATGCAGCACAATGAGCACCTCTGATATGATCCAGTTACCATTCATATATGCCGGGATGACAGCCCTGCACATTAACTAGCTGATGCCTAGAGTAACATGAACATCATGGAACAACTTAGTCTTAAGGTGGTGCCAGGTGCCAGTGTTTCTCTACCTTATGTCTTGTCTATGTATCTCAGATGTTGTGCATGACTTCGATACTGGCTGTGTTTATACTGTATATGTATCATGTATGGGTTCACATGGATGGAACATCCTTTACTAAAGACAAGTGGTACAGTAGGGACATCATTCTCTTGTTGACAATGATATTGTGTCTTTAGAATATGCCAGGAGCACAAAACATTAATCATCAGCATCTTCAGATATAGTTGTGCAGACCTGTATGCTAGATCCTCTGCCAATGACTGTGAAAGCAAACCAATAACGTAAACATGTCTAAGATGCTACACATGTGACCCACATCATAATACATCAAATCAGCAACTACATGCTAGGATTACGCATATCCTATAGCTGACAGAAATTAAATATGCTGTGTGTGACTGCAATTTGTAATGGCACTAGTTGATGTCTACTTGCAGTGGCATGTCACTCAGTTCAACAGATGTGTTCCCCATAGACATGCAGACTGTCATAACCTATGAAACAGGTTTATGCATTTGTTGCACTGCTGTTCCTTGGTGACAGCAACTCACATGGTGATATCTGAATACACTAGGCATATGTGCTACCAATGCCCTGTATGACTGGCATTCGTCAAAGCACATCTTGGGCATCCCCAACAGACATTTGGGCTGTCCTGGCCAGTCTAGCTCCCACATGCAGTTCACCACCCATAGCTAGTGCCCTGACAGTTTCTCCACTGAGGGTAAAAACAAACAGTTCAGTACCTGTCAGCTTCCTCAGATCCTCCGCCTCCTACACATCTAATTTAACCTTAATTATTTACCCTTTCATCCTAACAACCCTACAACTCTTTTCCTGCATGTACATCATACATTCTACCACATGCAACTCACACATGACATGCTTTATGCACCTTCAGTTAGAGTTCTGTCCTTATTGTTGGGCATAATGTATATATACTGTATGTATACTGTGACAATGTTATTAATATATTAATAGTAGCTTACAATTTTCCACCAAATGTATTGCCCTCAAAGTCCATAATTTACATTCTCATAACTTTGACATAATATGTAGCTTGATGATGTCCTCTGGGATTGACCGCAGTGGCCAGCCTATCTACAGCTATGTCTATTGCCATACATGTAAGATTCTGGCAGTGACCCTGTGGTACACTTGCAGCACTATCCAGTTGTGTCCACTCATAGCATTTATGCATCATACCATTTTCTGCCATACCTTAAATCAGAAAGCCTTGTCTGTCTTACCTTTCTCAAAGATTCTTCTACCATGCATGTAGAAGACCTGCAAGCAGAATGTCAGTCGCTAATGTGGTGAATTTTTCCATATACTGCCATTATTTTGGTGTCAAGAGTGCTTCAGTGCACTTGTTGAAACAGACATTTATTTTATTTTATTTCTTTATTTATTTATCATTTGTTGACCGGGAAAGTCCAACTAGGTTCCACAGATCCTGTTTTCAGTGGAGGCCCGGGGAGAAATGCTCCAGAAGCATGTCTTTAGAATGTGGGAGGTAACCGGAGTACCCGGAGGAAACCCATGCAAACGCAGGGAGAACATGCAAACTCCACACAGAAGGCACTCCAGCCGAGAATTGAACCGGAGAACCTCTTGCTGTGAGGTGACAGCATTAACCGCTGCACCACTGCTCCGCCCAATGTGTGCATCAATGTGTGCATAAATGGCTGTCCATAATGAGCAACACCCACCCTCACTGTCTCTACCATCTCTCCTCTGAGTATTGCCTTGTCCAATGTTGTCTGCTATGACATAACTGCTCTGACAATGTGCCAGACTGTGTTATATGAGGGCATGTCATTGGCATATACTGCCCATTATGTCACTGCCAGCAACCCAGTGTTTGCCCAGTGAACCACTCTGTCCCAGCATCCCCTTCCATGTGGGCATGCAACATAGCCTGCTTGTGATCTTCTTGGATTCAAACCCACAACAGGTATGTAAGCTCTCATGCTTATTTCTTATGGTCTGTGCAACTGGCCCATGAAAGTGACTACAACTTTTCATTTTTGCACAATGATGAAAGGATGGATTTTCTATGTACCACAGGAACAGTATCTCTTGTGTCTGTCACATGTGACATTACATACTGGAAGAACCCCCTCCCCTTCCAGCATTTTATCTGTCCTGCCTATTCCATATATCCTTACCATTTTTGGGCACCACCTCAGCACAGTCTGCCATATACCTCATAGGTCCACTGCAATGTTAGCAGACCTCAGTCTCTATGGTGTGGTAAGTGTCGACAGCATCCATGCAGCATGGAGTTGTCCTTGCAATATAGTATATATTACAAGCACTCCTGTCTGCTCTCAGTTCCTCTATATGCCATTTTTTTTCCACTTTTACTCTGTTTATTTTTCAGTGTATCAGTCTCTGTAGCATGGTGACTGCACCGGTTATCATGCTGTAAAGGGGCCTGTACTACAGCAATTATGTCAGTGAGCTGTTGTAGCTCAACATTCTCTGAAATGTATCCATAATGGAATGCTTTATCAGTCCTATTCCACACTATGAGTCTCTGTCTGACTCATGCACATGCACTGTAATCAATGAAGGTGTGATCAGCTTTATAATCAAGCCTTGAGTATTTGAAGTAGACTAATGCAATGGTCATTGTACTACTCAGCTGCCCATCATGGCCATACTTTGTATGAGGGTACATAGGTTACATATGTCTGTAGATCCTGACTGCACAGGTGTTGCTCTACCCAGCACTACTGACCTCTTGCATTGTGCTGCCATAGATGGGCTTTGGATTACTGTACTGCCCATCTGTACTGATTACATACAGTTTCCAAGTGCAGCATTACACCATGGTTAGCATTTTATATCCTGCACATAACCTGACAAGTGGATATTGCCTCTGTATGATCTGAGTGTGGCAATTCTGTGTAGTGCAAAAGAGAGCTACGATCTTTCTACACCTGTTACATATGCAGTACAGGGCAAGTATGCAAGAGGAAGGCTATAAAAATCCCTGGATGATTGTTGATTCCTCTCACTTGCATACCAGGGCAGTAAGCAATACCATGAGACTCACCCTTTATGATGAGCACTGCTGCAACAAATACAGTGATCTGTAGAGATGCCACACAGGCTTTCTCTGTCAATGGCAAGAAGATGTTAGGGAGAAACAGCCTTCTCAAGAACAGTAAGTGTTCTTTTTTTGCTGATTATTACCAATGGAGGCCTTAACCCATAAGTACAGGCTCATTCTGCTCTGCAAGCTTACATTGTGCTCATTAATATACCGTGTTTTATGTGTGCTTTACAGTGCAGCTGGAAAGTGCAGAAAGCAGACTTGTTGTGGACACTCCAGGCCGGCAGGGGCATGTGTATTGTATTGCAGCCAGAACTGTATCTGTTCTTAAACTGTGCTTAACCTGATTATCACAGAACTGGACATCTTTTCACTGTATTGTAAGACCTCATTGCATACTTTTTCAGTGGTCGTTAGACTGCTATATTTTTAATGCATTTCTACCTGTGCTAATGTCCTTAATTGTGTTACTTATTCCTGGAAGTGCATTGTGCATGACAAGCATACTGACCCTGTGTTCCACTGCTGTTAAGCTTCTGTGTTTTTATTTTAAATATTACAAAATGCTATTGTTTATTGCCTCTTAAGGTTGCTATTGCCATTGCAGTCTTGTCTTTGTAAGATGGCCACTTTGTAATATGTTTGTAACCATGCTAGTGTCATTCACTGTGCTAGCTCTTCCTGAAACCTGCACATGTATGACATATGTACTGAAGATGTGCACCACTGCCTTAGGCTTTATTTTCCTCTTTGAACTATTGCAGTATTAATTAGTCATTTATTACCTATTTTTCCTGCTCTTTTCCATGCACAGCCATTCATATCCACTGGTATTATCCCCATCCATATCAGATGTCTTCCACAGACCTATATATAAACAGGGCCCTGCTGACCTTTTTCCTTCTAGGGCTGTGTTAATAAAATTCACCACATGTTATTAACCATTGCTGATTGTGTCCTCTTCTCTTTCTCTCTCAAAATCTTTTTTTAATTACGTTGCTTTGTTGTTCTTTTTTTCTCCATTTACATTCATGTTTTCTTGCAGAGTAGGTGGGGACGAAGCACTAGGCCATTGTATCTTGTACCAACAACCACATGAGTTGCTGAGACCCTGCAATCCACAGATCAACCTCTCTGCATGGTGTGAAAATATATTCTGTGGAAGATGACATGAAAGACTTGCTGGTGGTTTGATGCTGCATATATATATATATATATATATATATATATATATATATATATATATATATATATATAGATATATATATAGATATATAGATATATATAGATATGTATGTATATACTACCAAACATTAGCGGACCGGAGTTCTGCTGTGGCAACCCCTAACCGGGATAAGCCAAAAGACACAAATATATGTGTGTGTGTGTCCCCCGGATTCATGAACCTTGCGCCAGGCGCCAGCATAGCGTCGGCGTTATAACGCCAAATATGGCTGCTGAGCGATTCAGGTATGAATGAATTCCACGTGCACTACCGGCGTGCGCCGGACCGTCTCCGCCCCCGGCTTAGGTATGCAAAACACACTGTGTGCGGTATTGCACCATGCAAATGAGGGCAAATAGCGATCCACGAAGTGGCGCAGGCGTAGCGTAAGGGCACGGCAATGAAAACCAAAAAAAAAGGTTTACATTTACCCAAACATGACCGAGGAGTAACGGAAGGCTGTCAAAGTCAGGTATCATATAGGTGCAATATGCCAATGTGGAAAGGCACCGAGAATGTCCAAAGAAAATATGCACAAAATGTAAAAAATGACATAAATGGCACGTACGTAGAAAGAACAGCAGACCCCCGGGATATGTGCACAGAAGTTGCAAAGCAATGAAATAATATGACAATGTCCTAAAAGAGCAGTATAACACACATCAGCTGCACAGCCACCACACACCATAGTATGTATGTAAAGCTTCAACCCCAGCGCAATGGTTGTCAAGGAGTGGTGGCGGTGTTCGGCGCCGTAACCATGTATTAGTAGTCAATTCCATGCAAATGAGGCAGATAATAGTGAATCGCAAAAACGGCGCCGGTGTAAGGATGGAGCAAATGGCGTAGCGGTACTACACCGAGGAGTGGCCTACACGAGATACATGTCAACCACAGAGGGGTGTGCCACATTTGGAGGAAGGATATTGGAGGTCAGCAAATCTGGGCTGTACAATGCACATCACAGCATCAGGGCTGGCGTGTTAGGAAATAGATGCGCTGAGAGTACATAATGCGTGTACAGATGCATGTGCACGAGGATGACTACGTTCCCTAAACCAGTCATGTGACGGCCTCCCCGTCAACAACCACGGATATAGGAAGGTAATGCAGAGAATATGAGGAAATGCGGAAGCAGTGTAAATGGAGCCGTAATGAGCAATCAACACCAATCAATCCAGGAAGGGCAAACGCCGGCAGCTGATAACTCTGCATGCAGACTCCTGCATAACGGGGAGGCATATGAATGCAAAGATAGTAGGGGATGTAGCAGAAATGCAAAGAGCAAATAACCGAAATAGCACAGCCAAGTACAGAGGTAGCATAACTGCGGCTGCAGATAAAATGCATCATATGCCATGTGCCTGCAGGATGCAGTAATGTAAGATGCAAAGCCAAGGCAATGCAGGCAACTGTAATGTAACACTACAGGCAGTACCGTTGCAGTTGCAACCGTAAAACCACGGAAATAAGCCATGGATACGGCTGCACAGACACACCCAATGACATCACCGGGTATACAGCACAACAGTATTAAGTGTGAATGCACACAACACACAGCGCGATTTCCCAAACGCCGCACCGTAGGGTGTAAACAGGCGGGAACTTTTAATATGTATATGCTGGGTGCCGCCGTGGCCATGATGCATAGGTATGTGGCAGAGACAGACGGAGTTGCGGAGGGTGGTGCCGACAACTACCGTAGGCCTCACAGGAGAAGGAGAGTGTTCAGACCAAGGGTGACCTACCAGGGGCTGCGAGACCTGGAGATAGTAGAGCGCTACAGGGTGGACAGGGACACGTTACAGCAAATAGTGGAGCTGTGCCGGCCGCGACTGAGGACAAGAGACAACAGAGGGAGCCCATCCCAGTGGACACAAAGGTATGTGTGAGCTTGCGAATACTGGCTACAGGTACCTTTCAAAGGCCAACCGGGGGCATAATGGGCATCTCACAGGCATCAGCATCCAGGGTACTACACCAGTTCCTGGATGCCATGTTACCACATGCCCATGAGCACATAAATTTCCCCACATCTCAGGAGGAGTTGGCTAGCAATATGCGCCGCTTCCACCGTGTGGCACAATACCCGGAGGTCCTGGGTGCGATAGACTGTACGCACATAGAAATTAAGTCACCACCGGGGGAGCAGGGTAGACGCTACATAAACCGCAAGGGATACCCCTCCATCAATTGCCAGGTCGTGTGCAATGCGCAGGGCATTATCATGGATGTGTGTGCTGGCAGCCCTGGAAGCTACCACGACTCCCATATCTGGCATGCCTCACAGCTGTATCAGGTATTCGCCAGGGGGGACATCACACAAGGTCACCTTGTGAGGGATGCTGGCTACGCACTGGAGCCGTGGTTGATGACACCCATCAGAAATGCACACACACACATGCAAGAACGCCATAATGAGGCACACGCACAAACAAGAATAATCATAGAGCGTGTGTTCGGGATGTTGAAATCACGGTCCCGGTGCTTGGATACATCCGGTGGAGCCTTGCAGTACTCTCCAGGCACAAGTGCCCACATATTCATAGTATGTTGTATGCTACACAATATGATTCTGCGGAAACAGCTGCTGCAGGGACATAATGCCGGAGGGCCACCAAGCCCGCCACAACTGCCAGGGCAAGCACAGGCACAGGGCGTTCAGCGCCATGGACACACTGAGCCAGCCCCAGTAGGTAGACAGAGGCGTACCCAATATGCCTACGCCCTGGCAAAGAGGGAACGCATAGCACATACTTTGACAGTGTAGGCCCCATGGACTGACACCTCCTGACCTGCACACACAGTAAAATGGACGCCACACAAACATGATCGCCCGTAATGTGTACCGTATGTGCGGACGTATGTGTGACTCCAACAAAGGCACCGCCCAAACACTGCACACCCAATAGCCAGCAGAGCATGGAACGCCAACACCTCACCGCCGCGGTTCTACAGCACACGGCGTGGCCATGCTGCCACTATCGCCGCAAGGCGACCATATATGTAATCATGTGCATAAACAGAAAAGGAAATAGATATCAGTACACATCTAGAAATATATGCATACACAGATATAAAGTACAACAGGGTAATATGGAACCCAGGGATGCAAGTTCACAGATAAGTAAGACGCGAAATCACCACATAGTAAACATAGTGACCGACAACCCGATCATCCGGGAGGGTGGGCAGAGCAGGTAACGCCAGCCATGGAAATGTCAACCTGCATCAATACATATCCGCGTGTCGGGATGGTCACCAGTCCACGGTACAGTAACGGGATATGTGCGTGTCATATCCATAGGATATGAGTGCGGAGATACATGCCGCCACCGGTGATGCGGCCAACGTACGTATTGTGTTCAACCGTCGGTGCGGCGGCAAGCATACCAGTGAAGTGTATGACATTATGAGGAACGCCTCATTTGGGGTGTAAAACAGTTCATGTTCCTCGCAGTTCCTCAAAGTTCCACATTGAAAATGTCTGTCAAACATCCATTGTTAGGAATGTATATAAATGACATCCTGGTAAATAGAATGTAATCATAGTAATTCATTAAAGGTTCTTCACTGTAAGTAAATCAGCATATTATAATCAACCTATGACCTACTTAGCTGAAGTTGTCACTATGCCATTACTATGTGTTCCACATTATGCCCATTTGTTTCACATTACTAATGTGTGTGTTCCTCACTCTGGAAATAGAAGGTTGAGAGCCATGGCGGCAATATGTGTATGTGTGAGGTGAGGTTGTCGTGTGTTCCGCTGTGTGTGTGTAATGTGTGTGCCACTGTAAAATGTGTATGTAGATGACATGTCACAGGCGGAGTGTAATAACATGCGTAGGCATACAGTACAGGAACCATAGGTGTATGTACAGCAGTACCCACAAAGTAGTACTGACATCTCCTCAGTGGCTATGCACGTGGCGACGTAAAATGATGCAAAGCGGAAATGTCCCAGAATGTACCACAGGGCCATAGCCAACAGGAGATGCAAAGGACGCATGTACAAACCATGACCGTATGTATGGCGGCCATAAGGTACACTCAACACGGTCCGTCGGCAGCGTTACACAGCATCAGGCATGTACGGCGAAAATACGAATGTGCTATCCCGGCACCGATCGGGAACACTTACGGTCCCGTAAATACCGCTGTGTGTTCCACGACCGTGAAGTAATCAAGCGGCACATGAATAGGAGGCTACCGGTAGCATACAGGCCGTCCCAAGTATAGGACCACATTCACCGTAACTATCAGCGACAAAATGCCAATGGATAGTAGGCACGGACGAACATCCGCAGATATATAACCCATGTGAAGGAGGAATACGTGCAGGAAGCACACATGCAGGCGATACCGACAGCACACGACATCAACAAAACAAACATTCCCGGAACAACAGACAGGTAACCTGCAGCCCCCCAAGCAGGGATGGAGCACACACACAAGCATATCCCGTATGTATAAATGCAAGACTCACACCCGGTACCCTTACCCACATCCGCAGATATACCCCATCGCACATATCAAAGGGATAACAGCTAAAACCGTAGCAAAACATACAGGCAGTCAATGACAGCGGCATACCCACAACAAGCTCGTGGGAAACACTAGCAGCGGCTGATGCATCCTTGCATCCGTTGTGTACAGGAATATAACAGCTATGTTACACATCTGAATGCACAACGCCATCGACAGCCGCCGCCAGGACACGGACACCCACATGTCGAACAGAATACCATACCCAACACACACAATCCACGGCTAACACCACAGCGAAATGTACCCGACACCACACATAGCGGATGCAGTCACACAAACATGATACAATACATACCATCCTCACGAAGGTATTGCAAATAACCAACGGCCACACGAGGAAAGAACCATGTCCTAGTGCCGACGCGTAACGAACGAAAGGAGGGGGATCACCGGTGATATGCGCATAAGTACACACCGAGGAACAGCTATTGGCCTGATTAACCCACATGCCTCAGGTGACGACGAATATAAGGAAGACTCCCTGGATATTCAAACCGTATGTTCATACCGAACAAAGAAGGAATACTAAAGGACTAACAAGTAAATACAGAAGATAGAACCAAAGGCGGAAAGGTATGTCGAACCCACGACATGTACTGGTGTGTAGCATACGATAGGTATGAATCTGTACAGTATGTGAATGGTGTGTGTAGGTAAAGATACCTGTCCATCAGGCAGAGAGAGGTGAAGGTTGGTTATGTAATGCTAAGCCACGCAGCATACCAACGACTGTGGACAACGTGTGCAGAGCAGTGGGACAACATGTACACACCGGGATAACCCAGGTTAGGCTTGCCACCTTTTCAAATGGCCAAAGTGGGACATCTTCGGGACACACATCAGATGTTACAGGTGGACACATACCCATGGTCAGTACAAAGGGTAAAACTGTACTCATTTGCCTAAATAAAAGCGTAGTCTTGTAGCAGTTAAGTTGCTTATTGTGTGTCTTGTAACATTTAGGAATGTACATACATAAATAACTATGTTATGCAACTCTTACATAAAAATGGGACATAATTATGTCCTACAATCTCAGGACATTTGCCATTTGTAATATGTTTTGTCAGGACACAACTGCCCAAAGAGGGACTGTCCCTTGCAAAGTGGCACAGGTGGTAACCCTACCCCAGGTCTGCCATAGGGGTTGCAAACACAGAACAATGCCACCACCCACGCTGATGCTGGCAGTGGATATCCAACAATGAAGTGCCACAGCAGGGGATAGGACATGTATGTATAGTGTCACAGCACACTCGAGTCACAGCACATTCGATGTCATACGGAATGTGCGCACGACGTGCACGTATCCCACGCAGTAGGGGTGACTATGTCAATTATGTGTAATGCAAAGCTGTCATGATGGATATGTTCAGAAATCATAGACAGTATCACAGGCACAGCATGCATGATGGAGGGATGGCCTAATGTTATGTACATACACAAGATATGTATGGCCTGCACATATGGGACAATGTAGTAGCAGAATAGGTACCCGAAATGGAGGGAACAGCAAGTAACCATGTCCAAACGTTCCATAGCAGGTGCAATGTGTGCCACAATGATGTCCAGCAGGGCCGTGTGTAAACACATGTGCAATGTACACAGTAGTGACACCCCCCCCCATGGTAGTGTCCACTGAACGGCAGAAGTGGATGTCAACTGTTATGTCTATACAGTACGTCCGCTGTGGTGGTACCATGGGTCTGTGTCACCCTACCAGCAAGGGAGCTATCACATGACTAGTGACACAGTGTGCCCCTGTGGGATGTGCACAGGACCTATGTCCCACAGCACGGTGTGTGTCCAGTCTGTGGATGTCACACAGGCCCAGGCGAGAAATGTGGCATGTGTGCACACATGCAGGACTGCTCCTCCCACCCTGCCCACTGCAAACGCCATGTAGGAGTACTACATGCATCAGTACTGTGGAGAACATGGCCCATGGCAGAGTAGATTACACCCCTGTGTTAGTGGCATGCAGGTGAGTACAGATGTGTTACATGACTGTCATTTGCATATGTAAACTGTCTGAGCCGGGTAGAGATCACAGCATGACTATACTGAGACATGTAACGTTGTATCCATTGTGTAAGGTACACCACACATCCGTGTACATGTGTGTATGGCACAGGTACAAGGGCACCCAAGGTATCAGCTAGACATACGGTCCAGAAATGCGTGGTCCTGCACATGTGTACCCACGCCATGGTGGAATATGGCAACCACAGCACCATGTGGGGCATGTGTGTGTACATCAACCATGTACAACGTGATATGCCTGCATAGGGACAGTATCCATGTGATACACACCGCATGACTGTCAGTATGCAAAGGTGATGTGTATGCACTATGTGTGATGTAACTGATGCAATGATATCTACATGATATATCTGCCACACTGACACCTGTATGGGTGTCAGCAACATGAGTAGGATGAGCTAGAATGCTGCCAGGTATGTAGAAGTGGTATATGTAGGCATGTACAGTACTGTGTGACAGCAGGTAGTGTACATATGCAAATACTGAGCATGAGGGGCCACATGTCTGAGGACTGTGCAATGTCACACGTCCCTGACTTGTTGTAGTTAGCATGATATGCCTGCACCACTGTGTGAACTGTACAGAAGGCACATGGCGTAACATCCCGAGACATAGGGTACGATGTGATGCTGGATGTGTACATTGGCAATAGCATAAAGTGGAATGGTGCTGAAGGGCAAAGAGCGGAGCATGTCTGATGTGATACCCTCTGTACTACCCCAACCACCCATGCAATAGTATGACAGGTGGCCAGCATGGGATGTGGTGTGCTGTTGCGCACAGAAGCCCAACAAGGGTGCCAGTAAAGGCATGCAGGTAGTCAATGAGTGTGTGAAGCATGTATGTCAAGATGTGGCCCAGTGCCATACTGAATGGCCCAGTCATGGGTGTAGAGATGCAGCCCCATACGTACAATGCAGTACCATCCATGTGTAGTGTGATAGATGTGGTAGTGTGGTGGTCAGGGTACACAACGTACATGAATGGGCTAGCAGTCACTGCAGTGTGCTGCTGCAGAGACATGTAACAGCCAGGTTGGCGGGATACAACAACTATGGCGGTTTGAGGTGACATTGGGACTGTGTTCCCGGACATAACATGTGCATGGCAGTACTATGTATGTGTCCACAGGGTTAATACAATGTCCAGCCAAGGATTGGAACCCTGTACTGAGTGAGAGTGTGTATTGTTGGTAGGTACCCCACTGGCAGGCACGATGCCAGCAACATCTGTGTTGGCAATGCCTGCATGACTGTGGTATGCCGCATTGAATGTGGATGTAGTCAAACAGCAGAGACATACCACCACACTGCGTGAGGGCCCACACTGCAATGTCTGGCAGTCATGTGTAGGTAGCTAGCTGTGGAGTATGTCATGCACCATGAGGACACACCATGACTGTCAAGTGACACACAACACACAGGTGAACATAACTACCGTGCAACAGCCTGCACATGTGCCCATACAGCACGTGTGCATGGAACAGGAATACCACTGTGGCGTCTGTGAAAAGGCCAGTACCACCATGTCTCAGTGTGGAATAGCATGGTCCCTACCAGTGTGTAAATGTAGCAGAAGTGCACTGTGATCAGTGTTGGCATAGGCACGTGGACTGTCCAGGGTGCGGGGTGCCATGCCATCAACTACCTCTGTCAGTGGATGTCAGTAATACCGGCTGTAGTGTGTATGTACCATGCATGCTGCTATGGTTGTGTGTTTAGGGTGTGGCTAGCAGGGATGAGAAGCATGGATGTTCAGCAAACAGAGGCGGAGGTGTGTAGGCCTAGCACACAGACACATGGAGGTTTGGTGCATGCCGAGGGCAGTGTAGGTATGGTATGTGTCGTGTAATGTGTCACCCAGCTATGCGTACTGCATGGCCAAGCATGTGTGGGTACATGGGAGTCCATACTAGGGAAGGGCGTGTTGCTGTCAATACATAGCAGTAGCAACTGTCCTAGGTACAATGTACAGTATGCCAACACGACCGGCATGTAACCTGTGGTGTACAGTGTATTCACTGTCGCGTGTCACAATGTGCGTGGCGATCACGAACATGGGTGTCTGAACATGGATTACCTATGATGCAATGTGTCATGGGAATAGGCAGGAGGTGAGTAAATCACGGTGTGGTGTGGGAACCACCACCCGTGTGTGTTACAGTCCAGGTATGTGCCTGGGAGGTATGATCTGTGTACAATCTGGACTGGCAGGTGTGCCGTGTAGGGCATGGAGGCAGGTCCCAGGCACTGCAGATAAATGACATGTGTGCTGTACTGTGTGTGCAGTGCTTGTGTACAACACAGTGGAGGGTGTAAGCATTGTCACACATCACTGCATGCTGTGCCTACCTGTGACAGCCCTGCTGGAGACAGACATGTGACACCGCTGCACAGGCAGCATAGCATGTGAAGATGTACATGTGGGCTGCACACCTTAGGCAGATGTCCACAGGTCATGTGTGCCATGGTAGTGTGGTTGAACACGACTATCAGACTGGACAAACACCACATGCCTGCATAACTACAGTATGACCATAGTCAACAGTCCCAGTGACAGAGTAGGCCAATGTACACTGTCCCTGCGTGCAGACCACTGGCTACTGGACACCTGGCTAGACACACACCTGGAGGGTTAATTCACCATTGAGCCATCACATGTCCCAGTCCATGTGGGCCGTACAATGTCATCACAGGGTGGTCACAATAGCAGGTGGCAAGGCAGACACGGTGTACCAGGTGATGTGTCATGTGTGCATATGTCGACTAGCACAGCCGTTCACATGTCTGCAACATACTGGTGCACGATGTATACTGTTACATGATGAATGGAACTGCACTGTCACCCACTACAGGGCCATCTGACACAGGTGTGTTGTGACTGGTGTAACCCATGTTTGCACAGGATACACACTGCTGTTGTAGGCAGCCATGCTGGTGGCTACCAGTGATATATGCAGTGGTCATACAGACATACCATACACAGTGTTCATGCAGGAATGTCCATTGTCGTGGACGATGTGCTGCTATGTGAATGTAGGTGTGTGTTGTGAATGTTACACATCCAGAAGACACCATCTGGTGCAGTCATGGTTGTCAACACCAGTACACACATCCACAGCAGTCAGAACCCAGTCCTGACAATGTGTGTCAGTCACCCTTGTACTGTGTGACATATGTGCACATGGCGGAACACCTCCCACTGTCATCTAAGCTGGCTACATGATGGCTGGAATGTGCTGTAGAAATGTACAATGCTGGTAGCCCAATGACGTACCTGGAATCAGACACAGTACGCTATGTCAGCCATGTACAACAATGACCGCCCAACAGACACAAACAATGCATTGACACATGGAACATGTGCACATGACAACCCCCAATGAGGTATGTTGCACATATTGATGTACAATTGTCATCTATGGCCATAGCATGGATGCAGACACACATACTTCACAGGTAGTACCATGTGATGTAGGTAGGGGGGCATTGCTCGTGTACATATCACAGTAGCTGTACACACACATGTCCTGCATAGCCGTCATGTAGGGGTAGCTGTGGTATGTGACTACTGGACATGCCCGTACAAATGACCATGTCCCACAGGAGATGTGTTAGGTCTGTACCACATGTGACGTGCTGACAACAACCTGCGATGTGTACGGCTGCCGGTGTACCTGTGTGACATTGTCTGTGAAGGGTGCAAAGGCATATAGTATCGTATTGCATGCACACAAGCCCCACATAGGTGCATAGCCTGAACATACAGTACAAGGAGTGTGTGGGATGATAGCAACCCACAGGTGGAGATGGGTACGGATGCCAGCCCACAACCACATGTGTGTGTACGGTGTTCACGTCCACGACACATGAGCATCTGAGAGGCTAGCGTCACAGCTGTACAGGGTTGCATGCATATATGTTCAGCAACATCCCTGTATGTCCCACCACTGGCCCGTGGACCGATGGACACCAACCAAATGTGCAGATATGAGATGTGCACAGCACATCACAGATGCCTACCGTAGAACAGGCCTACCGTGTAGACATGTGCACAGTAGGTCTGCGCCAGCTGCAGTCAAACACGTTAGGTGCTGAACCACAGCAATAGTCAGGCAATGCCACAGATGGGCGTGCATGCCTCTGTGTATGTATGTCTGTGAATGCCTCCGGCATAGCAATATAGCTGTGTCACCGTTGTGAACAACAATATGAATGGGTTGTATGTGTGAGGGGTGCGTCATATGTGTATGGTCAGATCGACGATACCATCAGTGGGCCTGCTATGGGAACATCCCTGTCCCCATACATGGATACCTCTGCTGTGCCCAACACCACATTCACAGAGGGAGGGATGGCGGTGTGTAGTGCAGCAGCAGACATGTGGGTGGCAGCGGGCACTGGATGTACACATATGTGGTACCCACATCAGTGCAGGCAGCCATCCATGTGCATGGGATAGCGGTGTGTGTCCACATACAGCACTGTGTCGATCAATATCCCAGCACATAGCACCTGCCAGGGCTACAGTGTATGCATGGATGTGTGATGCACCAGACACACCCTCAGCAAGCAGCGTGCAGCATACCTCGCTTGAGGACAGTGTCCACACCATGGTGATAAACATGTTGAATGTCCATATTCACACAGCTATGACATATGCAATGGACAGCCACCCTGCCAATACCGTCAACCCCAGGTGGATCACACCCAGTGCCATGTATGTGGCATACCCTGCCATATCATGCAGACCTGACCAGCAAGGCTGCATGAGCTATCACAGTCCTACATGGTGCAATGGACAAAGGCACTCTCACTATCAACCATACACAGCAGTAATGTGGCGGTGATGCACCCTGTCATGTTACAGGTGCTGTGTGATGCTCTGCACAATGTGTGTGTGTACATGCTATGCATGGCCTTTCCTGCTAATGTGTCATGGTTACACATTGCTCCATGTCTATCACATGTGCAACACAGGTGAGCTGTGGCAAGTTGTCCAGCACCCGTACAGTGCTGTGTGGAAGTACATGGCACAACACATGCATGTGCAGGTGTCCATGTGTATGTGTACAGTGCCGCTGCTGGCGTTCACAATGGACACAGGCGTGATGTGTACTGACATATACACAGCGTCCAGGTGAACAGTAGCACAGACGTCACATGGGGACCTATGCCAACTGATATGGACATAGGTGCAGCCAGGTACACATGTCCACGGCAGGCTAACATCTACATGGTGCGTGTACAGTGTGATGGGGTGGTACACAGATATGAAGTGACACCCAGTGCTCAATGGTGTGAAGCCACAACATCGGCTGTGTCACTGCCACGATGCCCTTCACAGATCACTGTGCAGATGTCGTACATGTCATAGCAATGTATTTCCAACAGTATGCCAGCACAGCAGTGTGAATGTGACCTGCCACCATCATTATGTCTTCCAGATAATGCCACGTTCCCGGCTTCCACCTTTCAGCCGACAGGAGGAGGAGGTGATCATTTCATACCTCCATAGTAACCACGCCGCGCTATTTAGCCATGTGCCACAGCAGGCACAGGAACGGCAGGAGATGTGGGAGGAGATGTGCAGGAGGGTGAACAGCGTGGGCGGATACAACCGCAGCTATCAGCAAATCCGCAGGCACTGCACAGACCTGATCCGGCATGCAAGACAGCGTGGCTGCAATCGCCAGGCAACAACGTGGGACAGGTGGTGGGCCACCAACCCAGCCCCCACTCACAGCCACGGAGGAGCTCCTGGCCAGTCTGGCGACACCCACGGAACAACACGCAGAAACACTTGCGTCCATCGTGGAGGTGGGTGTCTCCCAATCTATGAGCCTGGAGCCACATGGTAAGTCAGTGTTGCATGTTTGTATGATAAGCGACGTGGGTGTGGGTGTCATAGTACAACACATGATATAGCAATACATGCCAGGTATATGGCCACACAAGATGCAAACCATAGTATGCTATGTTGTGTTAGCAGACATGTGCATAGCACTTGCTACCACACACATGCATGATGTGACATGCACAGTGCTGACCGTGGAGATAGTAATGGCTAATGTGTATACCTTTGTGTAATGCCTTTACAGGTACGTCTGGCATGTCGCAAGGACAAGGGTCTGTTGCAGGTAAGTCTGTTGCTAGTCAAAGGCATGTTCTGCTGTATTGATATTCCCCATGTGTCTAGGCATGACATGCTCACCTGTGTGTGCCCCAGTCACAGTATACAGCTCGCACCACCTGACACACACACCACCCATGTACAGTAGATACACCCGTTAGCGTAGAGTGGTATGACACTACACAACCTATTGGTGTGTTACGTGCATTCAGCTATGCATACAATGGTGTAGGTGTTACACAATGGCTGCATGTGTAGTATGCATTGGTATGCCAGTGCAGTATGCACACAGTACCACATAGTGAGCTGTGATCTGGCCAGAGCACAGGTGTTACCAATGTGACCCATGCCCTGCATCGGTGCACCACGTTGTGACATGGCACATGCCATGTCCCATGCACGTGGATGTCTGGCTGCAGCATTGTCACACCATGACATGACCTATGCACAACATAGCAGACATCCACACTGTCAGCATATCCGTAGAGAATGTGACACCTCACACTAGTATGGTTGTATGTCATATGGGCCACCACAGGGCCGTGTGCGATGTCTACCACACACAATTGTCAATGACTCCAGACAGACAAGGCCATGGGCGATACCTACAGGCATGGTGCCACACAGCACATCCACAGTGGGTAGTCACCGTTGCACCCTGTACACACATAGTGGGTTCATCACTGTAGTGGACCCCCTGGACATCCGATGTAGTACACCAGTGACATGGAATGCCTCTCCACAGCTACTACAGGTGCCTCCAATGTCCACCATATACGTGCTGCTGAGCAGCTGAACTGACTTACAGACATGGCAATGTAATGCGTCCAGGTCACGCATCGCACAGACACATAGCTGTGTCCTGCTACTGTGCAGTGGCACAGAGCCCGCACTCCGCACTGTACAGCTATGTACACAGCTCACAGCAAACGTACCTGCACAGACATCACTGTTACCCATACATTGTATCTGTAGACTGTACACATAACACTGCACCGTGACAGCCGTTGTGATGTGGTGCATGCGGTGGGACACCATCGTCACATGTCCACATGATACCGCACATGTTTGCGGTGTACATTACATAGTGTCGGCAGCCATGTGTACTCTCAACTCGCCCGTGGCCACCCGGTGTATCACGCTGATGCATGCGAACTACCATGAATGTGTGTACTGCATGCCTACTAAATGACACCTGCCTGTTGTACTGTCCCCACCAGGGCAGTGTACATACTGCCACTATGAATGTCTGGTTTGCATTCACTGGTCTGTGTTGTGTGAATGCTGCATGCCACCTGCATTATCACATGCATGCTGTGTGTGTCTGTGTGTGTGTGTGTGTGTGTGTGTGTGTGTGTGTGTGTGTGTGTGTGTGTGTGTGTGTGTGTGTGTGTGTGTGTCTGTATTGTAACCGATGGTATGTCTTTGTATTGACAGGTGCTGTAGGTGAGTTCCCCTCCTGCGGTCAATCTGATGCTAGTGTCCCCACAGATACTAGTGGTGATGACCATGTGCATGAGGCACAGGCAGGGTCGTCACAGGCAGACACTGTGCCACTGGAGAACATCACACATCGTCCCTTTCAACCCGCTCACGGTTCAGATGCCGACATACCCCAACACCGTTGCCCATAGATGACGGTCAGTCAGCGTCTCTTGGTCCCGAGCAGGAATGTGTGGTGGCTACAGAAGGTGTGGGTACACGATGTTGCCAGTGTAAGGACTGGTGCAGTGCCGCGCGGGCATGTGGCAGGTGCTGCTCGTGGGGGAGCACCGCTAGACATACACCTGCCGTACAGGGTGCAGCAGCTGGTATAACCAGGCGCATGTTCCAGACTGTAATGGCGGCGCAGGCGCGTGCGAGCGGCAGAACCAGGAAGGGCAGAGGCTGCAGAGGTCCACAATCCGTACCTTGAATGACAACATCCAGGCATTGGCGAATGCACAACAGCATCTTGCCGATGTTCTGGATAGGAGATTGGGTGACATGGCTGGTATCCTCGACCGAGGCATGGCCATCCTTGTGCGTGCGCAGTCCATGCAGGAACACCAGGTAGGGGCGAGGCATAGGGCACGTGGGCATGTGCCAGCAACACCACCTGCTGCAGGTCAGCGTGTGCGTGCCACCTCCCATGCCCACCCAGACAGTGCTGGTAGCAGCAGCAGTGCAGCTGCTACTACACCATCCACACCAGGACAGAGCAGGCCACGTGGGCGTGGCCCTGGACGGCCCCGTCGTGGGCACGTTTCCAGCGGACATGTGACATCAGAGAGTGGACAGTCCGTACCTCCACCTGGTCATGCCCGTGCGACCCCAGGCGGGCGCGGGTCACGTCGCCGCCGGCAGACACAGTGAGCCGTAACACCTGCACTGTACAGTCAGGGGCTGCCAAGCATACCCCGTGTAGGCATCACAGATGACTGAACTGTGTACACACACACCCACACAGCAGACACAACTGTAGGGCTCCACCACACCCACATGCAATCTACATAGTCATGCCCACTCAATGCACAGGCCCGTACACACACACATGATGTCATCCATTGGTACAGCCCATGCCTGTGGCACACATATCACCCTGTGCATATGATGAAGTCTCTGCCGCATAACTGTGAGCTACACCATCACTGCGGTTAAGCTAACATATTCTGACGCACAGGGTAGACACGATAGTGAGAGGTGTATGTGATACCTGTGTCCGCATAGCGTGATGTGTATGTTGTGGTGTGTGTGTATGGCTGGCGACAGGTGTGTATGTGATGTGGGTTGTGCACGGACATCATGCAGCAGACATACCATGCAGGACAGGTGCAGCATTCATTGATATGTGTACACAGTATGTGTGGTGGTTACATGTGTAGCACCATGTCGGTGCAGTTAACCCATTATGATACTGATGGTGTACTTGCGTGCCTACTGGGAGCACTGTAATTAGTTCCCCGTGTAGTGGTGGGGTACCCACAGGCATGTCTGGCAACATCAGCATAGCACAGTTACCGCATCCGGCATGGACCCCTACATAGGTACATGGCGCGCATGAGCGTAACAGGATATGTGCCCTCGACATGTGTGGACCTAGCATGACTGTGTGTGGCGTCTAACACCCCTCAGGATGGGGATGCCATATCCATCAGTCCCCAGTCCCTGGTCTAGCAGTGACACATAGATGTTGCCTGGCGCATAAGCATCGTCACACATCCACACGTCATTAGCAGTCCTGGGCGAGGCAGTCAGGGCCTTTCCTTCACATGGCCTGGCACTCCTCCCCGTGTTGTAGGGGTGTCTGGCCGTTAACCCTGTTCCCCAACGCGTCCCACTCATCTTTGTGTGGAGGTGTTTGACAGGGGCTTCTGTGCCCGTGTTTGCATGGAGCCTGGGAGGTGGAATATTGCCCATGTCACCCAGGTCAGACATGGCCGTGTATGTCAGGCACAGATCACCACGGAACAGATGTGCTGTGAAGATCTACAGCCGGTGTCCCCTTGCCCGTGCAGCTTGTGACACATGTCTAGCACCGTCATCCCGTCTTGTGGAGCGTTTGCGGTCCTTCCGAGTGCTGCAGGCGTCAGGTTAGCTACAGGCCACATGTGCCATTATGCGCAGTCATTGCTCTGGTGTGTGAGGTGTACAGGGGGACAATGTACACACCCCATGTGGTTGCGATTCCATCCAGACCAGGAGGCCACAATGGAATGTCTTCACACCCACATTGCCATTGTGTGTGTTGACAGAGGTTGCCGACAGGTGTGGTAGCCATTTCCTGAACATGTCCACCATCTTTAATGGCGTACCACCTACATGTGACATTGGGACGAACATGTCCTTCACACTGGGTAGGGCTGCACCTTCTCTGGCATTTAGTAGCAGGCCATGGCTCTGGCACCAGGCATCCATGTCTATGGCGCCCTAGGTGGATGTCCGTGTAACATGGGGTGTTGGGTATGTTGGCGGTGCGTAGTCATCTGCATACCTTGTCTGCTACAATCCCCCTATGATTGCATGCACATTGGAAGGTCGGATGCCATATGGCAGGGGGCCCAGGAGTGAGCCCTGTGGGCCTCCACTGGGTCCAGATATGAGTGTGACAAGGCACCTTGAGCACCAACCCTGTGTGGTGTGACCTCCAACCTGTCTGAGAAGCATCGGGTGACATATGTCCCCACATGTATGCTGGCGAGCCTTTCCATGGGTCCCATGTGTAGTGTGCTCTGAGCGCTCCCACCAGGCCATGGTACTGTGTGCAAACCCGCGTATCCCCATCAATGGCCTTGGTGACCACTCCAGACTGGACGAGCAGGTTCGGGAGGCAGGATGCGGGCTTGACTAGGTAGTTGTGGGTATGTTGCGGTATTGGCTGTACACGCTATCTGTACCCATGGCCACCTGTATGCACCTGCGCACAGCGTTGCAGACAACGCTTGTCAAGCGTATAGGGTGTGGCTGTTGACAGTCCATAAGAGCACTACCCTGGCATAGTGGGACCACAGATGCCATATGGCATCCATTGGGGACATAGCCCATAGTAAGGCTAACATGACACAGTGGCGCATGTGTGGGCGAGGGCCTCAATGAGGATGGGTAGCACACAGCCAGGGACACCATCAGTGCCCATTGCTGGCGATGTCAACCGCCATAGAGATATGGGATCACTCCAGGCCATATGAGATGTTTGGGAGGATACACTCTGGTGGGATGGATATGTTCCCTCTTGGGGGGGGGATGTATGCATGGAACATGTCCTCTGGTTTGCAGACAATGTCTGTGGGTGCAGTGACTGTTGTACCATTCTGGACCATTTCCAGCCAAGTCTGTGTGCCCCCAACCATGTCCTTACCACAGTTAGGGAAGGCCTATGGTTGTCTCATGTGCCCTCTGCAGTACCACTCCTGGCGGCCGTGGATGATGGTATGTGGGGCCGTATGGTGACGCCGGTATGAATGGGTGATGGTTTCCCTGGTACTGTCATTGCTCTGCCATGTATTAGCTCCAACTGTTGATGTACAGGTAGTCAGTGGCTGCGGTCCACCACACCATGTGCCTACCTGTGGTGGACAAGGTCCTGATGTCATCATGTTTGCCTGTTGCAGACATGCATGTGGGTGGTCGGGGAAGGCATTCATTAGGCGTTTGCCGGTCTGGCCTGTGTTCAACACTGGCATGGAGGACTTGTAGGGTACCACACCGGTCATATGATGTGTGTGGTTTTCTGTGGAGAGGTCATCACTGAGGTCCCCCATGCTGGTGTTGGTTACAGGGTGTGGATGACCAGTGGATCCACTATACGGTCTTGCATCACCATTGAGGGCTGTACATCCTGTGTGGGGCATATCCTCACCATGTGTGATGGGCAGAACTGTCAGACATCCCCCCCTAGTATGTATGGTGCATGGCTGTTTAACAGTGGCCAGGTGTGTGAACACCTGGGACTGCTGGCGTAGTGTGTTGTGCCACGGGTAATGTTCCCAGGCTATGTATGGGTGGTTCATGTCACCCAATACGGTGCTGTTCACATCTGTGAAGGTATCCTGTGTTTGGGAGGGTTGTCTGTAGCATGCAACAAACGGTAGGCCAGTCCTACACATGGTTAATTGCACCTAGATATTCCCCGCAGCAACGGCCATGTCTGTGGCATGGCCGGGTTGCTGTTGTGTGGCTGGACACACAGGACGGTCCGCATTCCGCCACCCATGCCGTCGCACCATGTGTATGCATGTCTGCTCTGTGCCGACTCTAAGTGTCTGAGCATGCCCAGTAGGCAGCTGTGTAGATAGACACACAGCACAGTGCACACCGCGCCCGTCTGCAGTTATACCCGGGTGCATGCCTGTATCCCCTTGCGGCCACGTCTGTGGCATGGCCAGGTTTCTGTTGTGTGGCTGGACACACGGCGGTCCACATTCCGCCACCCATGCCGTCGCACCATGTGTATGCATGTCTGCTCTGTGCCGAGTCTAAGTGTCTGAGCATGCCCAGTAGGCAGTGATGTACTGATCAGTAGTTACTTGTTATTCCCGACTGCGCACTCTGTCCTAACTCCCGATCGGGTGCATTGCCTCTGCAAATGATACCACTCACGTAGGGGTATGCCTCCTGACAGCGCTCTGCTCAGTAAACTCGGTAGAGCGTTCTGTAAATGCTTCATACTGTAGTGTGTTCATGTAGATAGGCGTTGGTTCGTCCCCCGTCCCATCCGTGTGTGTGTGTGTGTGTGTGTGTGTGTGTGTGTGTGTGTGTGTGTGTGTGTGTGTTTCCAGCTGCCTCTGCGACTGATCATGCTTTTAGATGCTCCACAACACATGCCTTGGCTATTGCAACTATTGTCTTCTTGGTGGCGTCAGCAACCTACAAGTATGCGTGTGACAGCGCTCTGTTCAGTAAAGTCGGTAGCGCGTTCTGTAAATGCTTCATACTGTAGTGTGTTCATGTAGATAGGCGTAGGTTCGTCCCCCGTCCCTTCCGTGTGTGTGTGTGTGTGTGTGTGTGTGTGTGTGTGTGTGTCTGTGTGTGTGTGTGTGTGTGTGTGTTTCCAGCTGCCTCTGCGACTGATTATGCTTTTAGGCGCTCGCAACACATGCCTTAGCTATTACCAACTATTGTCTTCGGGTGGCGTCAGTAGCCTACAAGTATGCGTGTGACAGCGCTCTGTTCAGTAAAGTCGGTAGCGCGTTCTGTAAATGCTTCATACTGTAGTGTGTTCATGTAGATAGGCGTGGGTTAGATCCCCGTCCCTTCCGTGTGTGTGTGTCTCTGTGTGTGTGTGTTTCCAGCTGCCTCTGCGACTGATTATGCTTTTAGGCGGCTCGCAGCACATGCCTTGGCTATTGCCAACTATTGTCTTCGGGTGGCGTCAGCAGCCTACAAGTATGCGTGTGACAGCGCTCTGTTCAGTAAAAGTCGGTAGCGTTCTGTAAATGCTTCATACTGTAGTGTGTTCATGTAGATAGGCGTAGGTTCGTCCCCGTCCCCTCCGTCTGTGTGTGTCTCTGTGTGTGTGTGTTTCCAGCTGCCTCTGCGACTGATTATGCTTTTAGGCTCCGCAACACATGCCTTGGCTATTGCCAACTATTGTCTTCGGTGGCGTCAGCAGCCTACAAGTATGCATGTGACAGCGCTCTGTTCAGTAAAAAGTCGGTGGCGCGTTCTGTAAATGCTTCATACTGTAGTGTGTTCATGTAGATAGACGTAGGTTCGTCCCCCGTCCCTTCCGTGTGTGTGTGTCTCTGTGTGTGTGTGTGTTTCTAGCTGCCTCTGCGACTGATTATGCTTTTAGATGCTCCGCAACACATGCCTTGGCTATTGCCAACTATTGTCTTTGGTGGCGTCAGCAGCCTACAAGTATGCCTCTGACAGCTCTGTTCAGTAAAAGTCGGTGGCGTTCTGTAAATGCTTCATACTGTAGTGTGTTCATGTAGATAAGCGTGGGTTCGTCCCCGTCCCTTCTCGTGTGTGTGTGTCTCTGTGTGTGTTTGTTTCCAGCTGCCTCTGCGACTGATTATGCTTTTAGGCGGCTCCAACACATGCCTTGGCTATTGCCAACTATTGTCTTCTTGGTGGCGTCAGCAGCCTACAAGTATGCCTCTGACAGCTCTGTTCAGTAAAGTCGGTGGCGTTCTGTAAATGCTTCATACTGTAGTGTGTTCATGTAGATAGGCGTAGGTTAGTCCCCGTCCCTTCCGTGTGTGTGTGTCTCTGTGTGTGTGTGTTTCCAGCTGCCTCTGCGACTGATTATGCTTTTAGGCGGCTCCGCAACATGCCTTAGCTATTGCCAACTATTGTCTTCGCGGGTGGCGTCACCAGCCTACAAGTATGCCTCTGACAGCTCCACGTCAGTTAACTTCGGTAGCGTTCTGTGAATGCTTCATACTGTACTGAGTTCATGTAAATAGGCATAGGTTCATCTCCCGTCCCTTCCGTGTGTGTGTGTGTTTCGTTGCTTTACGCCAAATACAACTGAATAAGCAAATCCTTTAAGTGTTCACAATCAACAGTGTGATATTTAAAATCATGTTAAGACTCACATTGTTGATTGTGAACATTCTTGACATAGCTGTTATTCTGCACCGTTGTGGAAACAACGAGCAGCGTTGCATGTTGTAATGAACTGTTTAAATATTACGAAGACTTGTGTTGTGTTAGAACTCACGGGGACTATTCTTGCTGCAGGTTGCTGGTTTGTTTGTGTTTCATAGTACAATATCATGTAATGTGTGTTCATAGTATGCTTTTCTGTGATGTTGACATGTGTGTGTTTAGATTAGCAGTGCGTCCCTGCTTTCTATGCTGTGGCTAAATCTCCATTGCTGCATAGACAGTGACAACTGGAAGTGTAAGGGTGGACATTTAAAGCCTGGATACTTCCATGTTATGTGTAAGTCTCCACGGGCCAGCGGGTGATAAGCATACATGTCTATGAAGTACCTTTGGATACCATATGCGACCTGTAGTGGGCCGAAATGTTTAAGTTGACTGTTCCATCTACCTATGTGTGACATTGTTTTGTGGCCATAGGGTGCCAGCAAGTCTTCCTGTTCATTGGGTGTTTGCCATGGTCTATTGACATCACTCCCATTAATTCACGAAGGATGTCTTTCATTGTTGGCAGCATATGGTTTGACCATTATGTCTTTCCCAACAGACGTGGGGATTTTGCCATTGGTAAGTTTACACAGTTGACCCATCTGTACCACTGTATGGAAGCGTGTGATCCACATAGATGTGCTGGCAGATTGAGTGCTGTATGCATGGGTATCTGCCCATCGGTCTGGCTTTGAATGGGAGTGTCTACTGTAGACCCTATCTGTATTCCCTGGGTTATGCCTTGCAACGGCTGTAGGATTCCCCAGGTTTGCAGCTATGGGTGCCATCTTGGCCGTACATTTGTCCATCCATGGGAACTGCCTACTGGACACTAGTATTGGGCTGTCAACATTTCACAGCTGCATTCTCCATTTCCGGTGGATGATGGGTATTAGTATTGCAGATGCGCGCCCATGCCATGGCAAATCCGCACAGGCGGGACAGCGAATCATCTGCCAATCCACACCGACACCCATTTTGCATACCCGCGATCCCATGTCTGCAACCCTCGACAGTACCCTTGCACCCTTCATGTGTGCGGAAATGGGATGTGAGCGTCGTGTATGGGCGCAGCAGCCTGGGCAGTCCTATTCATATGACCTGCATTTCATGGACGGCTCTTATCACCCTTCAAGGCGCTTGCGGTGCATATATCTACCTGTGCGTAGTCACGGCTGTCACCTCTTCGGTTCACACTATGTTGCCCACACTTACTTAAGGAGTAATTTTTGGGTCCTGCAATGGACACCGATGTGCATATGTAAAGTTTAGAACATGTTGGACTGTGTCCATTCGGCCAGTGGGTTTGACTGCGCCGTATGTTCCCAGTCCCGGATGTCTGTCCACCTACCCATATTATGTAGTGCTACAGAACCCGTGTCCTTCCACAATTTACCCATATGGTGTTACTGTAGTACTGCAGGTTGGCAACTGCTTTAGATAATCCTCAGAGGTACCATTGTGAACTATCCGCCACTGTATTGTCATTATAACACAGCGGTACATGTAGAACCTATTTATTCATGACAGTATGTTGTTTATGTGTGAGAACGCCATATATTAGCGATACTATGACCTTCCTAGTTGAAGTTGTTGGTGTGCCATTAATATGTGTTCCACAGGTGGCAGGTATGTTCCGCCAGAGTGGAAGCGGGTGATCCCACATACTTGATAGCACCTTGGCTGCTGTGTATGCTGGGATTAAGCGGCAGGATGGATGTCTCTGGGTGTATCTACTGTTGTTTCCATCTGTATGTCCTGTGTCATGCCTTACTACGGCTGTGTGATTCCACCAGGTTTGCTATTATGGGTGCCATCTTGTCCGTCGTTTGTCCATCCTTGGGAAATGCCTACTGGACACTGATGTAGGGCTGAACACATTTCACACCTGCCTTTAGCATTACCCAATGGATGCTTTGCATCCTTACTGGGACTAAGGCCGTCCTGTACCGCCAGCCCTCCCGAGGCGGGACAACGGATTATCTGCCAAACAACACGAGCCCCATTTTGCATACCCAGGATACCATGGCTGCAACCCCCTCGCGATGCATGACACATCCTTCATGTGTGTGGAACTGGGATATGGACGCACATGTATGGACACGGCAGTCTGCTGGGGACCTCTGTTCATATGTCCTGCATGTCATGGGCAGGTATCATCAACCTTAAACACGCTGGTGGTGCATATGTCTAGCTGTGCGTAGTCCGCGGTTAGTACTCTGATTGGCGATCGATGGATAGCGGAAACACCGTAATTTTTGGAGTCCTACAATGGACACCGATGTGCATTTGTAAAGTGTAGAACGTGTTGGACTGTCACCATCTGGCCAGTGGTATTGACTGCCGCTGTATGTTCTAATCGTGGATGTCTGCTTGACTACCCATGGTTTGTATGACATGGCCTATCTATATCCGCGTGCCAGTATCGCGGAAATACAGCAAATCTTGCGTCCTGCCCATCTTCATAAGCGACATTATGGAACATATATCGGCAAAACAGACACTGTCAAATCTGATAGACTCCACAGTGAAAGGATACAGAGCTCTTTCACCTACTAACATGGGGCATCGTCGGGTATGGAATGCATGACATAGCCGTCCTTATACACTTCCTTCAAGAGTCGGTTTAAAGTGAAATAATCAATAAACCTGCTCATAGTTAGGTGGACAGTGCTCCAAGTCTTGATTATAACGTGACATATACATATCAGTGTTGCATGCCTTACTTCATGGAAACAATAATGCGGCAACAATGTGTTAATATATATACAATATTGGTAAATACAATCAGTATCCTGACACATAGTTGATAATTGTTGTGAGTACACCTTAGAATGTAGTGTGTTGATCAGGATATTGTATATCAATGTGTATAATAGTAGCATTACGATAACAAAGCATGGAATCAATAAGTACTATTTAAGCATATATTTTACAATTATGAATGTAAATGTGGAGGAGACATCCGTAACCTTCCTGGTTCCACTGGATCACACCGCTACGCACACTCGCATGTCCGGATTGTGGGTTCTGGCGCAGTACATCATATCCGTAGTCCGTTTATATATGTTTACAGTGTCTGTGTAGTTCGTGTTTTGCGTTACTTGTGACTATTCGGTAACATATGTCTGATCCGGTTGGCGGGTGTGCAGAAAGCACTTACAGCTTTATATATGTAACAGTCTTTGCAGCATGGGCTTCGTACGTGCACATCTATATGTTCTATAGTGGTAATTCAAGCGTGACTGCATTCCGTTTGCGGTTACTGTGACCAGTACCGTTAGCTGTTCCTTGTCATTAATATGCATACCCATGGTACCTATGTACATTTACATATCCCCCGCTTTACACGCCCGTCACAGGCATCCATTCTCCTGCTGGGAAAGGTGCGGTACTGCATGTTGAACATTCCTAATTCCCCTCGCTCATGGCCCAGGATGCATATATGCGTCACCGCCGGGGCTGTTCAGATGACAGCTGCTTATATCCCATACGCATACAGGCCTTGGTTGTCAGGGTGTTGCTGTGGTGCTTTGGGTTTGGTCTTGTCCACCCACTATGCGGGACTGCCCTGACCCTGTACGAATGTTAGATGAGTCACATGGGCGCGTTTGTCCGTGTCCATGGTACCATATCCGCGCCCCAATTATTAAGTAACCGTGTCGATTGGCGGTGTACCGTTGTAGATCTTGTTATACTAATTGCACGGTCTGGTCGAACTGACCAATTTCCATTACTAACCCTCCGTATGTATGGCCTGTGTCGCAATATTACAAGGGTTTACCATTGCGTGGCGACTTTCACTGAGCCACAGACATGTCCGTTGCTTGGTTTGGGCGGTTCGCTATGCTACACATTTAACATGGCGGAACAGGTTGAACAACTCAGCCACGAGGACATCCGGGTTGTCCGTCGCTGTCTATTATTGAATGTCTATGTGGAGTTTGTTTCACAAAGCGAGACAATGTGACATTGTTAGCGGACATCTCGCGATGCGTCCACGCACGCCCTTGGTGGCGTATGTCTGCCTTTGGCCGGCGAACAGGCATTATGCTGTGCCATTATGTCTGGGGATATATGGTTTCCTGACATAGATGATATGCCATACTAGCAATGACCTAGCAATGACCCGCGTCTGGGTGTAGGTACTGCTGTATTACCCAGGAAGAGTGGCCTTAGGTTAAGTGGTGACCTAGGCAGAAGTTGCCACCGATACATCACCGCTACCCCCTCCTGGTCTACCTACACCAAATAGAGTCTGGAAGGTGCCCGGTGAAACAACACCCTAGGCGGCTACCTGCTTGGCCTAAGGCAAAGGCCGGCTATGTGTGAGGTCCCTTGGGCATCGGACTCGAGGCATGCACGTCTGCCGTGGGTATGTCAGCATTACCCACATCCAGCCCCAAGGCAGTCAACACAGCATCCATGGGTCCACATGGTGTCCCAGCTGTGTACTCCAGGAACTCTATGGAATTAACCCCACTTAGGACAGCTGTTTAATCTTAGCCTCACCTCCCAGGATCGTGCCTGAGTAGTAGCACAGGCGACTGTAGTCACACTCCACATAGATGGTGCCTCCACTGACCCTGGTTATTACCATACCATTAGTTTGACAAGCCTTATCTGCAAAGCCATGGAGATGGATCATAATGGGAACATAGATAAAGACATAGGGGACTGCATACTTTGGATACAACCCAGTTTAGCTTGGTCAGAGTCAGATCATGCCTTTTACGCGTGTTTCACTGTAGAATCAGTCACCAAGGCCATTGCTGAGGTAAAGCAGTCCATACAGCCTACCTCAACCCGGCAGAGGCCTTGACACAATACCCCCTCGGGTATAATTGATAAACCAGTCATCTTGAATGTAAATCCATACATAAGCCATATGGGTTGCAAACTGGCTAAGTCACAGAACACACATGGCCATAGTTGCTGGCGCCATGTCATACTCACAGCCAGTCACAGGTGGTGTCCCATGGGGCTCAGTCCTGGGTCCTATTTCCAGCATCTCGTTTCCAATGTGCATACACAGGGGTTAGGGGTGAGAATGTGGGCAGATGACTGCAGGCCGGGTGCCAAAGTCAGACACACATCTGACACAGATATCCTTCAGGATTGCCTCAAAGATGTGGTTAAATGGTACCAGAGACATGACCTACAGCTATATACCAGGAAAAGCATAGGCATACCGCCGGGAAGAACAAGGTTGCGAGCTACCATATAGGTGGCAATCCCCTGAGCACACACGGGGTTACCAGTCATCTGGGGACACGTGTTGTTGTTAACCGTTCATTAGACACACATGTTGCTAACATAGTTAGGTAGACCTTCCATTGCCCACATCATCATGAAGGGATGCACAACTAGATCGGGGGAGGTCGTTGTCCCCTTGTACGCATCACTCATTAGACCTATGATTGGGTACAATGCCCGTTCAGAATGTATCTGACCCAACACCTGCAGCAGCTGGAAAGGCACCAACAGTTCATCGACAAACAGATGCAGGGTCTCAGGTATATGTGTTATACTGACGACTGAAAAGAATTCCAGCTGTATACAGTTGCATACCACTTGCCCAGAGGTGACCCGTGCCTGGCATACAAGGCTATCGAACCCAGATCTGATGACTATGCTTCACGTAAAGAAGTTAGCTCCCTCAGAACCACAGGGGCAGCTGGCGTACACCTTGACACTGTCATTGTCGAACGTGTTGTTGGGACAGATTCATCGCAGACACTCACTATGCTGTGGAACAACATCCCAGTACATGTGAGGGCAAGCACCTCGCTGGCCTTGTGTTAGTATTTAGACATGGATGTCTGAATTGATTTATTTAAGTAACCTTCTAAATGAATATTTACATTAGCACATTGTGAATCTTTACATTTTGTTGGTCTATTTTACATTAGTCATAATCATACGGTTTATGTGTATATATTATGGTTCATTTATATTACTAGGTGTCTGCAGTTCTGTTAATATATTGGCACAATCCTTAGGACATATATATGTATCTTACACAGTCAGACATTTGGAAAACATTTTATGTTGGTTCATCTTTCATATATGTACATATATTTCTATTTTCGATGAAGACTGTACCTTCGAAGCAATGTCTGATGTCACTCACTGTGTGGGATCTGTAACCCAAGTAAGGTTTGTTTGCTTGTCTGCCTTTAAGGCATGTAATTGATACCTAGCACATCTAATGTACTGACCAATTAATGCTTTTTCTTGCCAAATGTAGTAGGTTGGACTGCATTGTATGTATTCTGAATAAGTCTGCTTATGAAGCGAAGTGAAGTGAGCTCAATAGACTATGGTGACTGCCTTTAATTCTTGGTGTGCTCTGGTGGTCACTGGCAGTCCCTACAGTACCCTCGTCTTTGCTTTGGACTTCATCGGCTGGTTGTCTGTGTTTGTTGTATGGGAATGTCAGCTGTAGTCCCTATGTGTATTACTTGTGTAATGCCTTACACGGCAGTGTAATTCCACGGGTTTGCAGTTATGGGTGCCATCTTAGTCATACATTGTCCATCCATGTGAATTGCCTACTGTACACTGGTATAGGGCTGTACACATTTCACACCTACATTTTGCATTCTCCGGTATGGTTTGCATTATTAAGCGGGAGTGGCAGGCGAAACAACTTGCTCGCCTGCGTCCCTCCACAGGCGGGACAAAGTTGCCTCTTGAAACAACCGAGGCCAGATTCTACATACCCAGACTCCTTGACTGCAACAGTGGACAGTACCCATTACACATCCTTCATGTGTGCGGGACTGTGATGTGGGCTTAGCTGAATGGACCCGATACCCTGGGTATTTCTGTGCATGTGTGCTGCATTTCATGGACAGCTATCATCAACATTGAACAGCTTGCGTGCATATGTGTACCTGTGGCGTGGTGACGACAATGAGATCCGTGAGTAATGCAGGAAGCTGGGCATTCTCTGAACAGAATTTTTGGGTCCTACAATGGACACCCGATGTGCATATGTCAGAGTTAGATGTTGCTGGACTGTGTCCACCTGCCCAGTGCTTTTCACTGCTGGTGTATGTTCTAATCGCGGATGTCTGTTTGACTACCCATTCCACATGGTGCTACATAACCAGGTGATTTAGTACTGTGAACAAATGACATACATCCAAAGATGCTGGTTAGCAACTGCTTCATATAAACCTCAGACATCCCAATGGGACATATCCGTCACTGTATTTCCAATATAACACCACCGGAACATGTTGATTACCTATGTATTCATTTAACCATGTTGTCTTCGTAGGTGGGAATGCCATAGTTTACATATCCTCGTGGCGTTGTGTGTGCCATTAGTATGTGTTCCACAGATGTCATACATCTGTTCCGGCTGTACGGTGGCGGGTGCTCCTCATTCTGTTGCTGGCAGATTGAGTGCTGTGTCACGCCGGTGTTGGCCGGTCCGGCTTTGTATGTGGAATGTCAACTGCAGTCCCTATGTGTATTTCCTGTGTTATGCCTTACAGCGGCTATGTCATTTACCGGGTTTTGCAGTTGTGGGTGCCATCCTGGCCATACGGTGTCCATCCATGACAATTGCCTACTGGACACTAGTATGGGGCTGTACACATTCCACACCTACATTTAGCATTCTCCAGTGGATGGTTTGCATTATTAGCGGAGAGTAAGGCAGGTGCTATGCACACATCCCTCCGCAGGCGGGAGAAAGGATTGCCTGCGAAACAACACCGAGCACAGAGTCTACATACCCAGAATCCCTTGACTGCAACAATTGACAGTACCCATTACACATCCTTCATGTGTGCGGACTGTGATGTGGGCGCAGTTCTATGGACCGGTACCCTGGGTATTTCTGTGCATCTGTGCTGCATTACATGGACAGCTATCATCAACATTAAACAGCTTGCAGTGCATATGTGTACCTGTGGCGACAATGGTTCTAGATGCGTGATGAAGAGCGTGAATCTCCTGTGATGACAATTTTTGGGTCCTACAATGGACACCACTGTGCATATTAAAGTGTAGAGCTTGTCGGACTGTGTCCTTGTGAGCAGTGGGTTTCACTGATGCTGTGTGTTCAGCAATCGCGGATGTGTGCTTGACTACCCATACTGTGCGTTGTGCTACAGGAACCATGTCTTCCGACACCAGAAACCAATGCTATACATCCAATGTTGCAGGTTAACAACCACTTTCGCCACCATACCATACCCAGAGGTCACGCGATTGGGGAGGTATTGCCACTTTATTATCGGAACAACACCCCAGACTGTGTACATCATCACGGGAACTTTAGGCCAGTCTTACGGCCATTTCCAATTGTAATTAGCAGACACGTGTCAATACATGTATGATAAGACTATATTGTCATGCAGAAGTTGATCTATGTTATTTGGACGTGACCAAGCTACTGCTTTTGGCATCCATTGCTGCGAGTGCTGCCAGTGCACATACACATTGGTTGCTCAGAGGCAGACTACACAATTCCTGCGCACTACTGTGGTCTCCTTTAAGGACCCTGGAGCCAGTGATTAGACAGTGCGGCAGCCACTGCATCAATCCCTGCATTTGCCATCTACCAGTACCTACAGGACTGCATGAGCCAGTCACTACTTCCTTACCCAACTGTGGTTCACTGTACCAATGCCAAGCATCCAGTGTGGTGTACCCCAGCCATACACAGAATGTACAACACGAGGGAGGTAGCTACTACAGGTGGAGCAGACACCTTGTGAGGTATGATTCCCTTGGTCTCATCCATATGTGTAGACTTACACACTGTCATGAAATAGTCCAGGGCACATTCCACAGATATACCTACATGGACCTGGCTAACAATCATGGCCTTTTCACCTTCAGTTGCTATGCTCACGGACACCTGGGAGCTCACTCCCACATATGCTCTGACTGGGTTCACATAGGGTGGGGTTTACTCAACATACACACATTGCCAACATACAAGGCTGACAAGTCCAGTGAGGACATCTACAGCACACCCTCCCCACACATGAGGAGATGTGTGTACCAGTGGTTTGTGGTCACCAAATGTTCTGTGACACACAGGTGGGACATGCTCTCTCCAGGGTAGTGGTTATAGCATCCATGAGACCAGCTGGTGACCTAGCTGTGTACTCCCACTATCTCAGTTATGAATTGGACCCGCAGTGTTGGGACAGCTATTTCTTTGTAGCCTCACCTCAGGTAGGGTACCCAGGTTGTGTCACATGGCACAGCTGTAGTCCCCGTCACAAGGCCAATACACCTCCACTGGGGCTGGTTATTACTGTCCCATTACCCTGGGGAGACCTATCTGCAAGACATGGGAGGATCATACTGTGGCTTTGCATGCATTGACTGCATTAGGGACATACATGCTTTGCCTCACACCACGGTTTGTCTTGTTCAGGAGGCGGTTCATGCCTTTAAAGCATGGTTGACATTTTCGGGACAGTCATGCGAGGCCACTGATGGGGTGTTGCAGTCCATACAGCCTACCTCGACCTGGCAAAGCCCTTCATCACATTACCCCCTCAGGTATCGTTGATAAACCCATTGGCTGGGATGTGAACACGCACATCACAGAATGTGTTAATGAAACTGTCTATGTGACACAACCCACGCGGTCATAGTTGCTGGCAAGCATATCAGACCTACTGCCTGTCACAAGTGGTGTCCCATGGGGCCCTTCCATGTCTGCACTCCTGTCGCCGCACCTACCATTTTCGCGGTACAGGCACACACAGGGTGCTATGGGCAACAGTGTTTGCTTGATGGCGCTGCAAAACCAGGTGCCATGAGTGGGACAGACATCTGACACAGATATCGCCGGAAGGGACCTCCCAGGTATGCGCATATCTGCTGTCAGGGACATGTCCCCACAGCTAAATGCTGGCATCCGCACAACATCATACCTGTGGAGGGAGCTTACTAGGTCACCCCTGTCCAGCATATAGGTGGCTGTCCACTCAGCACAGGGGGTCGATTACCAGGAATCAGGACGGTGTTTTGGACCGGTCACCATTCATTCCACACCTACCGTTGCTGCTCCGTGGTTGTGGTCTTCTCCCCATTGCCCACCCTGTTGGTGCAGGGGATTCCACATCTACATCAGGGCTGGGTCATTGTCTCCTTGTACCCATTAAATTATTTACACCTATGATCTACTACATTTGCCCCATCTCAGACTGTATCTGACCATACATGCACCTACAGCAGCTGGGAAGCCCACATAGGTTGATTGTTGTACAGATGCAGGATGACACCATTTTGTGTAATGCTGCCCCACATGTAGGACCCTGCCACATCACGTCACATACCTGCTGTTTAGTGTTGACCTGTGCCTGACATACGAGGGCCATGTCAACCCATATGTCATGTATGTATCGCTTCACCTGCTGTATCCATCCTCAGAATCACACTAGGGCAGGTGACATTTACCTTGTATCCGCGGTCATTAATGGGATGGGTGTGAGTGACACATATACCACCCAGACAGGCATTATGCGGTGGAGCTGCATCACAGGCCATGTGAGACAGAGATCCTTCCTAGCCTTGTTTGCGGCTATGTTGTCCATTGGATGGAGAATTGCAGGTATAGGCCAGGATTGGCATCATTATCACTTAGCTTGACGGAGATACAGCAATATCATGGGTATTTCCATCTGGAAGCACAGAAGGTTGGCAAAGTCATCCTAACTATGGTGTAGTATTATGGCTGGGCCTGGGACGATGGCCTACCCTGTACCTATGGACGTGTGAACCTATATTCATAGTTTGTCACATGTACAATTGTCTATCCACTATACTCTTTCGCCACTGTATATTTCTGTGGCACATGATTGTCCTCTGTATTACATGCAGGTATGCTGTAATGCGTTGCACATACGTCCACGGGTTGATGACAGTGTATCTGTGTCCCTAACACTGTGATACTGAGGACTACCACACATCCTTCACAGCATTACATGCATATGTCCATTCTATTCTTCTTTGGCCTATGGGGGGTGTTAAGGACGCTCAAACATTATAGAGTCCCTGTTTGTGCATGCGTCATGGTGCTGTTTGACCACGCTCGGTGCCAGTGATGTGTTGGACAGTAGTGTGTGTGTGTGTTTGCCATGTGTTTTATTGCCAGTACATCTGTGGCACGTGTAGTTGGCACATGTTCCTCTTTGCAGGGACACCCATCCTGGGGTTTGTGTCATGCATCTGCACTTGGCACGTGCCATATGTCCCTGTATACTATTCCCACAGTCGATGTATGCCTTCTCATGCACTACTACTGCGTGTTACTGGCTACTGTGTGTATGTGGTACACATGGACATTGTGATGTTTGGCTTGACCTATTCCCATGCTAGAACGTAAACATCTGTCAATTAAGTCTTTTAAATCAAACTGTAACACTCATCTACATTATTTTCAAAATGGCACTCCATTAACACAGGGAAGCTGGGATTTAATAACATTTTACTACCTGTGCAGCAGGAGGCAAAGGAGTATGCAGTAAAAGTTTAGACATTTGTTCAACTCTATACATGTTACATCTGTAATGAAGGCATTCTGTATACTATCATCTTTTGCACACTTTTATGATGTGGTCACTCACAAGGCATTTACTTTGCTAGAGTACAGAACATTCTATTCCTACAACAGTGCTCTGGTATTTCTTTTTTCTTGTTTTCCCATGAGGATAGCCAACCTTGCGAGCCACATATTCAGTTAGACTGTACTTTGGTAAATTCTGCTCTGTCACGGTTCCAACACTGTTCATATCCAGTCCTCAATTCCGTGTCCTACTAGGTTCCTGTGTCTCTGCAGCAGCTGTACTCTGTGTTACGAAGCTCACAAGCCCTATCCTCCTCAGTGGAAAGGATGATAGATATACCTGTACATACATGTATTATTCTGTAACCGAGCAGATGAGTAATGCTGACTGACATACACCTGCTGCACTGGTTACTGCTAGGGTTAGGGTTCAATCACACTGCAGCTACACTACAAGCAATTACATGCATGAGAAGCTGTACTGCTATATTGTCAGGTAGAATAATATGCATTATACACTATTTGCTTCTAAAAGTTGCCACGTCATATCTATGTTTAAATATGTATTTTGCTAACATTCTCCTCCTTTTATTGATTGCTTCTACGCTAGTCAGAAACATATACAACATTATTTAATTCCCTAGCCTCTTACCCTGTAGAACGTGTAACTAGGCAAGTAATTTGATGTACATTGCAGAGTAGGATTGCATTTTCTATTGACAAATACCACTACAGGTCTTGATACATAGTCTCGGGTACAGGTATGGCCAGAGTCCCTGACTAATACTTA